>NC_071388.1:141728371-142032017 GCF_022682495.2 Desmodus rotundus
GGGCAAGTGAGAGAATGTTTCTGATGGCACCAGAGACTGTGGAAAATGAAGTCCGACAGCTGAGTAAGATCTTTAGGAGCATTTAGGCCTTAGAAGCTCTACCTACACTCTGGTAACGATCTCACTAGTTGTTTATTTGCATGACCCCTAACCTGTTCTTCCTGAGCCCCTATGACATTTCCTCGTTCATTCTGTGGCTTTAGTACTCACGTCACTCAGGTTATAGGCATTGATTCTGTGCTGGATAAACTGTGGAGCATCTGCTGGTACGTTGCACTTGAACTTCTCGCCTTCATATTTTGCTTTGTAATTCAGCTGAAACACAGTAGAGGGTGGCCAAAGAGTTCAAGGTGGGAACTTCCTCGAATTTACATAGGAGAATCTGTATAGCTAAGTCATTGCTACCATTTTTTGAAAAACACCCCAAAGAAAGACCATCCAGTTGAAGTGCTGCGTGGGGCCCAGAGGCTCAGTCCCTCTTTCGGGGCTTGTGGTTTAACCAGACTTTGGGCGTCATTTTGTAGATGCAATGTGTATGGTCTAAACTTCTAGGCTGTGCTGAAGGCACAAACACCCCAAACCTATGAAAGCCTGCAAGAGCACCAACACAAATAATAATAATTCTAAATAACATGCTAGCACTGTTAAAGAGATATGGAAATTCTTATTAAAATACAAAAATAAAGGACTTTAAAATTTTTTTTAAAGTAACATTAGTTGGAAGAAAGACAGCATAAGGAGCAAATAGGCTGTTGAATTGTGAAGCTAACGGCAACTGGACACAATTGAGAAGGGTTGTGCAATAAGCATCTTCAGAACAGAGTCCGGGGCCTAGCAAGGCCGACGAGAAGAGTGTGGGCACAGGGCACTGCGTACAGCACTGTATTTCTCTGCATCTCCTCAAGTTCAGTGGAGTCCATGGCGTTAATGATTAGCCGTTGCTTCTGGGGCACAAAATATTAATATGCTAGGAAGCATTGCTTATGAACCAGTATGACTTCTGGGTTCTACTGATGCCATTCCCTTCTTTACCAATTGGCACATGGGCTAATTCCAGTTATTGAAACAGGTTTCGAAGTAGAGCAAACTCTATGTTTTGATTTGCTGTCTTGAGAAGGATGCGGTACTCCTCGGGATTTAGCTGTGTTAGCACCTTGTTACTCAGTCGGGTCTACCAGTCAGCAGGCTCGGCATCACCTGGGAGCTCATCAGAGAGTCTGAATATGGGTCCCTCCAGACCTATTGAATCAGAGTCTGCATTTTACCAGGGTCCCTGGGTGAGCCTCATGACTGTGAATGTTTGAGAAACACTGCTGCTCTTCCCCTGTCCGTGGCAGGGCTGGACCCTTCTGCCACTGGTCTTCCTTGGCTACCCGATCTAAAGTGCCCACCCAGTCCCTCCTCCTCACGTCATCCTATTTTAATTCTGTGTCTCCATCGTATATTAGTTTTCTTATTATCATCTGACACCTTTCTTGTTTCTGTGCCTTTTTTCTTCCCACAAAGTCTTTGTTAGGAAACTTAAGAATGGGAAATGCTTGCCTTGTCACTTGTTAGCTACGCAAAGTGGATGCTTTTGTTATTTAAGTTACCATAGAACTTTAGTATGCATTATTTTTAGCCTGCATTCCTTTTCGTATAATCCTAATGATTAACGCAGCTAAATCCTGAGGATTTGGTATAATCTTCAGTGGGAATGAGCAAATTCCCACTAAAAATTGATGAGTTATTGAAAGTTACATTTTATTTTAATTATTGTCTAACACCATTTTTCTCAAGGGAGGAGTTCAATCCAGCAGTTACATATTTCTACAGAGACCACCTCCTCCTTCATCTCCCACCATTTCACCTCTTACTACTGTCCCCCCACCATATTCTCAGCCACCTCATTCCAAGATTTTAAAGAAATCTTGATTAATGACATTGTTGAGATAACAGAAGGACAAAAGAAGATCACACATGTAAATGCTTGTGGTTCAGATAATCAAAGCATTCCGGGTCACCACACATGCATAAATCAAGGCACTTACGTCGCTAAGCTGTTTCATGTTGAGCTGGGCTTGCAACAGTACGGGAGTATCAGTGACAGCCGTGAATTTGGTCTTATCTGGATGAACTTTGTAGGTATGCTAGAAAAGATGTCCTTTAATGAAATTTCATAACGTATCTTTATGTTCTTGTTTGTATACACACTATAACACACACACACACACACACAAACATATAAAAAGTTTCTAGCCAAAAGTTAGTTTACTTCTGGAAAACTTGGTTGATACATTCTTTCTCTGCTCCCTCCACCTGCTGAAGTTGCTTCTAAACTGGGCTCCCTGCTGCAGTGTAGCTACCAGATTACTCCTCCCTCTGCTGAAGCCCTACATGATTCTCCACTGGACTTCATATTCACTCTAAACTGTATCTTGGCTTACCAGCCCCACCCTACAAAAACCACCCCTTCCTTCATCTCCTACCATTTTACCTCTTACTACTGTCCCCCTCCCCAATGGACTTCAGCCACCTTATTCCTTGTTGGAGCTTGTTGTCTCCTCAGACGGTTCTCCCTGCTGCTCTTCCCCTGTTCTGGGCACGGCTGCACATTCCTGCCTTAGGCCCTCTTTGATCATCCAAACTACAATGCCCATCCAATCTTTCTCTCCAAACCATTGTATTTTAATTCTGTAGCATCATTCTACATTACCTGTCTTATCATTGCCTGGTACCTGTCTTGCTTCTGTGCTCTTAGTTTCTTGTCTGTATCTCCTGCACAAGGGCCCGCCATGAGAGGCAGCCCACCTCGTCAGCACCAAGGACAGCATTAGGCACCAGCTAGCCCCTCATGAATGAACACCTAGCTCTCACAAATCTCTGTCTTCCCCTTCCCCTAAGCCATGTATACATTGGTGGAAACAAAGATTTATAACTCCTGGAATTATTCTGTAACAAATAGGCTTCCTCGCAGTAATTTCTGTGTTCCCCAATTCCACCCAAAAGCCAAAATTAAGAATTTAACACGTAATCACTGGATGCTAGCATTTGAACTCCTGCTGAATTTACCACTAGATGGCGCAAGAGTCCCAAACCCAATTTCCAGAATTCAGAGCAGCTGGCTTACATCTTTACACTGGTCTAGCTTCTTGATTGCTTCGTATTCTTGTGTGATTGTCTGAGGGAAATAGCATTTTCCTTTGTCTTCTTCATATTCTGCTTTATAATTTTTCTATAATGAGAAAGAACAACACAGATGATTATTGTCATTGTTCCTAGTGTCACTGCGAGGCAAGAGCAATGGTCTTCAAACTTACGTCACTGTTTTGAGCTGAAACCTTCATGCAGTGTATTTGATGTGGGTCTTCAGGGCTGCCTATATAATGACCCAGAATGTTCTGCACATACGAATCTTTATACTTATTCTGGAAAAGAAAACATATGGCACTCAAATGGACAGTTATTCGTCAGACAGTAGGAAAGCCCTCAAACCCCCGAGGTAACCCCGGCCTTTCGAACCTCGCCGAAGTTCTTCAGCAGAGCGTCAAGTTGATATTTAGGGGTCTCGCAGTAATTCATGCTCTTTGCCTTTGTCTTCTCATAGTTTTCTTTGTACAATCTCTGTCCAAGGAAAAAGGAAGTCAAACAAAGGAAAAAATAAATCTCATGGTGTAAAAGTCATTCACATTATTACTATACTTTAACCAAAGGGCAAATGTTGTATGTTTAGCAGCACTGATTTCCCACAAAGCAAAACAAGCAGGACGAACACGGTAGAGGCTCACGTCTTGGCTGGTTTACTCTGCTGATAACCATGAATACGTTTGCTCTACTTAATCGTAATATTTCTCATCCAGAATAAATCGGAGCCCACGAATGCTGCTGTCTAAGCAATTTTTGTCATGAAATAATTATTTCCTCTTGAATGTGTTAATTTTTTAAGAGCAGGTAAAATGAGGTCAAAGGTACAAGATGAGCCTTAGATGCTTAGACACAGTCTTAGGAAAGTTTTCGGTTCAGCGCTTGAAACCTCTGGAAGTCAGCTTTCATCATTAAGACCTACTCTTTTACTTTATAGCAATAATACATGGAAGATGGTTTTCCTATTTTATTGTATGAATCATATATTCCTTCACATTCTCTTTTAAGTCTCACATGCAGAAATGCAAAAACATACTAAATACAGGAATATCTTAAATGATAGAGACTAGGGAGTATTTACTTTTTGGGGTATGCATTTGAAATGCAGTTTTGTAAAGAGTTTTATTTTATATTTAATAAGCAATCTAAAGGCTTTAAAGTGAGATCAGTATTTTATAAAATTCTTAAAATAATTTGCTTTTAAAGTTATGCTTCATCTAGTGATTCCTACTTTATGTTTAGCCTGATCTTCTCATTTCTCGCCTTTTATTTTTCTGTATGTATTTTTGCAAAGTACCTTAAGTCAGGTCATGGCATGGAATGAATGAATACATGTTTATACATCCTGAGATACTGAGCCCATTTCCAGGCAAAGAAATAAAGAAAGTGACATTGCTAGGATAATTTCCCTCTGATAAAACAGAGGGCATTAAGGAGACAAAGGGAACCTTTATGATATTCATTGATGTCTCAAAGGACACAGAGGTCATAAAAATGAGGAAGTTAATCATCCTTTAGCACTGGGCTTTCATGTTTGATTGTCTTCCTTGATCTGAGATTTCATTTAGGTTAACATCACATCCAAGCTCCCATTCAACAGTAGGTGTGGCCACATCTGAAAATAAGGGTGATTGGCAAAAGCACTCACGTCACTCTGCATTTTGGCCGTCTTCAAAGAGTGCAGCATCTTGGGATCATCATTAATGCTGAGGGCTCCAATCATTTTCCCTTTGTTTTTCTCATAGTCTTTCTTGTACATCACCTGCAAAGACATCACACATGTCAGATCCCACCCATCAGGGAACACCACGGAGTCCCCCAGCCCAGGTCCCCAGGCCACACTCACGTCACTAGCATTCTTGCTGTTAGCCTTGGCTGCCAGGAGGGGAATGGCGTCCACTTTAATGTCAAACTTCTTAGCTTTGCTCTTCTCCCAGTCGTACTTGTAAATGCTCTGGGCAGGAAAATTTTAACAAAGGAATTGACAAAAGGGATAAGCACGTTATCACACTTTGAAGACTAGAAGGGAACCCAATACTTTGTCTTAATATAAAGGGACTTTTCATTGTCCATGAAATCATGCATATTTTAGCTAATTCTCTTGAAGCTGAAGCTTCTAATTCTACAAGATTAATCTTATGTACTCTCCATTTGGCTATTTCATCAAATTAACTTAATTCTAGTTATCATACTACTGTTTGATTCCTAACACTGAATATTTTTTACAATAGCACAAATATTCAATAGTTAACTTTTTATAATATAAAGGCACCGCTTTAATTGGATCTCAAAGTCCTCTGCAAAGGTTATTTCATGAATCGTTATAGTACTCATTGATGCTGGACAATCTTTGTACTTATGTAAAGGGTTGTTGAGGAAATGGAAACATCTAAGGGTAATGTGACTTTTCTACAGAATTAAGTGTGGAAACGAGAGATCGCAATGGACAGCCAGCCCCACACCTTTCGAATGCTCCATATCCTCGCCAGTGCAAGTACTCTTACATGTGGAGATAAGTACCATCTCCGTGAAACAAGAAACATTACAGACCTGAAGGATAAATGAAATGAAGCTAAATCTTCAAACAATGCAATCCTGAAGGAAAACTAATTATAGCATAGTATAAATGAACAGATGACTAACAGAGCTAGCATTGAATTTCCAGTTACACATACATGGGTGACAGAATTTCAGAGGTTGACTAAAATATAGTAATGTCTAGTTGTATGAAGCTACTTACATGATTGCTACATACATGTTATGTGGTAAATTCAGTTGCATTGGCAGAGGCATAGGAACATGATACAAATGTTAACGGTTCTTCCCATCTTTAACATTGAAATAACGATTTAATGAAACAATTAAAAAGTCAAAGCACAAGCTGTCAGTATACCGCATGGCATGGTGGCGAGGAACTTACATCACTCAGGTTATATGCATTGATTTTGTGCTGGATAAGGGCAGGAGTATCTGGCGGTATGTGGCACTTAAACTTTTCACTTTCGTGTTTCGCTTTGTAATTTAGCTGAGAGAGAGAGAGAGGATGATTTCAGAAGAAGAATTGTTCCAAAGAACAAATTTTCATAACAAAATGTAAAATAAATTTCCTTAAATAAAACTGACAAAGTTGTTAAAAGGAAAGTCCAGAGCTAGGGTAGGCCACCTGGCACAACTGACAACCTGTGTCCTGGACATGTGGCAGCTGTTGTCTCGTTGGGTACCACGGTAGGGCCCAAACGGAAGGAGGTGGCTCTTTCACGCCCGGTCCCCTTCACGTATGGCACAACTGGCCCTGCAGATTCTGGGAGGGGGGGGACAGCCCTTTCCTCCCTCTCATTGTCAGTTCTCACAGGAGAATCTTTTCTAACAAATACAGGGTGGGGCAAAAGTAGGTTTTCTAAAAAATACAGGGTGGGGCAAAAGTAGGTTTGGTTATATGGTAAATAATATAGTAACTAATAAGTAATAACACAAGAATAAACTCTGTTTCATGCACTCACAACTGTAACCCTACTTTCCCTCCTCCTGGTGTGGTTCCCATGCCCATGCGTACATTACGGCTTGTTGATTCTCTAACGAAAGCCTTTCATTTCTCAGGTCATAAATCTCCGGAGGTTACTCTTATTTTATTTAGTTCAATGTAAGTTTGGAAATTCATACTTAAAACTCGTATAATAAAACTGACTGCAAACACTCCATTTTCTAATACTTATTTGAGAGACAGAAATCCCAGGTGTTAAATATCTGCTCTGGGGCCAGGGTGTGGACGAAGCACATCTCTCCTTTCACTCAATTTTCAGAACAACCACAATAGGAACTATGCAGCATTGAGAAGTTAAATGATTTGCCCAGACAGAGCTGGAATTTGAATCCAGTTTTATCTGACTTCAGGACTCATGTGCTTTCCGGTACATTAAGCTAAGTTAGTTTCCCTTATAGAACCATTTTACTTTAAGTAATATCCTCCCGAAAAGATGCAGAGGATGCAAGACAACTAAAGAGAAAATATTTTTGGGATTGTACAAATATACAATTTACATAGCCTTCTTTGTAACTGCGACAAGTCACAGGACTTCCTGTGCAGAGTTATGCTATACTGCCCCTCGTAACTGGACTTCCTGGAAGTGCAGAGGAACTTACATCACTCAGTTGTTTAGCATTGACCTGGGCTTGCACCTGAACAGGCGAGTCAGTTACTTGAGTGAATTTTATCTTTTCTGGGTGCACTTTGTAGGTGTGCTGTGGGGGAGAAAAGGAGTCAGGTTTAGCAACATTGCCTGTCAAATCCATGTAGGCCTACAACACTAGTGAGCAGAACCCCATTCTCCCAAAGAAAAGATACCTGGAGTTAATAAAACACTTGTTTTTTTTCTAATTAGACTGCAGTATCTTTGAGAGATACTTTTATAAGAAACTTTCCCATAACTTCAGATGCCCAAGAACTCTTCTCTGGGAAAGTAATCTAGAATTAGCTCATGAAATGTATGGGCAAAAGAAAAAATAGTATATCTACTTTAAATAAATTTACTTTCTTACAATTTATTGGTTTGCATTTATTTGTAAAAGTGTCAAAATTTTAAACATATCTGGACCACTGGATGCCATGGAGCGCGGTGATGCTCACAGTCACACTGCAGACTTACATCCTTGCACTGATCCAGCTTCTTGATGGCTTCATATTCCTGAGTTATGGTCTGGGGGAAAAAGCATTTACCTCTGTCCTCTTCGTATTCTGCTTTGTAGTTTTTCTGTGAGAAAAAACAAAATCAGACATAAGGATGCAACCGTTGTATTCATGCCCTAAAATTGAGTTACTTGGAAACCTTCACAGTTGTATTAGAACTTACGTCACTGTTTTGAGCGGTGACTTTCATGCAGTGTGTGTAATGTGGGTCCTCGTAGCTGCCTACGTAATGTCCCAAAATATCTTTTAAGTAGGACTCCTTGTATTTAGTCTGAAAGACAAGACATTTCATTTATTTATTTGTGAAATGGTGGTTTTTGTGTGTGTTTTGTTTTTAGAAAGGAGTAATGGTAGGATTGCTTACATCACTGCTGAATTTCTGCAGAACGGTGTCAAGCTGAAATTTGGGGGTCTCGCAGTAGTTTATGCTCTTTGACTTTGTCTTTTCATAGTTTTCCTTGTATAATCTCTGTAAAGAAAAAAACTAGTTCAGTGGATTTCTGTCACTCCCACACTGATTATAACACTTGTATTTTCTAACACTAAACAAAAGAAGAAGAAGAAAGATATTGCCTATCAACTGTCTTCAGAACTGACAATCAGATACTAGGGTGTCACGAGTGATAAGCCTTTTCTATGAGCAATTCTGGCAAAGCCTAAGTTTTTCATGTGCTTCAAAAAATTAAAAAGCCTGTACACTGCCTCCGACCAAGCCCTCAGCTGCAGAGGTTCTTGTGTGTCTCTGAACATCCACCTTCTCCATGCACCACCCCACACACACTTCCCTCCCTGATGTGGCACATCACAGAGGGACATTCTGAGCAACAGCAAGTGTTCCTGTTTTGTAAACAAACCTGCATGAAAAACTTCAGTAAATATTGAGAAATACACACTCTTTTTTTCCTCCTTCTACCATGGAAAACCCAGTACTGTACCATAAAGTATATACAAGAACTCAAATCATGAAACTCCCAACTCATCTCCTTTGCTAGGATCTTTTGCTCTGATAATAACAATAAACAATTATTAAGATTGTAAATGCACACATGAGGAAGCACATTGTTGTCGCCTTTCATACTGGGGTTTGAAATTGTAAATGCTGCTATTCGTTTTTAATATATTTATGGTCCTGTCTTTATCAGCAGAGTGGATTCAAACCTTGGCTTTTATATGTTTGATAAAGATGGCCTTCATTTGGGAAGCAGGGTTGATTCCCTGTGGAGCTATTGAGACAGGTCCGTTTCCACTCTCTCACCTGCCACTTCACTCACCCCGCTTCTCATCACTTGTGCTCATTCCTGCAGTGCTGACAACCCGGGGCACAAAGAGAAGAAGACTGGCGCACCCAGAGAGCCACATATAACCCTCAAATGTTGGAGAAGCTTAGTATAAGCTAACCATAAGGGAAACACGCCACTGATCACATGTTCAGTCTCTAAATACACAGTAAAAGTGGACTTGGGCTGCTAGTCTTCGAATGCCAGGCCCAGTTCTTACTTATCTAATCTGTTTCATTGCTAATGGTTTAGTAAAGCTCTCAACAACTCCACAAGTAGAAATTCCTGTGAAGACTTAAGGGCCATCTTCTGAGTCCCGCTGTCTGCAAGTGATGGTTTTGTGGCCATGATCTGAGGAGCCAATGGCAGAGGCGGGGAGGGAACTTTCACAACAGGACATCGTCCAGCCGGGAGGTTGCTAACACTGCCTCATCTTTCCTTCTCTCCTCCCCTTTCAAAATCTCCTTCTGCCTCTGTCAAAATCACAAAGCATCTCCTGGAAGGGACAGTAGCCCTGGAGGCACAAGCACCTGGAGTCTGTAAGCAAATGAGGATTTCCCTGCCCATTGAACTTAACCCCAATGTCCCCCAGCCCCACAAATTGACACACATCATACTCAGAGGTGCTAAGGCCTTCCCGTGGTTAGATAGTTACAGGGGAACTGCTACATCACAACTTTAAAGCACTTGCAATGTGTATTTGCATTTAGTCATTATAGAAAGCAAGAAAGCTTGTCTCTCTTGCAGCTGAAGTTAAGAAAACACATTGACAAGAATATACTTACGTCACTTAGGGCATTTCCTGCCACCTTCAGCTGCTTGAGCAGAGGGTTCTCTGAAGCAGGAAGTACATTATAATCTGCTTTTCCTTTATTCTTTTCATAGTTTTCTTTGTATTTTACCTGTAGGAATGAAATAAAGTGATAAAGAAACTCTAAGAGTTATTTTTGCTCTTGTCTCTATTACAAAATTATGACATAGTTCCACAAATCAGTGTTCTCTTTAGAAAAATGGCAGCTTGACAATTTACAAGCAAAATACTTATAGTAGCATAAGTATAAAATTCATAACAGTAGTAGAGAAACTGCATAAATTTCCAAGGTATCTTTTCTTCTTATTCATTTATTCATTCCAAAATATCCATCATGGTATTTTTGAGTATCTATTACATGCCAGGCTCTTGGACACATACAAGAGAAAGTAACACATAGCCCCTGCCCCAAAAGATGGAGGTAGATAGATACATAAATAACAGGAGAGAGAAGGAGGCACAAATAATGACAGCACATGTACCAGATGCCTGCTGCTCCAGAACCCTATCTGCCAACACATTTGAAAAGAAAGGAAGCATCATGCACTACTCTTACATCTCAACTGTCACTGTGTGTGTGGGCAAGTGTGCACTTAATGCCCACACAGGAGGGGAAGGCAGGGGCTGGGGCTGGATGAATGGTGGCCCCTTCAGCTTTTCTCTCTGCCTTTCCCACTTTGCACCTTTAATTCCAGCTCTAGCAGAAGCTATACATGAGGGCTCAGAAGCCCCTGTCAGGAACGTGTCCAATGGAAGGAGAAGACCCTAGTTCTGACCATGATCTCCAGGGCTAGCCATCTGTTCCAGCAATAGAACCGTAAAATAAGTTCAAACATTTAAAAACCTCACAAAAAAATGCAATCAGCTTGATATCCAAAGGCAGGAGATACACCACTGAAACCCAGAGGTACCACACCCTATAGGCTACACAGAGGACTCACAGGGGACAGAAGACACAGATAACCCCATAGCGTTATGTATTTCCTTGAAAAATGGGAACAGTCAGAAAAGAAATTCCACAAACCCTACTATTCCCCTACCTGCACTTGGGACACACCCCGCCACTCCTCTTTACAGGTGAACTGTCAGGGCTTGTGGCCAACCCGTCCTTCTTCTGAAGCACCAGGCCCCTTCCCTTTCACCTGCTCAAGGACATCTCTCCAGCCACTCTTCCTCCTCCAACACAATCATACCTTCCCTCCACCCTGGATTTTCCATCAGCATAGAAATATGGTGTTTTTGTCTCCTATCTTAAAAAAGAAAATCCCCTCCTCACACATTTATCCATCAGCTACTGCAACTTTTTCTTCTTTTCTTCTCAGCAAATCCTTTGAGAGAGTTGAATATACTTACATTCTTCTATTTCTCTCTTCTCATTCACTCATGAACCCTCTCTAAGCAGACTCAACTGAATTGATCTTATTAAGTTCACCAGGGACCATACAGTGATAAATCCATTTCAGAAACATTTGATGCATTTGGTCACTCCCTCCTCCCTGGACTTGCTTCCCAAGAATTCATTCTCTCTAGATTTTTCTCCTATCTCATCTCACTGATGTCTTCACATGGAACACTCCAGAGTTCAACCCTTAGAGTTTTCCCACTCGCTCCCCTGATGGCCTCCATTCTTATGACATTAAATCTATTTGCCCTGGCTGATGGAGCTTAGTGGATTGAGCTCCAGCCTGCAAACCAAAGGGTTGCCAGTTTGATTCCCAGTCAGGGCACATGGCTGAGCTGCAGGCCAGGTCCCCAGTTGGGGAACACAAGAGGCAACCACACACTGATGTTTCTCTCCCTCCCTTTCTCCCTCCCTCCCCCTCTGTCTAAAAATAAATAAATAAATTTTAAAAAATCTTAAAAAACATACTGTCCATATGCTGATAACTCCCAAATTTATACACCCTTGCCAGATATCTCCCCTGGAACTTCAGACTTATAATCAACTGCCCACTTGACATCTCCACTTGGATGTCTAAAAGGTATCTCAAATCTTACAAGTTTTAAGCTGAGCTCACATCTCTCTTCCAAAAAATAAAAATAAAAAATAAGTCCTGGCCAGGTAGTTCCATTGGTTAGAGCATCATCCGATACACCAAGGCTGCGGTCTTGATCGCTGGTCAGGGCACATACAAGAATTAACCAATGGCTGAGAGAAGCAAGATGGCGGCATAGGTAGACACACTGCGCCTCCTCGCACAACCAGAACTGACAGAGAATCGAACAGCAAGGGGGACCAACACCAAGAAAATAGAAAATAACCATTCATCCAGACTGGTAGGAGGGGCGGAGACGGGCACTGGGGTGGAGAGGACTCGAGTGGCTGTGGCGGGACTGAGACTGGCGGAGTGTAGGACAAATGGCACAGGCAGTCTGAGCACTAGCAGACCGTGTGGCCCCACATTTGCACAGATAAACCCAGAGGGCTGGACTCAGAGTGGCAGAGACCGGGGCAGGCAGAGCAGCGGGTAGCACCTTGCGGCACCACATTCGCCCACAGATAAACCGGACGAACGGTGGGGAGCGAAGCAGACCTCGTAACCCAGGGCTCCAGCTCAGGGAAATAAAGCCTCAAACCTCTGATTGAAAACGCCCGTGGGGGTTGGGGCGGCAACAGGAGAGACTCCCAGCCTCACAGGAGAGGTTGTTGGAGAGACCCACAGGGGCCTAGAGTGTGCACAGGCCCATTTACTCGGGAACCAGCACCAGAGTGGCCCAGTTTGATTGTGGGTAGCGGAGTGAAAGATTGAAAGCCGGAGGAGAGTGAGGTGGGCGCCATTGCTCCCACTCAGCCCCTCCCCCACGTACTGCGTCACAGCGCAGCGACCAGCATTACCCCGCCCCGGTGAACACCTAAGGCTCCGCCCCTTAAAGTAACAGACGCCCCAAGACAAACAAAAAAAAAAAAAAGGCCCAAATGACAGAACACTTCAAAGCTCCAGAAAAAATACAACTAAGCGACGGATAGCCAACCTATTGGATGCACAGTTCAAAGCACTGGTTATCAATATGCTCACAGACTTGGTTGAATCTATTCGAAAAACACATGAAAAAATGAAGCCTATGCTAAGAGAAACAAAGGAAAATGTACAGAGAACCAATAGTGATGCGAAGGAAACTGGGACTCAAATCAATGGTGTGGACCAGAAGGAAGAAACAAACATCCAACCAGAAAAGAATGAAGAAACAAGAACTTGGAAAAATGAGGAGAGGCTTAGGAACCTCCCGGATGCCTTGAAACATTCCAACATCCGAATTATAGGGGTGCCAGAAGGAGAAGAGGAAGAACAAAAAATTGAAAACTTATTTGAACAAATAATGAAGGAGAACTTCCCCAGTCTGGCAAAGGAAATAGACTTCCAGGAAGTCCAGGAAGCTCAGAGAGTCCCAAAGAAGCTGGACCCAAGGAGGAACACACCAAGGCACATCATAATTACATTACCCAAGATTAAATGCAAGGACCTACATCCAAGATTACTGTATCCAGCAAAGCTATCACTTAGAATGGAAGGGAAGATAAAGTGCTTCTCAGATATGGTCAAGTTAAAGAAGTTCATCATCACCAAGCCCTTATTATATGAAATGTTAAAGGGAGTTACCTAAGAAAAAGAAGATCAAAAATAGGAACAGTAAAAATGACAGCAAACTCACAGTTATTAACGGCCACACATAAAACAAAAACGAGAGCAAACTAGGCAAACAACTAGAACATGAGGGTTGTCATTAAGGGAGTGGGAGGGGGAGGGGGGGAAGGTACAGTGAATAAGTAGCATAGATGATAGGTGGAAAATAGACAGGGGGAGGGTAAAAATAGTGTAGGAAATGTAGAAGCCAAAGAACTTATAAGTATGACCTATGGACATGAACTATAGGGGGGGAATGTGGGAGGGAGGGGGGTGGGCAGGATGGAGTGAAGTGGGCGGGGGGGGAATGGGACAACTGTAACAGCATAATCAATAAATATATTTTAAAAAAAAGAACCAATGAATGCATAAATATCTGAAATAACAAATCAATGTTTCTCTCCCTCTCTTTCCTTCCTTTCTCTCTCTAAAATCAGTAAATAATTTTTTTTTAGAATTTAGGAAAAAATATTCACTGTTTTCATCTTTCCTATCTGGATAAAAGGAAACCCTCTCCATCTAGTTGCTTAGACCAACACGTGTCCTTATACTCCACATCTAAGTCATCATCACACCAGTTCAGCTCTACTTCCAAAATACTCCTCATCACTCGTCCCGCTACCCTCCTGGTTCAGAACAGCACCTGGATACTGACACAGCCTTCTACGTGACATGATTTTCCTTCTCTCGCTCCTCCAGCAGAGCCAAGGCCGGGGTTAGAATCAAGTCAGATTGGCTTTGAAGTTGATGCTCCTTTTAGTGCCCAACCTGCTGTAGAATGCCAGGGAGTCTGGCAATTTACCAAAGTCACTCTAGGGCATATATGAGCTATCCCTGATTCATGTGTCTTGTCTATAGGTTTTCACCAGTTAGTAAGAATGTAAGAACAATAATGGTAGTGGTGAGTGCGGGAGTGTCTATATTCATATAAGGCTGCCAGTTGCCTTTTCCTGAGCAGGTCTCTTCTGTCTTCTGTCTGAGATTATAACGCTTCTACTTCCGGGTCTCAAAAGGTCCTTTATGAAATATTGAAGATGGTAACAGGGTATTGCGAATGCTCACACGACAAAATTTTAAACAATGTAGTACCCCTATTACAATACTGAAGTACTTTTTTTGTTCACTAAGAACCCTCTTTTTTTTCATTACATGCAAAAGCAAGAGTTACAAGAAGTTCACCCACACTAAGATCATCAAGACAAATGAGGGAACTTTCTCATACCTTGCTAGCTGCCACCCCAGCTTGTTTCTGCGTTTTGTACTCTGGTGTTTCCGTCTGCATGAAGTAGATCTGGTCTTTCATATTCTCAAAGCTCTCCTGATATTTCCTCTGTAAGACATTAGACACACTGAAGAACTCCTGTGGGGAAAAGCTGTGGGAGGCTTCTGCATCGGAGGACAGAGGCCACTTAGTTAACATCGGAATTAAAGACAGACTCAAAAGGAGCTCCCGAAGCCAGGGGTGGAGAACTTTAGAGATTAAAAAAAGGACTTATGTTTTCCAGTGAGGAAAATCTGGGAAGAAACTAATCAGTCTCATAAGTGTACTGTTTGGGAACCCAGCAAAGAATTAATTAAAATGGGTCCCTTTCACCTGTACTCACTTTGAAACAATATTCCTATGAAAATTGAGGCAAGAAAAAAGGGCATCTGATCAAAACAGTATTTCTCAAAAAAAAGGAAAGATTGTGGGGTTATTTTTTCTTAATGGGAACTCTACACAAGTCTTGCCCCCAACAAGTGGTGCCAGTACATAAATGTTCCAGTACCAACCCCTTCAGGGGCAGCAGGTGGCTAGAAGTCATGAAGGAAGGGTCTCCCTCTCAACCTAAGGATATCTGGCCACCCTTCCCACTTACTGTGCTGATGTTATCAGCATTCATCTTGGCAGTTGCAATTTCAAAGCAAGGTGTCTCACTCCATTTGCCTTTGATTTTATTTTCATAATCTTGATTGTATTTTAGCTAGAAGGAAAAAAAAAAGAAAATAAGACAAGCAAAATCCAGGATTTGACAGATAAGAGAGCAAAATAAATGGTCATGGGCAGCTTTCAAAATTATCTTGACTAGACTCTTCTTGGATCCTTAATAGATGTCTTCAAATCTTCCAATACACTCTCAATTTACCCAACAAGAAAGTTAAATGAAGGGGATAGAAGTACTAACTCTGCCTCCTCTTACTGAGTTTGGGGACTTACTTCATCTCAGAACTTGTTCCCTGCTGTTTGAGGAAGGAGAGAGACAGAAGCATCCCCCATTTGCAATTCATTGTTACAATAAAACCACTCAACCCCAAATTTCCATGCCAGATGAACTTGGCCATTGATTCTGAGCTTTAATAAAACTTGTAATAATACAGAAAGCAATACCACAACAAAATTTGGCTTGTACGCCAATGACTAAGACTTCCTAGTTTAGACTTCAAGAAATTTTACTGAGAACTGGAAAGTAATTAAAAAATTAAACTGCTACCCCATCTTGTTCCCAAACACCATAGCACCTGATCCCAGGCTGTGGAAGCCCTGGAGAGAGGAATTATGTCTTCTTCATTTTGTGTCCTCGGAGTCTAATACAAAAGCAGCATGTAGAAGTTACCATATAAATGTTCAACTACACTAAGTTGAACTGAGGCCATGTATGTGGTTTTGAATGACTTTGGCATGAACATTATTTGAGCAGAATTTGCCTAGCCAACCCCAAACCTGGGCATGTGAGCTGGAGTCAGAGCTGGGTTGCAGCAATTCCCCTCCTTGGCTCACAGAATGTATTGATAAACATTACCAATGTTCAGAGTGTTTATATGCCTAACCCCCTATCACATGCTTCAAGGAAGCGGAAGGTGGTTTTCTGGTATGTATACCTTTAACAGAACAAGTACCAAGGTTAACTGATGTGTAGAGCCAGTGAGTTTGAGTTCAAGGAAGCTCACCCTTCTCTCAAATGCCCTATATCTTTCCTTCTCAAAAAGCTAATATGCTAATCAATAACCAAGGGGCTTTAATAGCTATAAATTTTAGAGCCCCAGACCTGAGTTCAGAAGCTCTGGACCCAAGACTTAACTCCATGATTTCTAAAGGTATAACTTAGTCTCTTTAAGCTTCAGTGTTCTTAACCATACATGCTGACAAAAATACTTACAGAGGATGGTTGGGAAGATTACATAAGACCATGCATACACCAAAGAATGCTTTGTAAACTCAACAGTGATAAGCAAATGTAAGGTTAAAAACTGTAACATAGCAGAGAATACGAAATTCTGAAGAAAAGAAAATTGTGCACATGCATGTGTGTGGTCTTCAGTGGAAAGTTTCATGAGATAAAACTTTCTTTATGCCACCGATTAATTTGCCTACCCTCCTCTTTTGAAGTTTTAAAGAATTAAAGTCAATAAAACTGATTTTTCAATTTGCTAAGACAGCCTAGATAAGTGTTTCTAATCTTTTTGGAGAACAGAACTCATCAGGAATCTGAGAGCGCTGTAAAATGCCCATAAATATTTACAACTTCAGAGATATTTGATGTACACACACCTGAGGTTACAATCTCCTAATCTACAATTTTTTTTTTGAAGAGATACAGACACTCCTCTGCCTGCTTCAAAGGAAAAAAACTCCAGGATTGGGAGTGGGGGCAACCGGGTCAGACACATCCCCAAATTGAGATATAATTAATACAATTTAAAATTGAGAAGGTAACATATTCTTAATGAAGTCCAAAAGTGGGCTATTATAGAGAAATAAGAATCACATATGTAGATTTGTTAAGCAAAATTGAGTAGGAGATTAATTCTCACAGCATGAGACGGATATGTGATTTTTTTAAAAAAGATATTAAAACAAGATGCAAAAGAAGGGTGGAAGACCACCTCATCTAGGGTCCTTCCCTTCCCCACTTCTGACCTTTCATGTCCAAAGCTTGTCTCTTCCACCCACCCAGAGCCAAAGTGGGTCAGGGTGGAGTTGGATCCCCCACAACCCATTCCAGAGTACTTCCAAGTTGGGAAGATTTTCACTACAAGGGAGGAGGCTGGAGCTTGTTACTGCTGAGGAAGTTGCGGCCTTCCCCTTCATTTGGGGGTAGAAGAGAAGTTGAAAAGATAAAGGCCTGAAACTAGACGAATGAAAAAGAGACAGAGGTGTATGTCCACATGGGACCTCCCCGCCCCCACCGCCAGCCAAAGGGCCTCTCTCTGCAGGAGGCCTGAGTGTTTGTGTGGTACATGGAGATGGATTAACCACATCAGGGGGCCAACATCCAACTTCCCCCAACCCTCACCCTAACCCTTCTCTCTAACTCTGTCCTGTTTGTGGTTGATCAATGGAAACTTGGAGGTAAGCATTGATTTAACTTGCTCTAGGATTTTGCATTTGTTCATTTAACAGAGGAAAGTCCATTAGGTCAATTATAAGCTCTGGGACATCTTCTGTGGGCAAGAGGGTAACCACAAGTTTATAGATGAGTCAGCTTGCTCCCGCAAACCATAGTCCTTCCTCTCCAGAAGCCAGCTGAGGGTGCTTTCATTGTACTGTAAATTAGGTGTCCTAATGTCTTGCTTAACCACACGACTATCAGAAGTGTTATGACTACAGAGTTTTTCCTTTTAATTCTAGATCCCATTTGGTATTACCTGGAAATTACAACCTGAAATCTTACAGTTCTTATTGTGAATCTGGAAGAAAGCACAGAGGCAGGCACAGAGAAACTAAAGGGACTTCCCAGTGCTGCATTCAGGACCCCATTTGTTGCTTGTTGTTGTGGGCATACTTTCCTCATTTGAAATGCCTGCCTACATGAACAACTCTGCCTGCCTGCCCATCTGTGCTAGAGCTACAAAGTGAGCTGAACCAGGAGGAGGTGCTGGCATGTAGCTGATGGCTTTGGCCAAAGACGAAGGTGAGAGTAGGGATTCTGACAGGTATAGTGAGGAAGGCTGGTAAACAGAATGTAACAGCAATATCATCATTACAGATATGTACACATTATATTAACATAGAAACTGAGGGCTGTAAGACAAAGGGATGGATCTGGGAGACATGATTCAACAAGGAAATGGTAAGAATTTAAATGCATGAAAGTGAGTAGGTAAAGGAGATGTTACCTATTGGGGAAAGAAAGAAAATGATACTGAAGCATGGGTCAAAGCAGCTTGACAGCAGGGAAGATGTCAAGAGAAAGGAAGTGAGTCCCACATCTGAGTCCCCCAGCAGCCCTGCACCTATCTTATTGGATGGTTTGCTGTTCAACTGGTGTGACCAATCACAAGTATTTCTTTCCAACATAACTATTATTTGGGATGCACAATGGCCACTAAGAACTTGGAAATCTGCTCTGACTGGTGCGGTTCAGTGGGTTGGGCATCATCTGGCAAGCTGAAAAGTCATTGGTTTGATTCCTGGTCAGGACACATGCCTGGGTTGCTGACCAGGTCCCCAGCTGGGGGAGTGCAAGAGGCAGCCGATCGATGTTTCCCACCCACTTTGATGTTTCTCTCCTTCTCTTTCTCCCTCCCTTCCCCTCTCTCTAAAAATAAATTAATTAAATATTTTTTAAAAAAGAACTTGGAAATCTGGGCAAGACCAGGATGAGTTAACTATCATTGTGACAGAATCTGGTGACATTCTTCCACAGCCATCCTCCCCTTGGCTCACAGTATTACTCCACAAGGGCAACCCAGCCCTGGGAATGCCTTCAAAATTCCCGATAACCTCTCCTTATCCAACTGGAGTGGTGTGGTCCAATATGCATATAAGGCAAGCCACCACTATAATTTAAAATTATCTAGTAGCCATATTTTAAAATGTAAAAAAGAATATGGGAAACTAATTTTAATAATGTATTGTACTTAACCCAATAGATTTAGAAAATAGATTCCGTTTCAACTTGTAAGAAATATAAAATAATGAGCTATCTGTCCTACTGCATGTTCAAGACCTAGTGTGTATTTTACACATATGGGACTCTCAGTTCATCTGTCACATTTCAAGTGCTCAATAGACACGTGTGGCTAAAAACTACTATTTTGAAAAGTGCAGCTCTAAACGAGCTGGCAAGCCTAATTTTGTAGAGAGATTGATTATAGGGGAGTTTGAAAGCATGTTTTTTTTTCTTACCACCTTTAAGTACCCGCACTACATACTCAAATAAGGTAAAAGAATGTTGTCTTAGTAAGGTATCTTTTAAAATATGCTTTAAAAAAATTTAAAATAGATTTTTCTTTCTAAGTGACTATTTGAAAAAAGCCTTTCTTTTTCTTCAAAAAAGATGAATGGTCTTCGCTCCCCAATCTTATTTACAATATCAGTACTTCCAGTGGGCCATCTCTTTATGGACAGTTCTAAGTGAATTTCTGCTTAGCCCTGACAAAATAGGTTCATGGTATTCCTATGAGGTATTCCTACTGTACTTATTCGATCTTTACCCCAGTAGCCCTGGGTTCTACAGATAAGTAACTGCAGTATCAGACACTAAAAAACATCATTGAAGAGACCTCACCATCCATAACATTTCTTTCTTCTTTACTGGACATGTTCTTTCAAAAAAAAATACTTGGACAAGATAGAAACCTTGAGGTTCCACCAAAATTTAAGACCAAATTATGACTCAACTTCACAGAGGGCTAAGAAAAGTATTTATTTAAAAGCAGCAGTATCCCAGGAGAAAGTGGCTAGATTTGGACTAATTTTTTAAAAAGAACTTAACATGGTCTATTCATCATTGAACATCTGTTTCTCTGCATTCCTCAGAGCTAGTTTACCAGCCTAAATATAGGCAGACCAGGCTGTTTGCCAGGACCTTAAAAGTTATGAGGTGCCCTCCCCCTGGCTGTAAATTTAAGCTATGTCTGAGAGACCACTCATGCATTCTTATTTTCCCCAAATCTAACTGAGAGCGCAAAACTATATGGGGTCTTCACAATGAATCGCAACAGTCAGATCCTGTGATTACTTGGTTCCCTGTTCACCTCACTTCCATAAGTCAGATGTCAAAGGATATTAGGATGCGGGTTCTGTTTTCCAGAGGCAGCTTTCATATTTATCAATCACTGAGTCGTTACGCTGGCTGAACACTCGCTCACACAGTGGTGACACTGTGAATGTATTGCTTTTGCTGTTACATTTTTTAGGGTCATTGCAAAAATACTCAGTGTTTACCTTGTGTCTTTTCACCTTCGTTACTTTTTCTGAGTGTTGAGCTTATTAAGCAGGGTTTTCAAGGGAAACAGTGTTCCAGCCTTATTTACGTACCTTGCTCACTTGATTGGTCACTTTCTTGGCAAATTCTATATCTGGAGGATCTGGCAGAGGTGTGAATTGTGCTTGCTGTTCAGCAAGACCTTTTTTGTAGGCAATCTGTCAAAATAAAAGGGATGCAAATGAACCATAGATAATTATTCCATTAATACTGTCCATGTTCCATTTGTTGGCATTTTAAGACTATGTTTTCATCTAGACTAGAAGTCTTAAACTTTAGTGTACTGCGTGACCATAATTTATCCTTGTAGATGTTGCATGTCCTTCCTCTCAGCATCCTGGAGATTGCTCCCTTTGAGTTTTCTCTCCTCTCCAAGATTGTTGGCCCTAGATCTGTTTCCTTCCTTTGGCTCCATGTCATAACCTGCAACTGAAATTATTCTCTTAACCAGCACCCTCAACTCCCAGTGACTTCTCTTTCCCTTACACTTGTTAACAAACTGCCAGCTCTGCATCAACTTAACCACACACTTCTGTTGTTCTTATATCCAGGATGTGAGAGCTACTGAGGAAAATCACACAATTCTATGGATTGGGTAGTGATAACATGATAGCCAAGGTTAAAAGAGCCACAGGAAGAAGGTACAGAGGAGGCAGGGCCTTTAGCCTGAAATCTGCATGCCTGTACAATGATAGGTTCTGGGAACAACAGCCAGCTTGGGGCTCTGTGCCCAGTACTGTACATTTACCCAACTGCCACTTTGCCTTTACTGAAGCTTGAACATCCCATATGTGTCTCTGGTCATTCTCCACTAGAGACAACCCCCAACATTGTCCTCAAGCCCAATTAATTGCATCTTATCCTCAGCCTCCTCTTCCATAGAGTAAAGAAAGGCTGCACACTTGTCTTTCTCTGCGCTCATTCTCACCTCTCCCCTCCACCTGCATGGCCCAGAGGAGAGGCATGAGCAGGGCATGAGCCCAGCACTCAGGGTACCGTTCCCTCCAGCAGCCCTGTGTGCCTAACTCTATCAGCCACCTCTCCTCTTTCTTCCAGCTTCAACTCTCCCTCTTCGTGAGTCCTTTCCCTCAGCCTATGAAATAGTTCTCTTACCTTAAAAAAAGTATCTTGCCCACTAATTATGCATCCCTTTCACGCTTGTCTTCACTTTTCTTCACTACTGACTCCTTAGGCTTTTTCTCCCACCAGTCTTGACTCCTGCCTCCAACAATGCAGAGTATTCATAGATCCCCAGACGCATGAAGCCTTCTTCTGTCTCTGGACCTCATCCATGCTGCTCCCTTTCCCTGGCATGCCCCGACTTTACCTTCCCCCCGTCTGCCTGCAAGCTGCCACTTGTTCACTGGGTCTCAGGACAAGCACAGTTTCCTCTCCTGTGCCCTCCCTGACTCCATTGCCTTCTCCAAGATTCTCACTCAACTTAGCCCTTACCTCCTTCAAAGAAATTCTCAGACGATACTGTAACTGGTTGGTTACACCTCTGTCCCTACTTCGACTGTGAGCTCTGGGATGGCAGAGAACATAATTTCTCCTCTGGGAACCTTTGTGGCCTACACAGTACCTGACAAGAGCGAGGTCTCAGTGACTGACTTCTGAATGTGTGGTTTACACACGGAGGCCATCGGGGCCAGTCTGAAGAGGAGAATTATCTTCCCGATTCATCCAGTGCTCAGCTGTGAGACTTCTACAAATTATTTCTCTTTCCCTGTGACAATATTCTTATTTATAAAGAGGTATATAGTTCTGAGATCCCAATTATTTTCTTCACTCTTTAACCAAGTTTCCTTCTAACTCATCCTACTAATATCTACCTAGTGCCTCTAACAAAAGCTTTCGTGACCATTAAATCAACTGGGATGCAAAAGACAAATTTTAAAATGTGTTAATTGAATTTCACTGCTTAATTGCATTTAAATGAATGAAGACTTATTTTGGGCACAAGGCAACCTGTATTTTGCATTTCTGGCTAAGGCCTAGAGGAGAAAACAATGTTCTTCCAGGAGAAATGCTGATTAATGATGACATCCTGTCAAGAACCTTCAGAGAAATCAGATCTAGCAGTCCTAATTTCTCAGGAACCTCGGGCAGAATTCTGTTTCTTTAGAATTCTGCACTCTGGATCAGCTTAAGGACTCTCTTAGTGTTTGCCAAGACTTTGGTCTCTATTTAGATTGTAAAGAAAACATGGTAATTAGGGTTAAGACAAACACAGGAAGGACAGGAGAAGAGGGAGCCTCTGAACCCAAATCCTTAGCTTGAAACCTCCATGCCTACCCAGTGATATATTCTGTGAACAAATTGCTTGCTCTGTGCCCAATAACTGTAGAAGTTCATGGTACTGACAGCAGGACTAATAGGCGTGCCGGTGATCTGATGCTTAGTGCATGCTTGGTCTCTGATGAAAATAAAAGCCTATGCTAACTGCCAAGTCTTTCAGAGCAAGGATGGGAAGGTTTTACTTGATTACGTCTTCTATCAAGAAAAATGTGGCCAACTTTAATTGTTCAAAGTCCATAGCACTACAGTGGCATGGAGGCTTTACGGATAAAGGGAGACATTATGAGATTAAGTGTCTTCTTGGAAACCTCTCTTTAGGCTTACGTGACATGCATTTCCTGGTTCTTCAATGTCTCCCACAGTCTGTTCCCTCATTCTTTTGCTGGCTCCTTTCCAGGTGTCCTCAGTGTGGGTGTCCTCCAAAACTCCGCCTTTGGTCACAGCCTCTTTTGCCTCCCCCATACATTTTCATGTCTTCAGTTGTCACTTAGATTCTGATGACTCTCAAATATTAATCTCTTGTCATCTCACATGTATGCACTAGTACTAAATTTCTAACTGATTCATAGGATGCCTTGATCTGAATATTTCCTCCATTGTCTCAACTCTAGTTCTCTTTAACTAATGCATCCTTACCAGTTATACCTCTGCCCACCCGGACTGCCAGTCTTAGTCACAAATTCCTCTGTGGCCCCTTTCTCTCTTTCGTCCCCAGTATCCAATATCATTAACACTTTTTAAATACTTGTTACCTTCAGATTTCTTTTTCCTCTTCTTTGTCCCCATCATCCCTCTGATTCACCCATCTTACTAAAACAGTCTTCTACAAATAGTCCCCTATAATTGTGCCTAGTCCCAGTCTATCATATTGTGTATCACAATTTCTCCAGATTCTACTTTTATCATGTAATGCGATTTCTCCAAAATCTCATGGTGCCTCTTATTGACTACCAGATCATGTCAAAGCTGCTTTGTCTGTTTCATACAAGTGCCCTCATAACTCGGCACCCACAGCATTCACATTCTTTGTGCCCTAAGCCCCAGGCTCATTGCACCTCTGTCCCTTTGTTCGAGTGCTCTCTATTTGAAATGCCCTTCCCGTTCATCACTGCCCATTCTCTCTGAATCACCATCTTCACGTGGCCTTCTCTGATTCCTCACATGTATCTTGTCTTTCTCTTACCAAGTATTAGACTGTAGAGTTTGTGTGTGTCTTTTTAACTTTTTTTTCTTATGGTTTAGTATATAGCACTTTCATCTGACCAGCTTGGTTATAGATTTTCAAGGGAAAGGATGAAAACTTCTTGTTTCACTTTTCTTGCCAGGTATGCATGTATAATGGACTTTCAATGACTAAGATTGATCACTTGGTAAAGGTCAAACAATATTACATATTTATCAGATACAGAACCAAAAATCTAATCTTAAAAAAAAAATGGGAGGTCCCCACACACTGAAATTGGCACACTAGATAGCCTTGAAATTTTGTTATATCTTCTTTAGTTCCTAGCTTACCCTGTGCAAGGATAGGAGTATATCTGCTATATTTTAACCAATTACATGCAACCTGGGATAGAAAATATGTCCACTAAATTTGCAGGTGATGACAAGTAAGAAGCAATAAAAAAAATAGACCTCAAAAGTCAGATACACCTCAAATGTATGTGTATAAAGTTAGTTCAGAGCAAGATAGAATCCTAAGATCTATTGGAAGTAAATCCAATAAGTTTTAAGAAGCCAACTGGCTTGTTAAGTTCACATTGAATGTAAGAGGTTCTAAGGATCTAGCTGACAACAAAATGAAAAACAACTTGCCATTTTATAATAGAGAGTCTCCTGAACACTCTGAATTTTCAACATGGCCTCTAGCAAATGTAGGGAGCAAGAAATAAAGTAACTCAAAGCAAGGGAAGTGCTAGGCCCACACAAGGCTCTCTGTTGCTGCTTTCAATCCGAACAAACCTATCAGGGCTTTTAAGTTTTCAAGGTCTAAGATACTAAAATTCTAGCCAATGGGACTGCCGGTGTTTTGCTGACTCTGCAATACACTCTGTGTACACCAGTGGCGAGAGGTCTTGGTGGGACAACCACACACACATCTGGACAAGTACGCCAGTCCGGGCCCCCATGCCCAGAAAGGCAGACACACCACAATTCTGACTTCGTGATTAGGATAACAAATCAAAATCTTGCAGTAATATATTTACCTAATGTATTTGAAAAGGTGGCTATGATTCCAGTAGGTTTTAAAATGTTACTCTGTTATACAGAAAAAACTTTAATACCAGCCAAGGGGACGGAAGGGAGCATGCTCTAGTGGAAAGAACTCTGGTCTTGGGATCACAGGACCAGGTTTCCAGTCGGGGTCTACCACTAATTACTTCACGTGACCTTAGACTCAACCTGTCAGGAAAGCGGATTCGACTAAATTCTATCTAATGTAAACTATAAAGTCTAATTTAAAGTAGGAATCAAAAGTTCTAATGATTCTAGATGTATTCCTCTGCAATAATGGCACTTAGTCTCTTCTAAATAATTGCAATGAGCATCTGGCCAGAAGATACAATTTGAGGTGCCTGATTCCACACTACAAACGGTGCTGACTGCAGTCCACTTACGTCACTGAGAGCTTTCTGGGCTTGGGCAACCCTCCTCAGCTCTGGGCTGTCGTTATATGGGTAAAACAAAGTTTTGTCTTCTTCCCAGTCTGCAGTGTACAGTTTCTAAATCAGAGAAGAGTAAAAAGCTGTGAGAATATGAAATCACAGTTACATGAAAATACATATTTTTTACCTCGTCCATCAATGGCATAAAGACTCAAGGGCAAGGTAAGAGCAAAGGTAAATGGAACTCACAGATAACCCCCACTTTTCCATCCAATTCGAATCATATTTATTAATAGATTCTCTTGCTTCTCCCAACAAATCTTTCTTACAGAAGGGCAGATGTGTCTAATTCTGTTTCATCTCCTCTCTGTGAGTTTACCTGACTCCTGCAACAAGCACTAGTGCAAGTGTAAGGAGCCAGGAAGGTACTTAGTGTAGTTACTGTCACAAAACAGACCCTTAATAAGAATGATAGGCAGGAATATCCAAAGTGTAGCACAGGGTCTACAGAAAAACTAAATATTACTTTGCATGTCTCCAGAGCTGGACCTCAGGAGTATCCGTTTTTTCCCACCCACTCTTCCCAGGTTGCTCAGGTCCCTGACAGGACCCTCTCCTCTCCTCTTCCCCAGAACTCTCTTCTCTGTTCTTCCTCGCCAAACCCTATTCCTGCAGCCACACCAGTCTCAAGGCTACTCACGAAGAGACTGGGGAACCGTATTTCAGATTCTCAAGAGTGTGGTGAGTATTCCTCTAGACAACACGGTAGGAGAACAGAGGAAGATAGAGGTGGTGACAGAGGAGAGGCTTTTACCTTACTGAACAAGGCTGTGTTCTTAATGGCCTGGACAAGTTCAGGGGCATCAGGGGGAAGCAGGTACTTATCCTTGGTGTCTTCCCAGTTCTGCTTGTATAAAACCTAAACAGAAAGAGCAGAGAGCTTCATGTCTCCCCCATGGCATGATGATTTAGGTAACAAAAAAGAGCATCTTGAAGAGTTTTTCACACTCCAAGTGCCCTCGTACAAAGGTTGCCAATGTGGTTCCAGCACCAATTAGGAAAACACTGACCATGTCAGCATCCCATAATACTTTTCCCACATTGGTAAGCTTTTCCTTGGAAAAATATCTATTTTTTAAAAAAACCTTAATCATGACTCTGATTCTTTACAGATTCCTTTCAAAGGGTGTAACCTATCTGGCTAAATTTGGATGATACATGCATTTCTTTTGACTGACATGGTATTTTCAAAAAGTATTTTTAATTAGTTCCCTACATTTGAAATTTGAAATTTGTTAAAAATTAAGTCTGACGACACTGGGACTGCACTCCGTGCAGCAATTGCCTGCGGTCGAGTTGCACAGGCTCCAACCCACAGTGCGGCCCCGGGCACTTCAGTCATCTGGGCAGCCCCGCTGGCCTGTGTGCATGTAGAGCTCACAGTGCCTGTGATCAGTGGGACTGGTGAGCAGGATCAGGCCTGTCCCGCGTTCCCTCGAAGGCCGGGCAGAGGTGGCACACATTCTATTTTGTGTCCAGCCATCCATACCACAACCTCACCTTACTGACTTGCTGCGACACTTTCTTTGCGTGTTCAATGTCCTTTGCTTTTTCATCCATGTGATAGATAGTTTTAGCAATATCACCATCCATTCGATACTTAACCTGCAAAATAAATGCACAGTTAGACTTCATGACAGGCATAACCATGTGATTAAAGAATGTCTTATAACCCAAGGTCATCAACCCAATCACTCTATGTTTGCATCACAAAGCAAAGTTTTTTAATTGCAGGTAGAAAATTGTGATCTTCAAAGGTCTGCAGAGCACTTGTATTTATTGCTTGTCTGCTTTCCTGGCCAAATTCCAGCCTCCCTGTGCTCCAGTATGGAGGACCACAATGAGTCGGAACTTCCAAAGTGTATCACCTCTTAAGCTAACTTTCAAAGCCAACGTTTTAGAAGCTTCTTTGGGTTCACATTTAGAGCAACATCATCTATGGCCAATGTTTCCTCTAGACTTCTGGACTGGCTCATAGTAACTCAACCCCTTATTTTCTCCACACCTATTTAAAACCAGTTCCCACGGGGAGGCATATTTTTGATGTGTGTTTTATTTTAGCAATGCAGCCCACCTCACTGAGCTGATCTTGCACTTTCTTGATTCTGCGATGTTCTGGGGTATCGGTCGTGATAGCGGTTGGCTGTCCTTTTTCTTTCTCATACTTCTCCTTGTATTTATTCTGAAAAGAATATCAGATATTAGCCTGAAACCTTAAAATACAGCAGAAGAAATTTCAGGCAATGCACTCATCTCCCTCTAATAAAAGTACTGCGAGTTATAACAATTATCCATTATAACAGCATTTTTTGTCCCCTATCCTGATTCTCAGCAAACACTAAAATAGATTCATTAATTGCTCCTCCAAAACATGGTTTATAATGGAGACAGTAGGAATGGTATTGCAGACTATTGTCTTGGAAATGCCCTACAATGATTCTCTCAACATTTTTATTGTCTGAGTGCACACATAAAAAAGCTTGAACTGCAATAATTTTAGAAAATAAATATAGAAATTGAACCAAATGTGAAAAGACTTAACTGCTGATACAATGCAAAAATATTCAATTCAGAAGTTGCTGCTAAATCTCAGTGATTTGGACAGCTGAGACACCATCTGAATTAATGAACTGTCTAAATTATGGAGTATTTTGAAAAGAAGTGCAATTCAATTATTTCTGCTAAATATACAATGAGTTCTTGCCTTAAATATAATGTGCATAATATATCATTATTAATGGTTCAAGAGTACTCTTGAGTGGAGTAGTCAACAATCTAAATTATGTTATTGATTTACTTACTAACCACTTTTAAAATATTAAAAACCTGTGCCAACATTCTGCTCAGTCTACCAGAAATTCTAGGATATTAGCATCTGAAATTAATGAGATTTTATGGCAATAAGTTAGCAAAAATAATTTCTATTTTTACTGAATACTACAGTGATAAAAGAGGCAAGATGATATTATTTTTAGAAATCTAAATCTTAGAAGTCTATTGTTTAGATCAGTCAAGAATCTGAACTAGATGAAAAATAAAAACAAAACCAAAAATGAACTAAGCAAACAACTAGAACAAGAACAGATTCACAGAAATGGAGATCACATGGAGGGTTATCGGGGGGAGAGGGAGGGGGATAAAGGGGGGAAGGTACAGGGAACAAATAGTAGGTACAAAATAGACAGGGGAAGGTTAAAAATAGTATAGGAAATAAAGAAGCCAAAGAACTTATATGTACAACCTATGGACATGAACTAAGGTGGGAGAATGATTGTGGGGGTGGGTACAGGGTAGAGGGGAATAAAGGAGAGAAAAAAATGGGACAACTGCAATAGCATCATCAATAAAATATATTTTTAAAAAATGAATCTGAACTAGAAATTTACCAAGTAGTCCCCAAGAGTTAACACTCAACCAAAAGTGAGTATTTCCTGGCCAACTACAACAGGATGCTTTGACAAAAGCATTAGTCCTATATAATCCAATGTTCCCTAAGATAGTTTATAAATTTTTGAGCCTCCAGAGGACATAAAGTCAGTCTACCTAATGAGACCTCAGCCCACCGTGGACAATTAATGAGTGGGTCTGAATCTGCTGCCAATCAGTGTAACTTAACTTTGAGGACCAGGGACCATCAAGAGCAATGAGTCCTAGCCTGGACTACATCTTAGAGTTACCTGAGCAGCTTTGAAAAATCCTTCTACTCTGCCCAAACCCAGAGCGATTAAACACGAACGGCCTGGGCATTTTTCATGTGAAAGCTCTCAGGGGATTCTAAATGTGTAGCCACAGTTCACAACCCCTGCTCCAGGGTGCAGGGAAACGCTCCAGTCAGCAGGGCCCTAGTCTGGTCCTGGTTTCCTACCCTGCATGTTCTTCTTCACTATCCGCCCCTGAGAAACCCACTTCAGAGGCATCCTGCCCAGACATCATTTAAAAAGATGCTATTTCGCTTCCATGAACTGATGTTAACTAAATCTATATTTATGGTTTCATTATTCTAGATTGATAACTGTGATTCAATACCAGTAAATGCTTTATAATTGGCCTTATACTTATTTTGCAGGAAAATTTCATAAGGATGCTTTTCTTCATGCTGCAATGGTACAAATAAATTATAGGAAAGGAACATTCAAGACTCACAAGAGCATATATTTCTGCAAAATAAGTTGTGTCTCACACTGGTGAGAAACAAAATCCAGCCGGTATCCCAAACAGAGCTGGTTGAGATCAGTAATTTCTCCATCATAAAACCAGGTTAGCAAGAAGTCAGGCTGAAACTTACTGGGCTAAAGAGATCCTGCATTTTCTGACTGTGTGCAATGTAAGGGGTCATGAACTTCGAAGAGTCCACTTTCTTCTTGACAACCTTCTTCCTCTCCGCGGGCTTTGCTGGCTCTGGCTGGGCCAGCGCTGGTTTGGAAGGTTCTGACTGCTCATAGTCAGATGTTGTCGTCCTTGTGGTTGTGGTTTCATAGATTTCTGTTACTGTCTGAAATTTTGACAGGCAGTTCAGCATTGTTATAAAAGTAAAAAGCGTGATAAGCATGATGTTGGGATTCTGACTTTGTCACACATTTCCTGGTGTTATTTCTCTAAAACTAAAACAAGCCGAGGCAGAAAATCACACACTCCATCTGTGACAGCACATTATGTTATATTCATAATGCGGTTGTCCAAGATTGCATAGACTAAACAGTTACTCCTTCTGAATGGACATTGCCTTAAAATTCCATTTGAAGAAAGGAACTCTAACTCTTTAAGGTGGGGTAAAAATCAGAAGTAAAATATTCTTAAATATTTAAAATTTTTCTTAAATTCTCTGGGTAAAGTAAAAGCAAACTTGGGATCAGAGAAAAAAAGATGAAGGCAATCAAAGACTTTTAAATAAGTCTGAGGAAGTCAGTTGCTTATTCTGCAGGTGTTTGGGCATTCTCCCCTGTAGTAGGAGACAAAGAATAATGAACCTTATAAAAAATGAATCACATCAATATTACAAGCGATTATTATTCTTTGGCTTAGTCACCTAACGAATGTGAACTGGAATGCCATTCACACTAATAAATGCTTAAGTGGACAACAATAAGGATGACACAAAATGGGGTAATTATCCTCACAACAGTCCTGTGTGTGGTAGGTAGGAAATTACTCTTTCTTTCAAAAAAAGCTGACGTGGAAGAGACTGAGGCCCAAAGTTTGGGTCTAGTCCAAGGTTAAAATACTGTTTGTAATAAAAGAAGATAAGCAGCCTAGTCTTCAGTCCACCTCAGAGTATAATGTTCTTTACAGCTAATACCACCTGAATCAGGGGAAGAGTTCCAGCATCGATTCTGAGAAGAAAAACCTAAGTAATAAGGAAATTGTGTAGCTAAGACAACTTCCCCTAGTGTCGTCAGATTGTTGCTAATAGGCTGCTTTCTGCTCATTATCAATGACTGGTGGTCGACCGTGAGAAACTAACCAATTTACAGCACCTACAGGTGTTAGTTTCCATGCGATTGCAGGCTCTCTGAGTGGGCTTTAGGGCTAGCCACCCGTACCATTCATTGCATTGTCCCGCTCAAGAGAAACCGCTCCATGCAGAAAATGAGATATGACTGAGGTATCTCACCCTGAGAAAGAAAGTTCCAACTTGGGATATTTATGAGAATGGCCTTCTCAGAATTACTAATGTGCTAAAACCTAAGTAGCATTTTATGGCACCATCCCTGTCAGTGGAGATGGTGCCCCACAGGTTACAACTCTACACAACACCACTGTTGGTCCCCATGCAAATCACAAGTCCAAGGCCATTCCTTTGCTGCAGTCGGAGTGGTGACAGCCACTGACATTACTCTAATTAGCATCACCTTCACCAAAAATACCAGCTGAACAATTGGGAAAACCATCCCCCAGCATCTTGGGTATGCTCAATAGCAAAAATGGTGATAAAACCTGTCAAACAGGTAACGTTCATTCTTGTACCACCAGCTGCTGAACACACACAGGTGAGTATCCCTCCTCCCATTCTCCCTTTTGCCAGCTCTATGGCCCTGGGAGTGTGAGAGAGAAGAGGCTCTTCCTGCTTGAAGGGGCATACAGTTCGTGCAGGTGTGGGTTGGGTCTTACCTTACCCGGGACCTGTTCGTAGACTGTCTCCTCTGTGTAGTACTAGAAATAGAGCACAAAGGTATGGTCGTGAGAACCAAAGCAGAAATCACCTCTCCTCTGCCTCAGCTGAGCCGCCTGGTTATTTCACTTGCCCAGTTGGTTTGCTATATGTGTGGAAGGAAGTAGAAGAGGAAGCCTGTTCACATTTTGGACCCCATTTTAAGCCTGTGAAACTTCTGAGAAGCCCAGGTGAACGCCGTCAGGCTGGACAAGGAGATGCAGCGTGATGAGAAAGGTACCTGAGGCTGGTTTCTCCTCACGGGATGCTACTTTACTTGACAAGTAAAAGTTTTTCTTCTGGTACCCAAGTAAAATTTTCTGAGAAAAGAATATAATAACAGTATCTTGGGTGTGGGGGTTGTGCAGAGAGGAACTCTGATAAAACTCAGTGTTTGCTGACTGACAGTAAAACACAACAGAAACCTCAGCGTGAATAAAATTTCTAAGTGGACTGTATCATGGAAATAATAGATCCAAAGGCATATACACATCTCAATTATCCCAATACCCCTCTGATTGCTAAGTAATAAGAGTTTCTTCTAGAGTGATGGGCGAATCCCTTCCAATAGCGTGATGACCCTAAAAGGGGTATTAAGATGAAATTTTACAAATGTCCAGGAGTGAAGGAAAAAATGAAAATATTCCTCATCACAAAATGTGGGAAAGTTAGGCAGCAGCAATTTGCCACTGATGGCTCTGAGATGCCTGCAGGCTGGGCCTGAAATCAAGTCTACTTTTGTTCTACCTCTGACATCACAGCAATAAATAGGCGCGGGTAGAAACTGGCTGACATTTTGTTTCAGATGTGTAAGGGGAGTGGAATCCTGCCCCGAGCCTCTCCCAGCAACACCGGGTGGAGCCCAGGAAGACTGGGCTAGGTCAAGGCACACAAGGAAGGGGATAAAAATGAAACATTGGCTCATTTTCTCAGCAAAAACCACAAATGTACACCATTTTTTGCTTCATTTTTCTTTTCTCAGAGAAATGGAACAACACTGAACGCAAAATTTCCCTCAGTGGCCCTTTCTTCTCCTGCCCTTGGTCCAGTGACCTCTCAGCCAATTATTTAACCCTTGTCAATAGACCACATGCTCTATTTCACACCCAGTAAAATTAGTATAAACCTTGCCGAATGTCCCTCACTTTTGCAATTTCTTTGCTTCTTTCCTAGTTTTTAAATTTGGAATCTAATTCCATCGCTGGGTCCTTACACAACACGACAGAAATCACAAGCTCCGACAGGTCAGGGAATGCCTTTTACATGCCTGTGCCTTCGTCACATGGGAAACGTTATTTGGACACTTTGGGAAACACCGTTTGATGCTGACCCACAAGGAATCATTCCTCTGGCCACACGAAACACCAGGGACTTGAGAAGAAACTTGGAACTTAAGTGAATGATTCACAACAGTTTTGGATTTTGCTAGCCTCCAAGTGAAAGCAGCTCTTTGGTGGCCATCCAATTTTACCTTTGCTGGGCTCTCTTGGCTACTAAATGTATCTAAGAAATAAGCTTATAAAAAAGGCAACATTATCCAAATGGTTGGCATTGACTTGTAAGCCAAACATCACTTTTTGAAAAGCTTTGACACTAATTAGATAGTACATCCTTGCTTCTTCTTCTTTCTTCCCAAGTTTATTTAAATTTGAGTAGAGAATGACAGTACAATTTAATTTAGATGACCAAGATCCCTAGGAGATGTACTTTAAAAGCCAATTCCCGCTGTTTTGTGAACTCTCCCCTGACTTTTTTCTCAAATCTGCCACCATCCCATTCTCATGTCATCTTTTTTGAGGTCAGAGAGACCTTGGTTCAACACTCCCTGGCAGGAGGTCTGTTAGTTTAGCACCTGCCGGTCAGACCCAGAGCAGTGATGGGAACAAAATGGCAAGGATGAGATGCCTAAAAATAGCTCCCGCCATTTGTATGACATCTCATTACATCAATCAAGCCTAGTGCTAAGAACAGTGTCCAGTGACCAATGAACACAATTATTTTACGAAAGACACGGGATTTCAGTTGGAAGCTAAAAAAGTATTCCTGGTTTTACAATCATAGGAAAGGCGATTTCATTTATAATTTTGTTAGAGTTTGAGACTGATTATTCTACCCTTAGGGACATATGACAAAGGTACACTAGTAATAATTTTGAACATTGGCAATGTGGCCTTTGACACTGACCCCGGAGAGTTTGAATGTTATATGAGATTCACTCTGGGTTTCATACACATACAGGGTCTGGCAGAAGTGATGCCTGCTTGAGTGTGGTTGGTAGGGTAATACTATGGGTGTAACAATTTAGAGTTTTAATTTGAACAACATTTCACCTAAAATGTCATATGGTGTGCTTGGGTGTGATATTGTTATGTTACAGAATTGCATGCTTATGATTTTGTAATAAAAAAGGGGCGTTATTTGTGCTGGGCCCCTGTGTGTATCCTTCAGTAATAAAAGCAATTTTCATTGTAGAATAAAATAAAATTTTCTTCATCTAAATAGAGATGGGTCCACAAAATAAACTTCTGAAGACAAACTTTGGCACTTTCACTTGAAATTTGATTCTGGGTAGCTCTTGAAGTTAATTTAATTTTTTTTAAAAAGTACAGATTTTCAAAACTGCCTCCAGTTTTTATATATATACATATATATATTTAAATTATCATCAATTAGTAATTATTAGCCGCTGTTATATTCAGTGGAAGTATACTTAAGGATACGAAACTAAAGGCAAGAGTTGGCAAAGAAAAACCATACATGATAAAAACAAAATTATATTTTTATATATGTAATAAACAACAACTTTGTTAAATGTGTCAAACACCCACCAATAATCTGGAAGGAATTTTTCAAGATGCCACTATGGTCTTTGTTCTTTTTCAAAATTCAAATGCAAAAGTTAGTTCTGTCCTCTTGGGTAAATACAGCGCAGTTGGTGGGAAAGTGTGGCTCCAACTCTCGCTTGGGAGCACTGGGAGTTTATTTTTACATGTTTGTGCATGCACATATACATGTATGTAAAATCTCATGTGTGCATATAATCTCATATACATTATTCTAAACATTTCATTCCTATCTCCCTATAGATAATCACCTGGTTAAAGCAAAGATTTTTTTCCCCTCTATTTCTATGCAGACCCGAAGAAATAGAGTTCAGTTTCCAGAGCTTTTCCTTCATCTCCTCTGTCCCTTTGTTTTTTTTCAAGAGTTTAAAGAAAAGCAAAAGTGGGAAACAGTGATACTTCTTTCCAATTTTAAATCCTACATAATTATAGTGAGACTGAACATAAAATATTCCTTTCTCCTGCTTTAATGGTGACTCTTTGTGAAGTTATAATAGACAATGTATTTTTAAAATGATTAATTCACCCACACGGCTTTGATTGTTGCTACGTAAAATACTTTGCTGTCAGAGTCAGTTGTTTTTAATCTTACCTCCACCACCTCCTCATATTCTTCGTCATCTGCCATTTTCTCAGAGTAGTAGTGGCACCTACAAACTTTTCATATTCCAGACAAATGAAGATACATTAGAATTGATCCCCAGAACGGAATCATCTTATAAGATTATAAAAACAGAATTTAAAACTCATCCATTCTACAAACGCATATATGTCTGCAGGCTAAGTGAGCAAAAACATTGAAAAGCAGGTTTGAAAAGCTGAAGCTTCAAATTTCTTTCTCTTGATTCCCTCAGGGATATGTTGGGTGTTGCTGCTTGTAGCTACATCATCAACCTAGTTCAAGTTGTAAAACGAAGTGGGGATACGGGTATGAGAGGGTTTAGAGTCAAAGGAACAGAGCGCTTAAATTTCCAAACGCTTGGAGAACAATATTTTTAAACAAAAATTTTAGTACAAGGAGGGTCAGCTCGGCTTTCAGGACAAGTTGTAATTTTCCCCACGTAGCACCAAAATTCTAAGGGAGCTGCCTTAGGTCGCCATGTGCGCTAATGGTTACACGGCACACAGTATAACTTAGGCGTCCAATGAGAACTTATAAAAATAAATCTGCCAATAGATTTGAAAAGAAAAATAGAAACCTCAAGGCAACGTGTGTATTTTCTTCCTGAAAACCATTGGCTTGTACGGAGTTTTCTCTCTCGTTTCTGTAGCTCTTGTCCAAACCTGGAAAATAACAAATTTTTGAAGCGCTGATTGAAGGATGTGTAAGATTGTGGGTCTTTGGCCTAAGCTTCTAATTCAGGAACTAAAGAAAGGATCTCCCAAGGCCTTTGTAGTTTGAGGCCAGAGAGTGGGACTCTCTCTTCATAAAAGTGGATGATGACTTGGAGCAGCTGTCCCTTCTTCGCCCAGACATTTGTCATGTAAACCAATACCCTGCTATGGCTGGTTTTGTTAAGCTAGCGAAACTGCCACTCCAGAGGCAAAGGAAGCCCAGTAGAAAAGGATAAATATAGGAACGTAAAATATAAATCCTTTTCCGTACTAATATAGTTAGAAAAAAAATCAAAGGCAAAAATGAAAACAATTTTGTTAGACAAGACAGCCAACCCAGTCAAGCAATAAATGAGTTAGAACAGGACACTGCGTGTCGGATATTAATGAGAAGGGCCTGAGCACCGCGGAGGGGTTACAGGCTTCCCTAGTCCCCGTTTCCATCACTAATTTCCCCCGTTATGACCCGAAACTTTGGAAAATGCTTCAAGGGAAGTTGTGGAATGTCTCCTGAAAGAACATTACAGAAAAAGCCACAAACGGGCCTTACCTTCAATCTATCAAATAAATTTCCTCAGCAGCAAAGCCTCTCCCAACTCTCCCCTCCTGAGAACCCCAGGCAAGAGCCTGCGAGGTGCCTGGGCTCTGAGTTATCATGTGGCCAGAGCAGCCAATCAGATCTTGAGTTGCTCAAATTTCAGAAGCTAAATATACTGAGTGATCTTCTGAAAACCACCTGTTCATCAATTCCACCAAAGGATAAAGGCTAACAAATTGCTTGCTTAGAACTATTCAAATGTAGTGGAATTTCCCCTAACTTCCACCATATGGGGTTCAAATTTACATTAAATCTCTCATTTACTGCAGCCCTGTTTAGTGCCATATCTGTGCAAAAGAATGTAGGAGAAAATAAGCATGATTTTGAGGGGCTTTGGCTTTGACCTTCTGTAACTGCTTTCTTCACGTCCTTTGTCACCCCATGTACAGTTCACCAGGTGAACTACAGATAAGTTACAGATATTGATGTAAAACAAACCGAAAAATAAGATCCAGAAAGTATCAAATTGGCAAAAATAATTTAAAAGTGAAATGATAGGTGAAAATATTTGATGGTGACACTGGATATGCTATCCACGGGGTGTAATTAAAGAGATGGGCCCCCATCATTTCTCTGCTGCTGAGCCAGGAGAGCAAGCCAAGATCATGCCCATTGTCTCCTCTGTTCCCAGGTACGGCTAGGGGCTGGGAACACAGAACCTCTCTCATAGTGAGGTTATTGATTTTCTACGTGCTCAGACGGCTCCTAGAAGCAGAGCATGGATGCAGGCCCCAAAGGGTGCAATTTCTGAACAGCAACAGCAGGTAAAATGGAAATCAGTAAATTACTAGGATGGATGATGCTCCATTGGGCAAGTCAGGGTGTAAGACATTGTGTAAAAATTACCTGAACATTTTCTACTTGAAGACAATTTTCACTGATTTAATCTCTCTCTACTCCTCTATACCAAAGCAAAAACCCCATGGATCCCCCATATCTTGATACAGATTTAAGACTAAACATATGGTAACAGTTCTTTTTTAGTTGCATGTTAGGAAGTAGTCTCATAGTTTAAACATATGTGCCTACCCCCCTTCTGTGATGCATATGGTCGTAAATAAAAATGAACATCGTTTTGTCATGTTTACTAATTATACCTGTTCATTTGGCGTCGTCTCTCAGGTCTTATGACCAAGGATAAGTGTGTGATATGAGGTCACCCACTTGGTAGCTGCGTACTAGAAGAACTGGGACTTACTATTCATTATGCATTTTAAAAGATGGTGTCAAATTAAAAAGTAATACAGCCTCCATTTTAAAAAAATATAGTACAAAATTATATCAAGGGCAGATAAACATAGACATTCTAATGCTAATCTAGAATTATGCCATCTAGGGATGAAAGAGAGCTCTATTTTTTCCTGGCCTATCCAAGTTCTGTGGAAGAATAAACTGATGTCCTGGTTTATTGGTAAGTTCTTATCACATGCCTTGTACATAGTCAGTGCTCAATAAATGTTGGCTATTGTTATTTGCCAATTATTACCATATTTTACATTGTATTAGATTCTTTGCTCTTTCCTTTGTATTAGACTGAAATACCAAAATATTGCAAAGCTTCTGAATTCAGATATTAGTTAGTCTAAGAATTTACAATCGATAGGAGTTTGACTAGGAGCTTGCATAACTGACTACAAAGCAAAGCAGGGTATACAGTTCGGCACCAACAGCACGCTCAGGACGAAGCTTTCCTAAAGATCAAGGCATAGAAGCGTCGCGTCAGGAGACCAGAGGGATTCGATGAGGAAGACGGCATTGTAACAGGGTTTTTGTCGTTGCAGTTTATTTCATTTTGTTAATTACCTCAATCAAATTACATCTGCACATCATTTAAGAATCAAATAGTTTTTCAAGGCTTATTACTAAAATCAGCATGCCCTATTCTCATTGTTCCTCTATTTGATCCTCCCTGGAGACAATTATTTTAACTCCTTTAGCTGAATCGTTTGTTATTTATCTCCACACACTTAATAAAAGGTCTATATTGCTCTTTACTGATTTTTTTCAATCATAGGCAATATCTGTTAAGTTACCACTTTGAAAAATGAGGTTTAGCTCTCTGTCCTGTAAACCTCCATTCTCATGAAACAAAACCTCATCTCCCAATTTTCTATCCTGGTAATAAAGTTCTGTTTGTGTAATTCAGAATTCAATGTCTACATTATTATGATTAGCAAAATGCTATTCACAGCTGAAACCCACATATTAATGATTACTTTTTGTTTCCTGCACAACGGTTTGTTTTTCTGGGAGTCAATATTTCTCTCTCTCCCTTTCTTTTTTCCTTCCTTGGTTCAATTTTTCTAGACGAGCAGAAACCAGCACAACTTCCTGCAGTGAGGGAAATGCTCTATGCCAGCACCATGCAATGTGGCAGCCACTAGCCACATGTGGCTACCGAGCATTCAAGAAGTGATTAGTGTGACCACAAAACAGAGTTTTTATATTTTTTTAATTTACTTTAAACTTAAATAGACACATGTGGCTGGTGGCCATAGTGTTGAGCAGCACAATTCTAGACGTTATCACTAACTACCAAAACTTTCCGTCTGAATCTGCTCTGGCATTTTTCAAAGACATTAAGTAGCATTCTACAGTTGTATCCATTTCATCTTAAATCTCTCAGGGAGCCTTTTGTTCCATCTGGACTAGTTTCCTCTGCAGCTAGTGCTCAGCTCTTGATTCCTCTTCACTGTTATTCTCGGGATAATGCGTATTTTAATATGAAAGTTCCAATTCCTTTACTTAACTAATATTTGTGTATGTACAGTGTACCAAGCACTCTTCTAGGTGCTTCCTTCACACAGGAGGCACAACTAGTTGACTAAGCAATGTGTACTCTCCACTTCTTGTATATTAGCAGAACTACAATTTACTCTGGAACAGAAATATGCTCATTTAAAAACTACACTCAATTCCCTAAGAATGACATAGTTTGTGAATACATTTAAGTACAATTCTAGGGAATAAGACTTCTGGGAGAAGTATGATTTGACTGATAGGCAGGATCAGATTCAACTGGCATGTGCTATTTTCCTCTTGCCATTCTTCCTTTCTCCATTATTGGAATGCAGATGTAATGGCTGGGGCAGTGCAGGCATCTTGAGGCTATGAGGGTATATATCATATACTAAGAATAATAAAGCTAGAAGAAGCCTTACATGTAATGATTTCTTTAATATTTTTTAGATTTTTAATTTTATTTTTAGACAGAACGGAAGGGAGGGAGAAAGAGAAGGAAAGAAATATCAATGTGTGGTTGCCTCTCAAGCACCCCCTACTGGGGATGTGGCCCTCAACCCAGGTATGTGCCCTGTCTGGGAATCAAACCAGCGACCCTGTGGTTTGTAGCCCAGTGCTCAAACCACTGAGCCACACCAGCCAAGGCTGATTTCTTTAATTTTTATATTTTGTAATTATTTTATCATTTAATAAGTTTAATATATAATTGTACAGATAATATATAGTGATTACTTAAAATTTCCCATTTCAAATTTATTCTTGTGTGTGGTATAAGAAGGTGGTCTAATTTCATTTCTCTACATGTATCTGTCCAATTTTCCCAAAACAATTTATCGAATCACCTATCTGTAGTCCATTGTATGTGCTTGCTCCCTCTGTCAAATATTAACTGACTATAAAGGTGTGGGTTTATTTAAGGGCTCTCTATTCTGTTCCATTGATCTATGTGTCTGTTTTTATGCCAGTACCATGCTGTTTAGATTACTATGTCATTATAGTATAGTTTGATACTAGGTAGCGTTATTCCTTCAACTTCATTCTTTTTTCTCAGGATCACTGTTGCTGTGTGGGACCTTTTGTGGTTCCATATAAATTTTTGAAATATTTGTTCTAGTTCTGTGAAATACATCTTTGGAATCTTGATAGGAATTGCATTGAATCTATAGATTGCTTTGGGTAGTATGGATATTTTAATGATGTTAATTCTTCCTATCCATGAACACAGTATATGCATAAAAATTGTAGAAGAAAACATAAGCAACAAAATCACGGACATATCCCATAACAATAGTTTATCAGATGTATCTCCCCAGGCAAGGGAAACAAAAGAAAAAACAAACAAATGGGACTACATCAAACTAAAAAGGTTTTGTATAACAGAAGGAAACTTTGACAAAACAAAAAGACAACCCACAGAATGGGAGAAAATATCCACTGATCCGTCTGACAAAGAGTTATTATCCAAAATTTATAAAGGACTTATAAAACTCAACACCAAGAAACCAAATGACCCAATTAAAAAATGAGCAAAGGACCTGAATAGACACTTCTCCAAAGAAGAAATCAGATGGCCAATAGACATATGAGAAGATGCTCAATGTCACTGATGACCAGAGAAATGCAAATTAAAACCACAATGAGATACCACCTCACACCTGTCAGAATGGCCATCATCAATAAATTAACAAACAACAAGGATGCAGAGAAAGGGGAACCCTTTTGCACTGTTGGTGGCAATGCAGACTAGTGTAGCCACTGTGGAGGGCAGTATGGGAATACCTCAAAAACTTTAAAATGGATCTGCCTTTTGACCCAGTGATCCCACTTCTGGGAATATATCCAAAACACTAATTTGAAAGAACAGAAGTACCCCTATGTTCATTACAGCATTAATTACAATCACCAAGATATGGAAGCAGCCCGATTGTCCATCAATAGATGGGTGGATAAAACAACTATGGGACAATTACACAATGGAATACTACTTGGCTATAAAAAAGAAGAAAGTTTTACTTTTTGCAACAGTGTGGATGGACCTGAAGAACATTATGCTAAGTGAAATAAGCTGGTCAGAGAAGGACAAATACCATATGATTTCACTCATACATGGAATCTAATGAATAAACTGAATTAACAAGCAAAATAGAGACAGACTCATAGAGAGCAGGATGACAGCTAAGGGGAGTAGGTGAGGAAGTAGAGGGATTGAGCAAAAAGGAAAAAGGACTCATGGGCATGAACAACAGTGTGGTGATTGCTGGGAAGAGGGGGGTATAAGGGGACAAGATAGTAGTTTAAAAATACAATAAAAATTATTAAATAAAAAATAAAATTTCCCTATATATTAATTTTTTCTTTTACATTTTACCGATTACTAATGAAGTTGGTTGTTTTTCATGTTTATTGAATATTTTTTCCATTTCTCTGTGTGTTGACTGTGCATACCGCCCTCCTACATTGATTGATAGGCCACTCTTCATATAGTAGGGGCATTAGCCCTTTGTCTCTCACGTGAGCTGCGAGGCGTGCGTGTGCATTCTCTCCAAGTGTTTTGTGGTGTCCGTGGCCATAGAGATGTTTTAATATTTACTTGTCGTCGAATCTGACAATCCCTTCCTTCCAGCTTCAACACTACTAATTGAATGCATTGAGTTTAAAATGCCATTTTTAGCATATGTTGAATTAAAATGTATGTCTTTTTCTCATCTCTTGCGCTTTTTCTTGTTTTGTTTTTTTTCACCTAGGTTTTTGGGTTTTACTTTACTTGATTTTATATTTATTGTGAAGTATAATATACATAAAACAATATAAGACTTATGTGTACAATTTAGTAAATGGTGGTAAAACGAGCATCTATACAACTACTGCTCAGGTACAGGAAGGTCATCTCTCTCCTGACCTTGACACAAGTAACTTTCCTTGCCTTTATTTTCAGTTTTGCCACCTACGTATGCATACTTAAACAATATAGTTTAGTTTCATCTATTTTTAGTTTCTTATAATAGATTCATACTGTATGCAACTTCTGTAGCTTAACTTTTCACTTAATATCATGTTTGTTGATTTCTATCATTGTATAATATTCCATGTATGAATATACTCCCATTTACCCATTCTGTTGTCGAAGGACAATTGAGTATTTCCAGCATTTGTCAATTAGGAACAAAGATGGAATGAATGTTCTTGAACATGTATTCTGGTGCTTACACACAACTAAATGATCAGTCTGTAAGTAAAAGTGAAAATTATAGGGCCTGTAATTTTCATGTTAAGCATACGGGGATATGCTCATCAACTTCATTAAATAATGTGCTACCTCTTTTCGTTGGTACCAGTTTATACTTTCATCAGTGGTGTATGCTTCCTACCTGACCACCGGTTAAGATTCACCTCTCTAACTGTCGTCTCTCTGACGGATGTGCGATAGTGTAATCTTGCGGTTTTAATCTGCGTTTGCATGGCTGCTTGTAAAGTTGAACCACTTTTCAGATGTTTACGGGTATTTGGGTGTTTTGTGTTTTTTCTTTAAACAGTGTCAATTTAATTCTCTTGTCCATTTTTCTCTTGAGTTATTGGCCTTTTGCTCATTGATCTACATGACTTCTTTATTCTGAATTCTAATGCTCTGGTGGTTATTTCTGTTGTGAATATCTGCCCCTTTTCTGTGGCGTCTCTTTTCATTATTTTCACACAGACATTTGATTAACAGTACTCCTTAAGTTTTATGTAGTCACCTTCATCCATCTTCCTTGTGACTAGTTCTTTCAATAAAAAAATTATCCTGTCTCAAGGTCATGAAGATATGTTCCTATATACTCTTTTGGAAGCTTCGGCGTTTCACTGTTCACATTAAAATCTTTAACCTACCTGGAATTTTTTTTTCATATATCGTATGAACAAGACATCTAATTTTTACTTTTGCATATGGATAGCCAATTGTGCCAGTATCTTTTATTAAAAATTCCATTGTTTTCCCACTAGTTAAAATTCCTCTTCTGCATCCAATCTTATCCAGGTGTGTGTGAGTCCTTTCTGGGCTCCCTATCCTCTCCGCCTGTTTATTTGGCTACTCTTGCACCAATACACTGTCAGTGCTCTTGTAATTCTTTATTATTGTCCCATTTTCCCTGTAATTCCTCGTGATCTGCCTTGACAGCTGGAAGAGCAAGTCCTCCCACCATATGCTTTAACTTTATGAGAATTCTGGCTCTTCTGTCTTGGATATTCTATATAAATTTAGAAGCAGCTTACCAATTTCCCTAAAAAAGTACAGTCTCCTTTGTTCGGTTAATCTATTTGATGTTCTGTGTCAGTATCACACTGTTAGTGACTATAGATCTCGAGTATCTATGGCCACTTAAGCAATTGCTTAAAGATGGAAGAGTATGTGGCATGCTTGGGGGATGAAGATTAATCTGGCTCAGATCGAGTGAGGAATATGAAGAGAAGTAATGAAAGACTATAAGGTAGAAGCCATGCTGTGGAGGCCCCGGTGTCCAGCCAAGCAGTAGAAAAAGGTATGTTCTGACATTGTCACAGTGCTATTCTCTTCTACATAGTGTAGAGCTTTGAGTCCATCAGACATTAGCAAAGTAGAAATGCAAGTATATCAGAAACACACATTATACAGTATACAATTAAACATATTCAATTATGAATCATGCAGAATCAATAACACAGCGGGGTATAGAGGTATGAATAAGGGCTTTCTCAAATTATCAGAACTCTCAGGTGTTATCTGCTTTCCCAAATCCATGTTGAACACAGTAACTTTCAGCAATGTTGCCCACTTATCCTTTCTAAATACTCCTACTTCCTCTTCTGATGCTCCGTAAAATCAGACTCTATGAAAAATACATAAATATAGGAGAGGGAGATTTGAAAATGTTCGATTACCCTCTGACCCATTTCTAGGTCCTTTTTCTCTGCTGGTGCTTTCTCGTGGGACTTGGGCTTGTCCTCCATGCGAGCTCTTCGCTAAGCTGTGTTGTTTGGAGAGTGCTGACTTTGAGGCAGTGGGTCTCTCGAAGTCTGCGTGGAAATGAGAACAGCCAAGGCTGTTCCATGTTTGGCTTCTGTTCTCCCCGCTCACAGCTTCCCCCCAAACTGTTCTTTCAACCCACTGTCCTTAGGGACTCAATTGTCATGGGGTAAATTATGAGAATTTATCATTTACTGCCCACCTCTAACCAGTCTTCACGAATGACTGGGTCTCAAAAACGGCCAGGTTTAAATTGCTGACTTCTAAGGCATTTCCAGTGAAATATAAATATAAAATAGCAAGGCTTATTTTCTTGTGTGGCTTGTGAAACAGCTTCATAGGTAGTGCCTCTAAATCACCTTCACACACAAATGATGTGTGTATGTGTATTTTCCCCAGAAAAATGACTTCCCAAATAACAGTTTGAACATATGTCCTTGCATTGCTGTTAAAAATAAGGTCTACTGTTTGAAAATTATTCATTACATGTATTCATTTAATGTAAACATAAACATAGAGACAACCAAAGAAATTACAACATAAAAGGTCCCTGTAGCTCAGACAATAATTTTTTAAATTTGCATGTATAAGAGACCATTCTGTGTGGTGTGGGCCCAGCTCCCACTCAGAAAGGCCAGTGGAAAGCGAGGTCCAGCACACAGGACCCACACCCATGGATAGGTTCTCCCGTGGGGAATCAGGCCCTCATGGTACCTAGGCCACTTTGAGACTTGCTTTTTATAAAACTCCCTCACCCTGAATTGAGGCAGCAAAAGTTTACTGCATCTTTAAAGTAACTTCCTAAAATCTATGCTGAACCTTCCAAGGACAAGTGTAACCAGTTCAACCACTTTTCCCTTTACATTTGCAAATATCCTTCCTCTTTTATGTAATTAGCAACACCCTCTCCTTTGTTTTCTGTAACTGCCTAAAGCGAACCTGTGCACTGTAAATGAGGATCATCCTCAATGTAATGTGCCCAGAAAAGCAATAAAAGTCTGTCAAGGCAGGGGTCGGGGCACTCTCCTCTCGAGAGAGTGGCCATGCTGTCCTTTTTCCTCCACAGGACTCGGTAGTCCGTGTGAATTTGTCCACTGCAGCCATAACACATGGATCCCGCCGAGGACCGGGAACCGCATCACGCATATGCATTTCCATGTTCATTAGTTTTTGTATAGACTGGTCTTAGGGGAAGAAGCTATCAGGTCACTTTCTAGTTAGCAAGAGAAGACTATGTGGAGGAGACAGCATTTTTTGAGGTCCTGTATATGCCAAACCAACCCACCTAAACCACCCATGGACAATGATTTATGAAACAGTTCTTTTTAAAAAAATGATTAAATAGTTCCTAACGCTCAAATGAGGTCATGCGCAGTTTGACAATGCCTAGCTCACTTGACAGAGTTTGAGCTAATAGCTGTCTCATCTTTCTGTCATTGTCACTGGGGCCAGAACAGGTTGTTTTCCAAGTAGGGAAGTGGAGAGTTTGTCAGCAATACATTTTTATAATCAGTCGTACGGCACTGGAAGTTGGGATGTTTGACAGCGGAGCAAATATGGTCAAGGAAATGGTGGATGACAATGTCCCATTGATTGGCAAGTGTAGTGTAGTCCCAGGAAGATCTTTAGAGACCAGATCTAGAACCCAGATCCAGTTCATTAGAGAGGGACAGTCTAGCTGATCTGCTGAACATCAGCGTTACCGAAGTCCCTGGAAAACTGGGTCAATTCTATTACCTCCAGTGACCTAAATACATTTTAGGGAAGGCCAAGATGGCACTGCATCCTAAGAGACAAACTCAAATCCAAACCAAAGCCTTACTCAGTGTACCCCTGGAATGATCATTCCAGTAGACAGCTTCCTAGAGTGGGTGTGATCTAGCATTTGGTTAAACTTGAGAATATTTTTTCCCAAAATGAAAGTCTTGTCCCATAAAACCTCTCAGTGGCTTCCTTTCCTCATAAATAGACAAAGGAATTGGGACTGGCCTTTCGCAGTGACAGTCCTGAGAATCACTAGCCTCACAATGTGTCCATGAGAAGAGGGTTTTGTTGTCAGTGAGTGTGGGAAATACTGACGTTGTCACCCCTCTGTGATGTGTGCTGGCACCCACTCAGTTGTAATGGCTCCAAGAAATAGCCTCGAACTAAAGAAACCTACTGGCTTCTTCTTTTGGTTCTCCTTGAACGTCTGAAAATTTTACAACCACAGAACAATATCTTTACATAATGTCAGTTAATTTTGTCCCTTTGAATATACTTTGTGAAACTCTACATTAACACTTGCCCAGAGTAGCAACTGTAGAACTCCCTTGGTCTAAATCCAAATCGTTGGGACTGACACAGAGAAAAACTGGCACCCAAGGCCGGGAGGAGAGTCAGTTCACGATCCTCCCTATCTATGACCTACATGCCATTTATTTTTCAACTAAATGTGTTACTCTTGGAAATCCTCTGCTGCTTTGGGACTCATTTTCCTCATCTGTAAAATGAGTGAGCTGTATGACCCTTTCAGCTCTGCCATTATTTTTCTTCCCTTGTGTGAGGTTCCCTTTCGAACTTGACCTCTCCATCGCCCCTTGTGCTGCTGAGTGACAGACACCACAGCTAATCATCCATAAATAGATGTTCCATATCTTGGGTCTCAGGATGAATTTATAACTGATGATTTAGACACAGTAACTTTCAAACAAGACCAATGCAACTGCCAAGAGAAAACATTATACACTATTTTAAACCCTTACAGTGCACTATAAATCAATGGTATATTTTTACTTAACAAATATGAATTATAGTCCTGATTTTTATTTTAAAAAATAAGTTTAAAGCTAGCCAATACTTTCTGAGCAATTTCTCTGGACAGGAAAACAACCGAGAGACATTCCAGTGTCCCTTAAAGCTACGCCGGGAGCCACAGGTCAGTGTTGACATTTTACCTAGAAACTTTCTATTTGTTTCTTTTGGCTTTTTATGAAAAGCAATAAAATACTTTCCAATGTGATTGGTACATTTCTGGATTGGTTACATGTGCGCCTTATTCAACCACCATGAGAACTTAACAAGCAGCTGAAACATTCGGTTTTTCTGCCATTTTGATTACCTCCAAATGGTGATAGAATATCATTCCAACTGATCTAAAAATGAATCTGAGGCTGCAGAGACTGGAAGGGATGGAAGATAAAATGCAAATCTAATTTAAATGCCCAGGAAAATATAAGTTCCAGAGAAGAATATTTAAAGAAATATCCAAGTTGTGGTATTTTCATCGAGAAAAGAAGTAGTGAGAAACTATGAGCTAAACTATTAATGTGTTAATCTCAAGTCAATCTAAAACAAATCCTAACCACCTCAGAAGCTTAGACTTACTTCTGCTTCTTGGAATAAGCAAAAAATAGTTCTACTGATAAGGAATAGATAGAGAATAGTCCTACATATTAGGGACTATCAGAACTCTACTGATAAGGAATAGATAGAGAATAGTCCTACATATTAGGGACTATCAGAACTCTACTGATAAGGAATAGATAGAGAATAGTCCTACATATTAGGGATGGGTAGAGAATATTAACTCTAAAATGCACTACTCCCAGAGGCTAAGTACCTGGCATCCTTACAAAGCCAAAGGAATTCTTCCTCTTATCCCACCTCAATTCACCTTAACGACTTTCTCTTTCTCCAGATGCACAGAAGTGAACCCAGAATCACAAGGCTGGTTGTTGGGTTGCCATGCCACCTAAAGGTCCAGACCAGGAGCCTCATCAGAGACCCTTACTGGCATTCATCTGGAGGTTGCCTGAAGTGGTGCTTTATCACTGTAGTCTCTCCTTGGCCCTTTGAATATGTTCCACCACTTCTAAAGCCCCATCTGTGCCTGAAGTTCTTTTACTCGGGACTAAGGAGTACCGTAGAACAGACTTGCCAAAAAGTACCACACACCCCCTTGTCAGCAGATACCACACTCAATGACTGTCGGGAGTTTTTGTATAAATACCCCAGCTCCCTCCCACCTTGGCTGGGATGATTTTGAGGCATGCAGTTTGCACTGTGGTTTAATAGCTCTGCTTTCCCTTCCCTGTATAACATGGCTGTCTCTACTGGAGTTGTCAGCACTTTTTTAAAAATTATATTTTATTGATTATGCTATTACAGTTGTCCTGACTTTTCCTCCTTTGCCCCTCTCCACCCAGCATCCCCCACTCCCTCAGGCAATCCCCCCAGCATTGTTCATGTCCATGGTTATGAGTTATTTGGCTACTCCATTTGTTATACTGTACTTTACATTCCCTTGGCTACTCTGTAACTACTTATTTTACTTCTTAATCCCCTCACCTCTTCACCCATTCCCCCACATACCACCCTTCCACCTGGCAACCATCAAAACTCTCTGTATCCACTATTCTGTCTCTGTTCTCTTTGCTTAGTTTGTTTTCAGAGTCAATTGTTGGTAGATATGTATTTTTTGCCATTTTATTGTTCATAGTTTTGGTCTTTTTTTTCTTAAATACTTCCCTTTAACATCTCATATAATAATGGTTTGGTGATGATGAACTCCTTTAATTTTTTCTTGTCTGGGAAGCTCTGAACGCTTGAAGTTGTCTCAGAGGCTATGTATACTATCCTCATTTTTTTTGAATTCTCTTTTCTTCTTGTTGTTCTGATCAGTTGTTTTTCATTTCCTTATGTTCCAAATCATTGATTTAATTCTTGGCTTCATCCATTCTAATGTTGTTTCCCTATAAATTGTTCCTTATTTCAATTAGCGTATCCTCATTTTTGACTGGATCTTTTTTATGCTGTTGAGGTCCTCACTAAGTTCCTTGAACACCCTTACAACCAGTGTTTTGAATTCTGCATCTGACAGATTGCTTATCTCCATTTCATTTAGCTCTTTTTCTGGTATTTGATCTGTTCTTTCATTTGGGCCATGTTTCTTTGTCTCCTTGTTTTGGCAGCCTCTCTGTGTTTGTTTCCATGTATTAGGTAGAGCTGCTTTGACTCCATGTCTTGGTAGTGTGGCCTAATGTAGTAGGTGCCCTGTAGGGTCCAGTGGCACAGCCTTTGCTATCACCCAAGCTGAATACTTGATGTACACCTTTCGTGAGGGCTGAGTGCACCCTCCTCTTGTACTTGAGCCTTGGATGCTGTTGGCTGATCAATGGGAGGGATTTACCCAGGCCAGTCAGCAGCAAGGATTGGCTGTGACCACTGGCCACCAACCTCCACCCTCCGTGGAGGATCAGCTGTGCAGGGGCAGGGTAGTGGTGCTCCCATGTGGTCTGTAGATGTCCACTGGGTGTGCTGGCCCAGGGATTTCCCAGGTGGTACAGTCCAAGATCAACCTCCACTTGTGTTTCCCCCAGGGCCACCCTGACTGAGTTTTAAAGCAATCTGAGGTGGCTCCTACTTGTGTTGGGCTTGGAGAATCACAGGGGAAGCCAAGCTGTGAATCTAGGCTGGCTGCTGCTAGTGCTGGGACTGGGGATCACTGAGGCCAGCTGCTGCTTATTTGAGAGGGTTTAGGAAGTTATGACGCATGAGCCAAGGCCAGCTATTCGTATGGAAAAGCAGCTTGGGTGGGCCTGAAGGTGGGTGAGGCAGAGTCTCTAGGGATCTCCAAGGTGCAGCAAACAGTGTTAGCTAGGTTGATGGAGTCTCAGATATGGCACCAGCTTGCGGGCTCTGTGGGGGGAAGGTTCAGAAAAGGGACAATGGCTTCTGCTCACCTTGATGCCAGACACTTCAGTTCCTCCTTGTATGCCACTGGTGCCTTTCAAGCTACTACTTCAGTGCTTGAGCTCAGAGGGAGTAATTCTGAGTAGGTGAATCCATGTTCTCATGGTTCTCATGGTGAGTAGGTTCTTTAAGAGGAACTGCTTCAGGTCCCAGCAGTTTCTTCCACTGACTCAATCGCTCCTGGTTTTTGCAGCCAGAAGTTGTAGGGACTTATCTTCCTGGCAGTAGAACCCTGGGGGGTGGGGGGTGGGCCAGGTGTGGGGCTGGGATTCCTTACTCCCAAGATATCCCTCCCAAATTTTTATCCACCACACATGGGTGAGGGACCAGCCCATTCCGTATCTGTGGCCCTAGTACAAGTCTGGATAGATGTGGTTTCTTTAATGTCATAGTTGTCTGACTTCCATTCAACTCGATTTCTGATAGTTCTGAATGATGGTTTTTCTAAATTTTAGCTGTAATTGTGATGTGGTTGTGCGAAGAGGTGAGCCATGTCTGCTACACCACCAACTTGACCGGGAAGTGCTTCCACTTAAATCCTTCTGCAGTGTCTGCATCTGGGACAACCCACATTCAGATGTGTTCTGTTCAATGGCCATTTCACAACATGAGGGAGAAAGGTTCTCAGAAACAGGCCATCCTGCCAAGGGGCCTGTGAAAACAGAAATTCTCGTCCCTACCATGCTCAGGCTCTCAAGAGTCTGTTCTAAAGGGCTAGTAGGGGCCTCTTTCCACTGCCTCCCCTGTGCTGCCTTAAGTAATCTGAAATATTCTCTTCCATCTTCTCAGCCAATCTATGTTAAAATTCCTCCTAGAAGCTACATTGAGATGTAAGTAAATACATTGTTCTCTAGGACAGTGGTTCTCAAGGTGTAGTTCCAGGACCAGCAGCATCTCGGGAACTTGCTGGAAGTGCAAATTCTTGGGCCCCAACCTTGCTTGTCGAATCAGATACTGTTGGGTGGCGGCCCTGCCTCTGTGGTTTGACAATCCCTCCAAGTGCCTGTGATGCACACTGAAGTCTGGTAGCTGCTGTCCAAGGAAGTATTTCCCGTCACCTTGACCTGACTGTAAAAACCTCCAACTCCAGTTCCCCATCATCTTCACATTTAGTTAATCAATTTAAGCTTTCATTGCTACCTCCAAAATCTCTCACATTGACCTCTTTTCACGTTCTCCATTTAATTCAAATTAACCCGTATTTATCACCTGAATTATCCATGCAACCTCCCACCTGGTCTCCCTGAGTCCAGGCCTCCTATCTATCCTCCTTCACCCACTAGATTCATATGTTTAGGGCGCAAATATCTTATGTCCCTCTAGCACTTCCTGTCATCTAAATGTAAATCCAAGACCCTCAAGATCTGCATGCAAGCTGTGTGTGATTTGGCTCCTGCCTATTTCAAGTTTCCTTGACCACAGACCCGCCAAGGTATCTGCTGCGCACTTCTCCATCCCCCCTCCTCCGAAGAGGGGCCTGAACTGTCCTTATTGCAGGTGCATTCCTTAGGGTCTAAAATACCCCTCTGGTGACTCTTTTTAAATAAGACGTAGGCGTGTAAAAAGCAACCCTTCAAGGCAATACCAAATCTCGGAGGAGATCAGTAGCCTAAAGCAGTTTAGGCTGCAGCAGAGAACAGAGAAAAAGGGGTGAGGGGCCAACACTATATTTTTCTGCACTTTTACAGTTTTCCTCAAGATAAGTCTTACCGCTCATGGCCCAGTCAGGTCTGGTGGCTTCCAGCCCCTTCTGCATTTACTATTCGGGGCTCTAGATTTTCATATGTTCCTAAACTCTTTGAGATGAATTATTCCTCTGTACACTAGAGATAAATAAATGCTAGCCTTGTCTATTGCAGAAAGCTGGTTGAGGTTCCGATGAGAACATATTTATAACAAGCTTTAAAAGCTTTGAGGTACAAGACAGAAGTAAGGTATTGTCGTTAAATAATTGTAAGAATTATTTGTAACTATTCAAAGCAACTAGCCAACATCTGGTGAGCACTGATTATTTGCCAGGCCTTAATCTAAGTTTAACATGCATCATTTCATTTAATCCTCTTAACACTCCAAAAATAAGATACTATAGTTCTCCCATTTTACATAAGAGGAAACTGAGGCATGCAGATGTGGAAAAAACTCACTAAAAGTCACACACTTTTCTTAAAACTTGAAAGTGATGGAGCTGGTATTTAAACCCAGGGAGTGTCACTCCAGAGCCCAAACTCTGAGCCCTGTTAATGGTGAAACGGTAGTAGATGTGAGACTCAGTTCGGCAGCCTCAGTTCTTGAGTTTGGCTGGCAAAGGATTCAGAGTCAAGGCTTAAATGCAACCAAAAGTTTATTTATAAAGTCGCAGAGGGAGAAAAAGTGAGCTGTGGAGGGAGTCAGCCAGCTGGGCTGTGTGGGCTGAGGAAACAAGTTATAGAGGCAAAAGAAGGGCCCTTGGAGCTTAGGAGACAGAAAGTAAAGGTACCTACACGCCTTAAGAGAAGAAAGGGAGGAGAAAGGCCCTGGCGTGCTCTAGAGAGCAAGAGAGAGAGAGCACACACACAGCGAGTCCTCTGTCTTGGGGGTACTTATCTGGAGGCCTCATGGGAGGATTTCCATAGAATACTCACCAGCTTTCCAGGCGTGTCCTTTCAGGGTCACAGTCTCTACTGATTGGTCAGCACCAAGGTAGGGTCATTAGTCAGTGCAGCTTGTCCTGATGTCAGCCATAGACCTGCCTTGGCTGGCCTTGCTGCTTTTCTGGGCCTGGAGCTGAAACACAATTGAGGTCGAGATGTTATCTCTGGGGCTTAATGCCTAAGGGAATGGTTAGGGGCTTGCATGGGATTCATATGAGACTATTTTCCAGCCCCCTCATTCTTACTCTCAGTGACATGCCAGGAAAAAAAGGGTCAGAGGAGGATCTGAACCACATGACCAGTGATACCCTATGGGAGGAAAGCTCACCCTGGGGGCGAGGTCCCACCCTACAATTGTCCATTGCTAGGCACCCAGGGCTCATCAACGCTTGTGCACTACTGCCTCGCCAGCGTGTCTGTGACTGCGTGTATGTAACATTACCCAAAGGGCCTGACATATCCCAGACAGGCCAGCCAAGCTCACCATGCAGGGACCAGTCTATTGCTCTATTGTCTGTCTGCCTACTCAGCCATCACCCAACCATTTTCCTCCGTGGGTGGCCAGAGTGGTGAAGGGTCTTGCCTCTGGGGTCAGGGCACCTAAGTGTAAGTCTAGGCTCTGCAAAGATACTAACAGTGTGACCTTGGGCAAGCAGCCTACCTGCTTAGTGCCTTGGACTCCTTATGTGTAAAATGAGGAAGATACTTGTACAGACCTCGTAAGATTTTGTGCAGATTGAGTGAGAGACCACATGTAAACAGTTGAGCACAGTGCCTAATCCATGTTGAATGTGCAATAAATGTTTGTTATTATTTTCACTGCTTTGGGGCAGCAGCAATGTGGGCAAGCAAAGCAATCAACCCCTCTCCATCAAAATATGAAGACTATATGTATAGGCACATTCACAATGTCTCAGGAGAACACTTGTAGCACTGAGGAAATTGTCTTGAGCTCTCGAGCCCGCTTTGGGTCACCAGACGAAAGCAAACAGGGTTAAGTCCTGGGGTCAGCACTGACTATGGAGCTCACTGCCACAAATAGCAGCCACCTGCAGACTGGAGATTAAGGTGTCCATCTGCCTTCTGGGGAAGAGCAGGCGGGATGCAGCTGGGCGAGGACAGGGGACAGCAGACACCGCTCTGAGTCAGGGGCACGAGAATATGAGCAAAGCTGAGCCAGAGCAAAGGCAGCATATGCTGGCTCAGCAGGTAGAAAGGAAAGAAGTAGGCACATTTCAACCCCAAATGGCTTTTTTCCCAAGGGGGGAAGGGGGTCCCTGGGCCCAGCCTCATTTTCACTAAGAGCATCAAGAGTTGGCATTATGTCTAATGAGATTGCGCAATCACTGACCGAGATGAACCAACGGGATTAAAATAGGTTGTCCTTCACCAGGGGACCGAAAGCTTTGCTCCCACTTCTTAGAGTACACGAGAACTTAAGGTTTTGGGTATATTTTTATAACATAAGTGTTTAGGTAAAGTCTGCAGCTATCTTGTGGATAACATAATTATTTTGCCCTCTATTTTTGTGTTATAAATTACTGTGTTGATTGAAAACACTTAGAGTGTCCCCAGCATGTTTACAATCTTGCCAATCCAGCTACACATTTTAAAAAAGCATTTATTTTTTGAAGTCAAAGAGAACTGGAACGCTAGATCCCTGTTTCGTTTGTTTGTTTATTTACTTAGAGGTAGGTTACCCCTCCCCCAATGTTTCATGCTATTTATCTTCATTTGTTCTACATTCAACATTATTTTGCATTGGTTTCAGGTGCACAGCATAGTGGTTAGACAACCATATACTTTACAAAGTGTTCCCCAATATTTCCACTGCTCATTGGGCACTCTACATAGTATTGAGTATGTACTATGTATTGAGTGCTACTGAGTATATTGAGCATATTTCCCGTGCTATACTTTACATCCCTGTATCTATTCTGTGACTACCAATTTCTACTTCCTAATCCCTTTGCCTTTTTCACCCAGTCCCCCCAAACCTCCTCCCCTCTGGGGACCACCAGTCTGTTCCCTGTATCCATGCGTCTGTTTCTGTTGTTCATGTTTATATTGTTCTTTAGATTCCACATGTGAGGAAATCATATGGTATTTGTCTTTCTCTGACTGACTTATTTCATTTAGCTTAATACCTTCCAGGTACATCCATGCTGTTGCAAAAGGTAAAATTTTAATAGACCAGGAGCTTCCAAAGAGGAGGTGGAAGAGGCCAGGCACTGAGTCTCCTGAAGGGTTATGTTAACTTTATAAAATGAACCTCAGGGTTTTATGGGTGGAAGAGTGTCCCTCTAAAAAGATATGCTGATATCTTAACCCCCAGGATGTGAGAATGTGACTGTTTGGAAATAGGGGCATTGAAGATGTAATAATGAAGATGAGGTTGTGCTGGGTGGATTGGGGTGGGCCCTAATCCGGTATGCCTGGTGTCCTTATGAGAGGAGAGACAAGAGAATGCCACATGAAGACAGAGACACAGAGAAGATGGCCGTGTGAAGGTGGAGGCACAGATTCGAGTTCTGCGCCCACAAGCCAAGGAATGCGAGGATTGCTGGCCAACACTGGGGGCTAGAAAAGGCAGGACAGGATTCTCCCCCACAGGTTTTGTAGGGCCACGGTCCTGCGACACCTTGTTTTCAGACTTGCTGCCTCCAAGGCTGTGAGCCAATAAATTTCTGCTGCTTTAAGCCACCTAGTTTGGAGTACTTCGTTAGAACGTTCAGTCCTTGGATACTGTTACACAAGGTTACATTTTCTGTCTGTTTCTGACAGCCTTTGTTGGCGGTCCAGGTATCCATTAGAACAGAATCCCCCGCCATGCATTATGTTTGTCTTCCTGGACTAGGCAATGAGCAGGAGCTGTGTTTTTCACTTGTTTCTCCACAAACAGCAGTTGCTCAATAAATTCATGTTTGAATCAATGAATATGTTTCAAAAAACCTCTGGGACTCACCATGGCTGCTAGTTCACATCCAGCCTCCAGCCCTCAAACAGGGAACTACCTCCCAACTTTGCATGCACGCAAAGGTACCAGATGTGAGAAATGAGGGCAGCAATAAAATGGGCCTGAGGGGTATTATGGGACCTGAGACACACAGCCTCAACCTTGGATCTGGTCCTTACCTCTGAACATCCTTGAGCTACACACTTGGCCTTTATGGATCTTCCTAAAAGTAAACTACAGACAACTGACTTGCCTTACTGATTTGCCTAAGAAAAACTGTTTAAAATTAAAAATGAGTTATCACTTGTATCACTTACGTCACCCAGATGTTAAGTGCACATCTGGGTGACATAACAAGTAATTCAGTGTTTCTCCTTCTCAGTGCATTGCACACATGCGTGTGAGCACATAACCCCCTGTACTCCTGTGTGTGGGTATGCGTGTAAATTTCTGAAGTCGGTGTCAATGCCATTTGATTGGATACGTTAGGACCTTTCCCATTAGGCCAGGGCAATGATTACTGTACTGGCAGGCATTTGGTCAAAAATAATCCTGCTGCTAAACACATCCGTTATGCGTAGATGAGCTATATAACGAAAGGACAAGGAACGGTAAAACAAAAATGAACTCATTAAAGTTTGTGTGTTTGCAGAAGTATTGGATATTTTAAATTTCTTCGCAATATGTAACGTCAAAGACACCTAATTTATAACTCACTATAAAAAGTTGCTTTTTGTTATTTATCCTTAAATGCAAATTGAGTTATTTCTAACCGAGAACCTCGGTGACCTGAGCGCTGGAGCCGTCCAGCCGATCTCGATGGTTGCCTGGAGGGTCAGATGGGAGAGGATGACGACATGCTCGCCAACTGTCCCCCAGGTTGCCTGAGAACACATTCAGGAAGCCCGAGCTCTAAGGGCAGCCGGCCTTCAAACCAGTCGCCAGAAAGGGAAGTGCTTCCCGCCCCTGTCTAAAGTGACCACACTACAGGGAAGACACCTCATTCAACCATCAGAGTCCTGACTGGCAGTTTGAACAACATGATGCCGGGAAACGAAGAGGACTCTGACCGAAGTGCGTGGCTCTGGGCACAAGTGTCTCAGGTGTGCCACTTGGCTACTGCGAGGCCTTTGTTTCTCTGAACTGGCGCTGGGCCCTGTCCACCTGCCGCACAGTGTGTGTAGTTTGCCAGAGGGTTAGCCAGGCGGTGGTTTAAAATTGGATGCATGTTTCTTTGTTTTGCTCATTAGATTCCACATATAAATGAAATCATACGGTACTTGTCTTTCTCTGACTGGCTCGTTTCACTTAGCGTACTACCCTCCAGGTCTATTCATGCTGTCCCAAAAGGTAAGATTTCCTTCTTTTCAATGGCTGAGTAGTATTTCATTACCAGAGGGGAAAGGAGGTGGGGCAGGTAAGAGAGGGTAAAAGGAAGCTAAATGGTAAGGGGAGGGGACTAGACTTTGAGAGGAGACCACACAATACAATATACAGATGATGACTTACAGAATTGTGCACTTGAAACCTATATAATTTCATTAACCAATGCTACCTCAGTAAGTTCAATTAAAATATTTTTTTAAATTGGAGGCATGTTATTTAAAGTTAGCTACTGATATAGATCTGAGAAAAACACTTTTTTCCCTAGCATTCAAAAATATTCTTCCCCCTCCCCCCAAATATTCTTGTCCAGAGGTTTTCCGACCAGAGTCTTCAGATCCCTGGTGGTTGTAGAGAACTCCCCTGGGGTTGCCCCATAATGGCATATGACAGAACCACTCCATTTCCCCCTCTTTTGCACCTGGAATTATGCTCCTGAAAAGCAAGGCAGAATTTAATGCATTATAGCAGGCACTCAGTAAATAGTTCTTAAATGACAAAAAGATTAAAAATATTTGTGCTTAGTGAATTTTGGATTAGCAGATGCTAAATGACATCATTGCTTATGAATGCAAGCCAGACCATACCTATATCACCATCTTCAAACCTCAAGCTAAAGTAGCATTTTTATTAGACCTATTCTTAACATGCAAATGCATGCATGTACACGGACACATGCACACACACACACAACCAGGGGATATAATCAATGCAAATGATATTCATAGGCACAGGAGCCAAGCTTGTGCTGCAGACATTGGGTGGACCAGCAAGTGTAACTCCACCCCACAAATCAAAGCATGCATCCAGCAGATATTTATCCAGTGCCAACTATGTGCTAGGAACTGTGATGTGGATGTGGTGATGACTAAAACAAGGTCTCTGCCCTCTTGAGTTAACATTCTAGTGAGGGAGACCCACAGTATACATGGGAAAGAGTACGGTAATATTCTAACCGAAGAGGCAAATGGGTTGGGAGAGCCACAGTCGCTCTGTAAAGTTGGAGCACAGGCCTCAACGAAAGGAGGGAGTGAGCCTGTGTGAGTGTCTGAGGGAGACCATTCCAGGCAAAGGAAACAACACAAGCGAAGACCCTGGGGAAGGAACGTGCTCGACCTATTCAAGTGAAAGCCAAGCCAGGGAGACTGGAAGGAAGAGATGGAGATTAGCCAGGGACCATTCAGGAATACATGTCAGAGTCAGATTCTGTCGGCACTTGCTATGCTTTTGGAAAGTTTTGATAAGGGAAGTGGTTTCTAGGTGTCACCTAGATAATCTTGGGAAAGGTATTAGTTCTGACAACTGGGCCAATGTCCTTGCCAAACTTTTCGGGGATGGCCAGAGCGCCACTGTTACGTGTGGAGAAGAGGAGCCCATCCAAGTGTCTTGGATGCTATGGGGCTCAGTCAAAATGGGCTTCACTCAGCCCACTGTCTCTTTCCTCCTGTTACGTGCCCTCTGGAGATGTCCCTCCTCGGTAGAGTCTGGGAAAGGTGAGCTGGGAGTGAGACAGAATGCAAGCCACAAGTCAGCCAGTCCAGGTCCTTCAACTTGGTCAAGTTTAGAGAAGAAAAGTGTGAACCGACAGCTGATCTGAGTATGGGAAGTAGCGGCGCCATGTCTGTCACTGGTATTCGCCCTTTTCTCTAGAGTCATTGATCCAACCCCAGGCTGGCTCTTATTTATTTATTTATCAGTTTATTTTATTTTATTATTTCTTTTAGGAAAGACCAAGGCTGGGATGGTAGTATTTTTCTTCCTCTTCTTTGCTTTCAAAAGCTTTTATTGAAATAACAACTTTGGAAGATAATACAGGAATAATTTCTGCACAACACGTAATTATTCAGCTTAGCAGATACTTTAAAAATAAGCTAAGAGACAAAGCACAGACATGGACATCAGTTATCTCTGTGTTCTCCCTCCAGGAGAACAAAGGAAAGATGGGAGGAAATAAGCTTCTCTCACTCTAAACAGTGAATCAGAGTTTGAAAATAGAAGATGAACTGGAATGTGTTTCATTTCCAGCTTCCTTCCTTCAGTTATCAACTTCATGAATTCTCTGAAGAGCTCTCCCATGCTCTTCCTCCTCCCCTCCCCTCCCCGACCTCTACCACCACCCAGAAGGGGAGTGGCTTGGAGAAGCAGTTTTTCACCTGTTACACACTGAACTACAGCTCTGAGAGCTGAAACAAAATGAAAGCCCTCACACTTGGAATGAAGCCCTGTCTCTTCCATCAGCCCCCTTTCTTCCTCTCCAGGCTCCCCATCCCTCCTGAATGTACTCCAGTCCCTTGGTCTTCTTGTTGGGAGCTCTGGGCTTCAGACCTGCTGCAGCTCCTGGCTGGAACACTTCTAAGTACTCACTGGGCTCCTCTCTGTCTGCCACTAAGCTGTCTGCTCCAACGACACTGCCTCCCACCATGTGTAAGCCAGCGCCCATCAGCCCTGTCTGTCTCCATCACATTGCCCTTAGTGGTGCTAATTACTATCTGACCTTCACCATGGATTATGTGTTTATTATCTGCCTCCCTCCCCAGGACACAGGCACCTGGAGACACGAGGGCTTGCTCCTGGCATGTGAAAGGTAGGTAAAGAACTTGAATGACTAAGACAAAGATCAGAATTTTTGTGTAGTATAAAACTCTAAAAATTACTTCTTTGTTTATGGATTTCATTTTAGAAATGAGGAAAATGAAGCCCACCCACAGAGGTAGAGTGGCTTTCCCAGGGCACACAGTCAGCAGTAAAACCTGAAGCTAGAGTTCAGGGTCGTGACTCTCCCAGGACAATATTCACCCTACTAACCCCTAACCCTGTTGCCTTTTGTATTTTCTCCATTCCTCCCTCTCTCCCCCATCACCTCTCCCCCTCTCTCTCTCTCTCTCTCTTTCTCTCTCTCTATGTCTCTCTCCTTCTTTTGCTTCTAATGAACTGCAAGGGAAATCTTATCAAGTGAATGATATTCCATAAGTGGTTTCCTGCCTCAATAGTCAAAGTTTGAGCCAACAAGGAAGTAAGTGAAGACTTATTGAGTAAGTGTCACATGCTAAAGCCTGCAGAGCAGGGGTTCACACCCACATTAGACACGGAAGACACTGGCCGTCAGAGAAGGTAAGGGACATTGCTGATTAGCTGCAGCGCTGGTGCCAGAGCCCTCGTCCGACCTGCACCACTGGGCTCCCACCTTGCCCTGACTGCACCAGACTCCAGGTGTCTCTTTCGGTGTCCTCGTCCCTGACAGATGAGCCTCTATTGCACCTGTCTGGGGCAATAGAGAGGACGCATTTATCTTCTTCTGAAAGGCATAGGCAAATATTTGCTGTTGCTCTTGTGAACCTGCCGTGTGACCTTGGGAAATTTACCTGGTTTTCCTGAGTCTCAGTTCCCTCAGGTGAACTATGGAGATTATAATAATACTTAGTACAGAGTTTCTGTTTGCATTGAATTAAGTAATACATGTAATATACCATTTGCAACATCTGACATATGGTAAATACTCAAAAAAAAGATTAGCTACAATTATTACTCTTCACATCATTAATATCGTCTTTACCACAATCTTTATTAGAAATTACTGCTACAAAAAGAATACTTAGAAATATCATGGGTTTGCCATCTTGGATGTTCCACATTCTTAGCATTGGAACAGTGCACCTTCCACGGCCATCCATTTCCTTATTGCCCCCCGTGTCTCATCCTTGCTAGCTCGGGGCTCATAAGAAGCTGAATTCTAGCACTTCTGGGATGGGTAATATTTCCTAGAAGTTTGCTATGGGAAGCATGACCTGTGGACCAGCAGCATCTGAGAGCTGGTCAGGAAATCAGCCTTGGGCTGCCCTACTTGTAATTCAGCTGCTAGTGTGTGTGTACATGTTACAGGAATGTGAGGGGAGTTGTTATGTTTTCTCTCAGTTTATTTTTAAGCCAACCTTAAAAATATTAATTTCCCCTTAAAATATTCCCACCTCCCTACCTCAGCCAAACATTCTCATGAATTTGTTATATTCGACATGCTCTTGAGCAATGAAAGCACAACGAAACCTTTTTCTAATTGGTACGTGATGAGCCAAAGTGAAAAATAAATATCTTACTGTACAGGAAGCTGTAATTTAGACGAACCACAAAAAGTGTCTCTGTGTTATGCTCTTTAGAAAATCAGCTTAACATCCCTCCAGCATTTATACAGTGTCTGATGTACAGTAGATGCTGAAGTATAATGGATAGATTGATTAAAACTCCGTAGGGTTTCTAAAAGATTAAATCCAAACAATTCATTCTAAAATCTTACACACACCACATTTGGCTCTGTTTTAGACAATATATATGTGTAACAGAAAGATACTAAAGAACTGTGCCTTAAAATTCTCTCTCATAAAAAAAAAATCTAAAGATAAGCAGCCTTAGGCTAGTATGCAGCTTCCTAGCATTATTAATGATCCAGTTTCCTCCTTTTCTTCTTGATAAACTTTAACACATGATGTCCATTCTCAAATAACCTCCTGGTCCAAAATGACTGTTGGAGCTCCAGCCAGTACATCTGCATTCCAAGTAGCAGGAAAAAGGGGAACTATAAACATACACCTTCCCAGAGCCTTCCAGAACATTTCTGCTTATATTTTATTGGCCAGAACTCAATGATGTGGTCACACTTAACTGTAATATTTATTTTAAAAAATATTTTATTTATTTTAAGAGAGAGGGGAAGGGTGGGACAAAGAGAGGGAGAGAAACATCAATATGTGGTTACCTCTGAGTGCCCCTTACTGGGGGCCTGATCTGCAATTCAGGCATGTGCCCTGACTGGAAATCGAACAGGTGACCCTTTGCTTCTCAGTCTGCTGCTCAATCCACTGAGCCACACCGGCTGGTGCTTAATTGTAATCTTTCATTCTGAACAGCAAGAAGCTTAGCTAAAAATCAGTGTTAGATTACCAGGAAAGAAGAGAAAAGTTATTGGGGTGGGTAACAAGCAGTGTCAGCCAAAACCTCAAACCCCACTTCCAGTTGAATCTATTGTGCACTCACTTTCATAGGTCCTGTCTTTCGGAGGCCCACCTGCCCACTGTCTTCCACACATGGCACTTTGTGGCCTTGCTCATCGTGTCTACCTGGCTCGGAGCACCTCCCAGCTCCCCTTCACTGCACGGAAGCCTCCTCAAGACTTGTGTCAGGGCTCCCCCCATCCCCGTAGCTCTGGCCCCCATCTTCCACTGAAATACACAAATGCTACTCCCTATGTTGTTTTAACCTTGTTTAAAATCTGCCTCTACTATGACAGTGTGAGGCTGTCAGGCATGGAGCTGATTTTGTGTTTAACCAAGTTCCTGACACAGTAAGTTCCTCTCTTACTATGAATATTTGTGTTTGCTATCTATGACAGTGACAAGAGTTGGATTTGGAATTTAAAAGGTTGAGCAACTATTCCAGCTTGGCAAGCTCCCTCTGTTCCAATGAATGGAAGCACAAAATTGTATCATCTCCCTACCCCTCTTCAGAGTACAGAGTCCAAGAAGTATGGAGGTTTATGGAGTGGCAAAATTTATGTAAACTTCACAGAGGACATAAAAAAATGTTCATAAGTCTCTTATTTATGGGTGAAGTCAAGGACTCCTGTATTGTTCCTGGTGTCTGTTTAACTTTGCAAAGGTTACTGAAGCTCTTAGAATCAGAGGTGTTTCATGAAACGCCTGAGGCGTCATCTAATGAAGTCCGGTGCACCAATTACCCAGCTAGGCAAACTGAGATAAACTAGGGCTAGAGACAAAATAGCTTAGCCAAGGCGGAGCCAGGACTTGGAGGCTGGACTCTGTACACTCCAGGTCCTTTATCGCAGCCCCACACCACCACAGGATCTTTGTTTCGTCCGTGAAGAAATCTGTGATGATTCATCACTCCATTGGACCCCTTGCTCTCTCTTCAATAGCCTCTCCCCATCAGCAGCCCAGGCTCACGCTCTCCAGTCAACCCAGGAAGGCCGCATCTGAGGAATCTGCAGCCAGGCCAATCCAGACTCACGAGGCCAAGCTTTGTGGAGCATTCCCCGTAGCTAAGCAAAGAAGCCATTTTCACTGTCATGTCATGTTTACAGTTTAGAACTTGCTGTTGTTTTTTTTTCTCAGATTTAGTCCGTGGGCTAAATAGAGAGGTGACATCAAACAGTTGGGCAGACACAGCTGTCAGAAGCCACCCCTGTGCACTATGGGAAAGTAGCTGGGCCTCCTCCAGTGGTACGCGGGAGTGGGCTCACACTGAAAGGTCATAGGCTAACAAATAGCAAGCTCAGTCGGCGCCTGAGATGTGACAGTTGTTTGGCTCCCATTAATGCTGGTTTATTTGAGAGTTTATCGTATTTTGCAGCAACCATGGCTTATTATGACAACCAACATTTGTTGTTTATTCTGTGTCTATGGTTTAAACAAAAAAGGGAATTGCGTCCATCTTTAAGGAGACGCTAGCTAACACACTGAGTGTGGGATTCACTACGTCCCGGCTGATCAACAGGTGGTCCCACCACAACCCTTGAAGGCCTCACAGGCCACACAAACCGACTCCTCACTCCCCACCTGGGCCAGGGAGGTGCTGGGACCTTCAAGGGCAGAGGAGGTGTGTGTGTTGCGGGGTGTGGGGAGGAATGGCCACAGCCCGAGTCACACGTCTGCAACCTCTTTTCTGTCCAGAGGGCCACGCAGGCTTAAATTGCAGCCAAGATGGAAAACCCTCCTACAATGAATGGAAATGACGACAGACCATGAGGGGGATTCAAAAATGCTCATTCTGAACGACTCTAGAAAACGACTGCAACCAGACTCTTCATTGCTCCCCGGGGTTGGTTGAAAGTAGAAGGAACTCTAATAGCTTCAAACCCAGTCTCCCCGTCCTCCACACAACGTCCCTGCCGGGTAATTTTAGTGCCTGTTGGAACCATTCCAAGGCCTGGAATTCCTCAGTCTGGTGAAGCAGGTACCCTGGCAGTACCCCGAACTGGTTCTGTGATTGTTCGATAGGAAATCTCTGAGTGGCAAGGACCCAGTCTACGGTAAGGACGAGAAGTAAGAAAGAATCAAATCTTGCAGAATCTAGTAGATTAAAACATACCATACACAAGTCAAAAGTAAACTGGTTAAAAAGTGTTGCAATACACAGAAGAATGTGATTGATTTTCCTAATATACAAAAGTACATATATAGCAATTTGTAAAAGAAATCTAATTTTTAAAACTGAGAAAAGTCTATGAATAAGCAGTTCAAGGGAAAAAAGATAAAGAACTAAAACCAAATGAAAAGAGGTTTTGTCTCACACATAAAGAAATGCAAATTCAAATGATAAAATGCCATTTTCACCTATGCTTCATGAATGTTCAATCATTTGCTAATACCCAGAATATGGAGAAACATTCCTACTTTTTGAAGAGTAATATAATTATGTCTATTGAAATTTAAAATGAATACACCCTTTGAAATTTACTTCACAGATAAACTTTTATGCATGCACAGAAAAATCTTCAATATTCCTAATAGAGGAATGTTGGTAACAGGGGAAAGGAAACAACTTAAATACCCACCGATAAGAAATTAAATTGAAGACACATCTAACATGGAATACCTACAGCTGTTAGACTGAATAAGATTGATATATATGTGAATATAAAAAGATCTCTATGATACCGTAAGTGAAAAACACAAGGTGTAGAAATGTGCATATAGTATGAGATTATGTAAGAAAAAATATATGCTTGTATAGTCATAGAATTTTTTGCAAGGAGACACAAATTATTAGTCGTTACTATTCATTTAAAGTTTAAAATATGCAAAGGCAACACTGCATTTCATCCATGGATCTATATAAACGGCAAGCACACAATATGCATGGACCTGAGACACAATAATACAGTTTATGTTTAGGGGAAAAGAGATGATACTGGCAAAGAGCCCATAAGCATCTTTAAATATATTTTAACGTCTTATTTCATTACGAATATATCTGCAACTTTCTTTTCAAATATTAGAAGGAGTAAGAAAAGAAATAAAAAAGACTCATTTGACTCTAGCACTATTTAACCTTTATAAAATCTCTTAAAATAATCAGTGACACAATGATGACTCATTTCTTTTTAATGTAGTGAGTGGGGATTAACATTTCCTTAGAGACACTGGACCTACTTGGTAGAACATTCATGTATTAATCTTTCTTGTTTACCAGTTTTTTCTATTAATACAGCCTGAAAGGAACAGTGGTGCTTTCGTGGTATGTTTCTGTTTGTTGTCAAACAGCAGCTGACGTTAGACTTTGTCAAGTGAGCAGACTTTCCAGTGCGGGGGAAACATTTTCTCTGTACATTCCCCACTCATCCCTGCTTTCGAAATCTCTCACCAAAATTATCGAACCTTCAGTAAGTCATGGATCACCAACAAAATATTCCTGGGAGATACCCTTTGAAACGTGTGTGTGTGTGTGTGTGTGTGTGTGTGTGTGTGTTGGGGAGGTCTTCCTTTTCTGGAGGTCTAACTGATAAAATTGTTCACTCTGAGCTGCAGGCTGGGTCCTCATATCTGCCCAGAAGAGTTCTTCCTGAAACACTCGCAGCTTGCTCGTATTTACAGACCTCCACTGACGTCTTGGGGAACTCTGAGCGAGACCATGCAGATCCACTGCCCAGGCTGCTCCTTCAGAGCAAAGAGATGGGCCTGGTGACTTGGCACCAATTGTCCTTTGGTCTCTCTGATTCAGGAACTCAGAGTGACAAGGGGTAATGGCATTAAGCAAGTCAAATGTGGGTGGGAGATGGTTCTTGCTTTCAACACCAGAGTGAGTGGCTTATTTCTTTGTACAATACACATTTTACTCTCATAGCATTAAAGATGAGTTTTAAATACACATAATAGATTTTTCTTCCAAGCTTTGTGCCTGGATATGATGGTATTACCTAGTGAGTGGCGCACTTCTAAAAGCCACTTTTTAGAAGACGATTTCCTAACCAGAAACCTGGGTACAACTTTTCTCATTAGACAACCCAGTTGGCTTGTTCCAGCTTACCAAGTGGAAGATGCTGGCCACGAATTAGCGAAAGGAAGTTTTATAGAGATAAAAAAAAAATCTACTTTATATACTGTGCCACCAACAAACCCCAGGAGTGGTATGTTTTTCTTTAAGATTTCCGAGGGTGCCTAGAAGGGTTCCATTTTGAGATACTCTGTTGGCAGAGGCCTTCCTGGTCTGTCTCCTCCCACCCACGCAACAAGCCTGGTGCTCTTTGGGTACCCTCCTCTCCCCACCCTCTCTGTGGTTGTCTGGAAGGAAGAGCTGTCCATAGATACTCACCTTGCTCTGGGTCCAGCGGCCTTACTCATCCATCCAGGGCACACAAGATCTCACTGCCACTCCAGATGCTAACAGGTGGGTAAGGACTGATTCTGTGAACTTGGCTAGGAAGTTGAGCTCTTCCCCAGCTCTAAAACTCAGCCTTTCTTCCTCTGAAACTTTGCATGATTTTTATTATTCAACAGCTACCATATATTGGGCGCTAGTATGTTCCAGATCTGCACCCACTACAGCAGCCACTAGCCACAGGTGGCTGCTGAGCACCTGAAATACAGCTAATTCAAACTGAGATGTCCTGTAAGTGTAAAATACAACACAAGTTTTGAAGCCTTTGTACTGGGGATGAAAAAAGGTTTCTATGGAAAGCAACCTCACAGGGTGATCTGATCATAAATTCCTAACTGGGCAGGTCTCGGTGGGGAGTCATGCCCCAGGCACATAACTTCCGTAGTGCAAGGCTTTAAGCCAGCTCTGTCCACTGTTCTTGTGCTTCGAGGTTAACACACCTTCGAAATACCATCCAAATACTTGGAAGTGGGTACTAACCCTCAACAGAGCACACAATCTTGCTAACTATTCTATAACCCAACCCCTACTGCTTTCTCCAATCTTCCTTAAGTCTCCTCCTTAATTTCAAAGCCATAAACTTAGTTTCTGAAACATTTGAGATATTGCTTCCAGGCATGCCATTGGTTTGACTCAAATAAACTCTTGAAAAAAATTATCTACAGGTGTGGATGTTTCTTACACTGACAGGTCAAAAAATGTAAAATGTTAGGGTGGCCGTTTACACAGGCAGTGAAAGAAGTAACAAAGAGAGGAAAATGCAGAGGGCGAAGTTGATTCACTTTCCAAGGGAGGAAAGGGGCTAGGCTGGAGAAATGCACCAGCATGAAAGGTTGGGACTGTGAGCTTATAAATGGGTGGGAGTTTGCTGTTGTGTGGCCGCTGGGCTGTTGGGGGCTTTGCAACATAGGAGGTTTCGGCTGGTTTTACATAAGCTGCAGTTTGTTCCAATGTTACCATTTGCTTGAGGCTGTGGGGGCAGTTACTCATGTTCTGTTCACGCTTTTCCAGTAATTCCAGTCCTGGGAACACAAGGGCAGAAGAATAAACTGGCAGTCATGTTTAACAAGGTCACGGGCCTGCTCGGCAAACGGCACCATGATAGCAAATGGCACCAGCTTTGTCCTTTTGTAAAATATCTCATTTACAATTTAATCCTTCGAATTAAGGACCTTCTAGGGTTCAGGCATTAAAGTGGGTGCTAAATACATGGTGGGGTTTGTGAAATAAAGCCTTCGCCCACATGACGATAGATAGTAAATATGAAAACAAAAAGGAGAATAACCACAAAACTGGATAAACGGATGAAGAAACCACCAGGATGTCGCAATAGATAATAACAAGGATCAGAGGGTGATACCTATTTATCTAGAGCAGTCAGGGAAGGTCCACCAGGAAAGTGACATTGGTGTTGAGACCGAAAATGGTGATACAGAGAGATCTGAGCAGATCACTGGGGAGGAGCAGAGAGGGGCCATGGGAGGAGGTTGCCCAGGCAATGGTAAACAGCCTAGGATGGGACTGGCTGAGAAGCTGAATGCCTCCAGAGCACAGGGAATTATGGGCCAGAAGATTTAAAATAAAAGGAGAGCATAGATTGGTTCTCAGGCTCTCTTCCTCAAGGATGCCTGAATGATCGTGCTGTGGCTGCCTGTTTCCCAAAGGACAGTACCGTGGATGGGTTTTGGGTGGGAGAAGAAACTCTGGGTGCAGTCAAGGATGGGGCTGGCCTGGCAGAGGGGCAGGGTTATTCTTCTTTGCGTTTCCAGAGGGGACGAGCTCCGAGTTCAGAAGCCTGCCATTCTCCCATAATTGTGTAGTCTTTGTATTTTATGTTGTCTTAGTTTGTAAACTAACCCTATAGAAATAAGATAATTAAAAACTAACAGAGGGAAATGATAGAAGAACTCAGGTACGAAAGAGTTTAGCCTTAATTAATAGGCTTAAGTGACTAATGCATGTGGAAAGCTGTTATTGCAAAATTGTGTAGTTTTTGAATAGACTCCTTTCTTTTGTCACCAAACCTTTGCCTCTGGGATTTTGCCTAGAGGGTGGCAGCATGCAGCAGGACCCCGCTTGCTGTTCAGTAACAGTGGGGTGAGCCAGACTTGTAAAGAACACAGGGAGGAGGCCTTGAGAAGGTAAGAGGGTGTATGCAGACCCTGAGGGTCCCGGAGCACCGTGTCCCAATGTGTGGCTTATCTTTTCACTCTCTTACCAGAATATTTTGAAGTTTTTAAAAATTTATTTATTGATTGATATTTAGAGAGAGAGAGGAAGAGAGGGAGAGAACATCGATGCCAGAGAGAAACATCGATCAGTTGCCTCCCACACACACCTCAACCAGGGATCAAACCTGCCACCTTTTGGTGTCCGGGGTGGTGCTCCAACCCACGGAGCCAGTTGGTCAGGGCATCTTTTGGAGTTTTTGATTTTGATAAAGCCCAATTTGCCATTTTTCTCTTATTGCTCATACTTTGGTAATATGTCTAACAAATCTTCGCTTATCTCAAGGTCACAAAGATTTTCATGTATTGTTTTTTAATGAATTTGTATAGTTCTAAGTTCTACAGTTAGGTTTATATCCCATTTTGAGGGGCTTTTTTGGTCCACAATATTAGATATTGATCAAGATTCTTTAAAAATAGTTCATGTGAATACATGTTTTACAGATACTGTAATGTGTTTTCCCACATTGACAAGCAAAGGAAAGCAATAGTGTCAAGAAGGGGGAATAAAATTGTGGCTTTCAATATTTTTCTGTATTTTTAATAGGGAGAGAATTGATGCTGTTTTAGGTTGTAGAGATGGAGACACTTAAGAGAAAGAGATTGAAAATCCAGTGAGGAAGATTTTTCTTGTAAGAATGGAAGCTCCACCTTGACTATCTTAATTATCAGAGCTATATTCCCAGCATCAAATACAGTGGTACACACATAGTAGAAACTTATTTGAACAAATAATGAAGGAGAACTTCCCCAGTCTGGCAAAGGAAATAGACTTCCAGGAAGTCCAGGAGGCTCAGAGAGTCCCAAAGAAGCTGGACCCAAGGAGGAACACACCAAGGCACATCATAATTACATTACCCAAGATTAAGCAGAAGGAGAGAATCTTACAAGCAGCAAGAGAAAAGAACACAGTTACCTACAAAGGAGTTCCCATAAGACTGTCAGCTGATTTCTCCACAGAGACCTTACAGGCAAGAGGGGGCTGGAAAGAAGTATTCCAAGTCATGAAAGGCAAGGACCTGCATCCAAGATTGCTCTATCCAGCAAAGCTTTCATTTAGAATGGAAGGGCAGATAAAGTGCTTCTCAAATAAGGTCAAGTTAAAGGAGTCCATCATCACCAAGCCCTTATTATATGAAATGTTAAAGGGAGTTACCTAAGAAAAAGAAGATCAAAAATATGAACAGTAAAAATGACAGCAAACTCACAGTTATTAACAACCACACCTAAAACAAAAACAAAACCAAACTAAGAAGCTCAATAAAATGTTTTTTGAAGGAAGCAAACAATTAAGGAATTAATGCAAAGGAAAGTGGAACCAAGAGTGTAGTTAAGGAAGGAGCTGTGAATCAGCCTCAGTGATGGGAGAGAACTAGTTCTAGAACGTGGGTGAGGGAGATGAATGTGTAGACAAGAGGGCAGGAACATCAGGTTTACACCCCACAGCCTTCATTGTTTTGTTGGTGTTTTTTTAAATTATAAAACAAGGTTGTTTGCTGAAGATGGGGAAAGGAAGTGGAGGAGGAAACCTGAATTGTCCATTAAAGTATTGCGATACCCTCACGTGGGCCAGGGGGAGCCCCCTCTGCGTGTTGAGTCAGGTGCTTCGGGAGACACTCTGTAAAAGATGGGTCTCCTGTCTGTTATTCAGTTATCAATGCATCCGCACCATCAGGGTAAGGGCATTTCCATTGTACTCTGCAGTAAAAACTCACCATAGCTGACAGAATCACAGTTTAGTACCAAGTGCTTCAGAGAGCTTCTGGGGCTGGCAAGGGGTTGTGGGGAGCCATTTTGAACAGGGACCCGCTTGGAAAAGCCTCTCACATCACATCCTATAGGAAGTGCGTCAAGGTTTGGTCTGTACCTGAGACTGTCCCCTTTCCTAAGTGATTTTTGTGTGTGTCAAATGAAAGTTCTTTTAAAAAGTACATTTTCCGATCATCATGTCCCAGATTCTTTTTTAGAAGCAGTTTTCTAATTTACAATTCCCTTGAACTTTTCTTGAATTCTTCCCAGGATCCTCTGCACGGAGCTGTTGGGCCAGCACCTTCCATAGTCTCCGAGAGAATCAGGGTACAGCCTTTGGGGGAAATGATGCCATTTTCTTGCATGAGAGGGAGACATTCTTTGGGGACTTCCCCTAACACTACATCTTGGTTTGGCTTTTGCAAAAACCATACCTAGTTCACTTTTTAAATATTAAAATTAGGAACACTTGGCATTTTTTTCACTCCTTTCTCCCCCCATACCTGTTGTTTCTCTATTCCTGTTGCATGCTGACTTGTTCTCACTGTGAGACGGCTGAGAACATTAATTCGAATAGACATGTCGGTGTCACTCTGAGATAACGAGTTCCGCACTAGTACACTACATTGACATGCACCATCTAGAAAATGTTATATTTGGGGGAGTGGGGTCAGAATATATTTGTTGTGATTGAATAGATACTTGCATGTCCTTACTTTAGTCTTATTGCAGAATGAATTCACTCACGTGCTTAAAATCTTCCAGTAACTTTCCATTGGATTTAGCATGAAAGCCCGAATGTCCCCATGCTTTAAAAGGCCCTCGGTGGTGTGGCCTCTCACCACCTCTCAGTCCTCATCTCCTCCCACACACTCCAGCCCCGGTCCCACCGGAGGCCTTTGCACTTGCTAACCCCTCCGCCTGACATATGGTGGCCCCAACCACCCAACGACCTGGTGACTTCTCTGCATTTAGGCAGCATCTCATTCCAGACCTTGTGGATCCCATGTTCTAAAAATCTTTTGGCTCATCCTTTCATCGTGGTTCCCAGTACAAGCCACTTACATCACACTACTTTTGTCCCCCTAATAGGCATGTTCTCTCATACTCCCTGATACTTGCACGTTTTCTCTGTCCAAAACCCTTTCCATCCTCTGCGCTTGGTTAGCTCACACTCTTCTTTCAAGACACAGCTTAAAGGCCACCTCCTCCCCAAAGCATTTCTTGATCTGTCCCGCAGTCTGAGTTAACCACATTAAATGCATTCTCTACGTGGTGTTGTAATTACTCGTTCATTTGTCCAAACACTGCATGACAGAAAGCAGTTGTCCGCCATAGCTTATTCTTCCCGTTATTGTGATATGGTGGTAACTGGTTAGGTGACAGCCCAGTCAAGAATGACATTTCCCAGCCTCCTCTGCACCTTGGGGTGGCCAGGTAACTAGTTCTTGCCAATGGAATGTGAGAAGTCGGGCATGCCGCCCTCAAGTCTTTGAGAAGCAGACCTACCTCCTCTGAGCTCTGTCCCCTTCTTCAGGTTTGATGCAGATGACAGCAAGGCCTTGGGGATGGTGGAGCCACAAGATGGAAGGACCTGGCCATCAAAATGGAACACCTGCCCTGAACACTTATGGCAGAAATAAACAGCTTCAAGGAATCTGTCACTTGTTGTACAGAAAAGTTGTTAGGAACAATACCAAGTTTACAGGTAAATAGGTAAATCTGTAGAAAATTCCTTTTATATTTTGGTTCTTGTATACTAAAAGATTCAAAAGGCTTTTTTATGTAGTTCATGTATATGAAGGAAGAAAGACTAATATTCAGGATACTAGAAAATTTCTAAATACATGTTTAAAATTCAACTCAGAACTGTTCCCTATCCACTTACTCTTCATTTTTTAAAAAATGTTCTATTTATTTACTTGTAGAGAGGGGAAGGGAGGGAGAGAGAGGGAGAGAAACATCAATGTGTGATTGCCTCTCTTGCACCCCCTGCTGGGGACCTGGCCTGCAACCCAGGCATGCACCCTAGATTGGGAATCGAACCAGCAACCCTTTGGTTTGAAAGCTGGTACTCAATCCACTGAGCCACACCAGCCAGGGCTACTTTTCAAACAATACATTAGCCATGCCAGGTAGCTCAGTTGGTTAGAGCATCATGCCAACATGCTAAGTTGCGGGTGTGATCCCCAGTCAGAGCACATACAAGAAGTAACCAATGAATATATAAATAACTGGAACAACAAACTGATGTTTCTCTCTCTTCTTCCCTCTCTCTAAAGTCAATAAATTTTTTTAAAAAGAGCAAAAAGGTCAGGGATGGAGAGGGAGGTTTGGTAAAACCCTGAATGACTTGGAGTAGCAGAGTGGAGGCATGTCTTGAGGAATGCCCACAACGGAGGCGTGAAAGAGAAGCCAGTAGGTGCAAATATGAAAAAAAATCCCAATGGAAAACCAAACTCATGACTGATGTCTAATAAAAGGGAGAGATGCTCTGGCACGTACTTATTTCTTATAGACAAGGGTACACAGGTCAGAAATTTTATGACTAAAAGCAGAAATACCTCCATCTGTTATGTTTCTAACACTGACAAACTATTTTATACATCTTCCCCACCAGATGAAGCTACCTAAGAACATACATTGCTTCGTTCTCTACATCCCTGACCCCTAGCAGTTTCTAAGACTTGGTAGGTACTCTTGTACCTGTTGAATTTTACAGCATTTTGCTGTTGTATATAGGAAGCTGTAATGCAGGAGGTCGAGTCCAGGGATCTCGACGGCTAGTTCGGGTAAGCCGGAAAAACCACAAGGACGACTGGGTGGGGCATACATATAGAGCTTTTATTACTCACATTACCAGGAGCACCGATGGCGCAGATCAGCAAAGCAGGACTGCACCTCCCTGAGTCTCAGACTTCCTTTAAAGGGTCCCTGACAAAGGGGCACGTATCTTGCCCGTGACTGTAAACTACAGTACCTCAGTGTGTACTGGCAGAGAGAAAAGGTCAAGAAGCAGTCACAGGACAAGAAGCTGCTCCCAAAAGGAGATAAGGAGGGAGTTACGATCCATTTTCTTTTTTTAATTTTTATTTACTTATTTTTTGGGGGGTAGTGAAGTGGAGTTTATTTACACATGTGGACCCAGAGGAGGCAGTCTCCAAATTCTGGGCCCCAAGCTCTGACCTTCCAGGGTTTAAATAGCCCCCTGCTTCCTGCCTACGTGGCAAAGCAAGGTTACAGAAGCCCAAAGCGGAAGTTAGGTCTAGCTACCTTATTTGGTAAAAACAATAGCCCCCTGCTGGTAAAAACAAAGAACAAAGTGCAGAAAACCCGGCAGCACAGGGGCTTAACACAGAGGTTGCCTGTCACATTCCCCCCTTTTGATGCTAAAAGGCCGTCTGGGCTCCTTTAGCATCACCATAGAGCTGGCTATACTCCTGGGCATCAGTAGTCTGCTGTAGTTTCTGGTACTGATGCTGGTAATTCTGAAGGGCCAGCACCTTAGCTACTGCACTACGAGTGACTGTGGCTAATGGCCCTGTTCCATGTGTCCCATCCCCACCGGGCTCAAGCCTGTGGGGGTGAGGACATCCCACATACCTTTTTCTAATATTTCCTGGACACCCTGAGCTCCGGACCCCATTACAAATCCCTTCTTGGGGCCCTCCTCTTGGCTGCACCCTGCTTCAATCCCTCCTTTCAGATATACAACCACTTTATAATTATACAAAGGACAATGGACGAAGGTCTCGTCTTCTTGTAACTGCTTACAATCCATTTTCAAAGCCACACACATTCCTTCTGGCCAAGGAACCTCTCGCCAGCCTTCCGTTATGGGCAGTGGAAGAGCCATGTCCAGCATGACCCCAGAGGAGCCAAGGACATTTATTGGGATACTAGATAAGGAGAGTGAGGAGATACACATTGTACCAAAAAATCATTTGTAGCTAAAGTATTGTCCTAAGGAAACTAGATATGCACTTAATGGGTTTTTGGCCACGTTATCGGTCCATTGAATGCTCCTCACTTCATTTATGTTTCCGTTGAGCTAAGGAGGGTGTAAATGTCTGTGAAACACATATGTTAAATGTCTTCAATGAAATTAATGATATAGGTTTAAATTCCAGACACCTATAGAATTTCTTCCCCAAGGTCTCCCTTCAAAGAACTTCAAAGAACTTTTAACACCATCCCTTTTCCTGAATCCATAATGGGCTATGTAATGTGGTATGGTTCCACGTTGAAGAAACAAAAATATTTTTTAAAAAAGCAGTTTCCTTTGACTAATGTGTAGACTTCCAGCTCATTTCCTTTGAAATATTGCCCCTGAATTGCAAATTACATCACGGTCTTTTTCAAGTGAGCTCTCCCCCTAGACTGACAGAGCCAGCTGCAGCACTGCCCTGACTCTGGAAACGATGTCATCAGCACTGTGTCCTTGAATAAGACCGCAACCACTGCATCTGGCTCCACGTGGCAGGGACGAATGTATGCTTGTTTACATTCTATCTGTTGGCAACTTAAATCAATAGAAAGTTTAGCATAAATTACCTGAATCATCTTTTAAAGTAAAAGTTGTCTTAATTTTAATACATTTATTACTAATGTTTAAAATGTTAGCTTGTTTTCTAATGTTCAAACAGCATACTAATTATATTTGATGTTGTAGGACTAGAAAATTTTAAATTTGTTTATATTCATTAGATATATTTATTTCTTATACTCCTCTGCTCCAACTTAACATCAAAATTATGACTGAACTGTTTAATTATAGTTAATTTGATACTCTAACAATTTAATGATTAAATTAAGTAAAAATAAAAATTTACGTTACAACTAAGTCATTTTGATAATTGGCATAAAAGTCTGATTTTGCATCTCCACAACCCCACTCCCTAGAGACGCCACCGTTAACCATTAGGGTCATTTCCTCTGAGTTCCACTCATGTCAACTTTGTCTTTTCACGAACAAGCTCATATTCATTTCAGGGACAGCAACTGATTTTGTCTGAATAAAATTACTGTTATTTAATTCAATGATAATATAAAAATAAGTCATGCCATATTCACCATTAAAATGTATAAATTTATGTCACATCTTTTATTAAAGTAATGTTCTCATCTGGCAAATATATTAATAAAGTAGTTCATTAAACTATAAATCATTTTAATTTGTCTCATTTATCAAGTATAAAAACAAGCAGGTGATTTTATAATTTGAAATAAGATTTTACATTTTTTAAAAAAAAATTACTACACTCTCTTTAAAATACATCATTTAATTAAGTCTTATTAAAATGAAGCCAAAATGTTAATACCATTTATATGTACAATAAAATCATTAAATATTTTAAAGTTATAATTTCTTTCTGTCTAGGCAAATCAATCTTTTCCATTTTTTGTCAATTATTTTCCCACTTTTAAAGAGTGAACACATATTTAGAAATCAATGTAAATTTTAAATTAAATTTAATTTTAATTAAACTGCCCTTGTTCTCACCCAGCAATAGTATGGAAACTTAGAGAAAATACACAGAGATAAAACATTAATATTATGTTTCTGTTTTACATACAGATTCTACAGAATACCACTTAGGGAAAAAGTGCTATTGCTAAAAAGGTTCTGAAAAATGGAGACGCTGAGGTCTCACAGCATGGAAAATTGGGACAAAACCTTGCCTACACTGATGGCTGACTTGGGTCTATAGCCCAGGCTGTCTCCCACCCAGGGTTTGGTTTACTCTGTCTCACATTCAGTCTTCTTGAATCTCCCACTGGAAATAACCACTTTTTCTCTAACTCTCACTGCATTCTGCTTTTTTCTGTTAAAAATAACCACGTGAATGGAGATTATCTATGCTCAAGAATCCTTTAAATGTAGTAAAATATCAGGTGATGGGGAGCCTACCAAAACCACTGAAACCTGTCCTGGAGGTTGTGCACGGTATTGCCTCAGTGAATTAATTTTTACTAGTCACCTTCATCTCTCTTCAAAATGCCCCAAATGCAGTGTTAGAGGAAGAAAAAAATAAAAACAAAGACAGAGCTACAAATTATTTACTTATTAAGAAAATTTTTGTATTCTTTCCCACCCCCATTTTAAAGATTCTTTAAAAACAAAAATGATCAAATACTACTCTCTACTTATCAATGGAATGTGTCCAATGCAGCATATTTGAAAAACACAGAAACATGAAGAATCAGAAAAATATCAACATAATATTTACAACAACCCATACTATATAATGTTAGACACATTTCTCCCTGTTTTTAAACGCTTTTCCCCCAAACAAGCTGAGGTTACACTAGGTGTAAAAGTTTGCACCTTTCCCCCACCTCACATGTCACAACTATCAATCACTCCCATGTGATTTAAAGCTCCTTGTAAAAAGAACTTAAGGGCAGGATGTTTCATCTTCTAATTTAACAAATCCCTTAATATTGATGGACCGACACTAGATATATATATATTTTTAATGAATTAATACAGTACTTTAAAGCTTCTTACCTTCAAAGTGTATTCAATACATGGCTTAAGGAGGGTTCTGCAAAGAAGGCAAACTCTTAAAAACACTTAAAAATGCAGAACACACATTCCAGTAGGTAAACAACCAGTCTTGTCCTCCTCGCTGATCTTATCGTCCTAACTGTAAACATTTTACTGGGGGGGAGGGGAGAAATAAAGAGAAAGTCACTACCATCCACTGGGGTACAAATAAAAATACCCTACAAGGATTATAGTTACTTTTCATCTTCTCCATCACAGAACAGGTTGAACAAGAGGCACAAACCATAAAGAAAGCCTAATATAGCCAACTAAAATTTTAAAGAGGTAGAAAATTTAAACAATACTAATGGCCAAAAATTGGTAATGCTGAAACTAGTAAAGAACTGACCAAGATGTGGGTAACCTTTTGGGAAGGCAATGGGCACTGGGCCATGGGCAACAATGCCACTAAAAATCCATACACTTTGACACAGCAGTTCAACTTGTAAACTAGGTGAAAAATAAATTTGAGTACCAAGTGCACTATTGTTTTTAATGGTGAAAAATAAGGAACAACTTAATGTACATCAACAGTAGAGTGGTTAAATAAGTTATAACTGTTCGAACAGCAAATACAATACATCTATTAAAATGTTTTAAATGTAAAAAATACTTAGTTTATTGTGGTAAAAATACAGGGACTTTTAGAATTCTGCATTCAAAACACTGACTCAAATATATATATCCTCCAAACTGCTGATACTAGTTTTCTTAGGATAATGGGACACTGAACAATTTTAATTTTGTTTTTGCCTATTATGTCTCTTTTCTGTTTTTCACTCAAAGAAATTGCATGTTTTTTATGTAATTTTTTACATTAAGAAAAACTTTTCTATGCTAAAAAAAATTATAAAAATTAAAGGGCAAACTAGAAAGTTTGCAAAAACATGGCCAAAAGCTAATATTAAAGAATGATTCATTCACAAGAAAAACAGTAGGATTCACATAAGTGAACAAAGTAACAAAACAGTTAAGAGTAAATAAACATACAGAAAAAGTCTTAGTCAAATAAGTGAAAAACAAGACAACATGCTTATCCTCTTATTGAAGTGAAAAGGCACTTTTTGAAAAATATACAATATTAATGTAACATGGAAGAACAGACATTCTCAAATCCTGTACCAGTCATTTCATTTCTGGGAGTCTAGCAAAAAGAAATGCTCTTAACTATGAAAAAAGCTTTCAGTGAAAGATGTCCATCACCATGTTCCTTGCACAGGTGCTTCTTGACTTATGATGGGTTAGGTCCTGATAAAGCCATTGTAAAACAAAAATATCCTAAGTCTCCCTGGCTGGTGTAGCTCAGTGGATTGAGTGAGGGCCTGCTAACCAAAGGGTCACTGGTTTGATTCCCAGTCAGGGCACATGCCTGGGTTGCAGGCCAGGTCCGCAGCAGGGGGCGCACAAGAGGCAACCACACATTGATGTTTCTCTCCCTCTCTTTCTCCTTCCCTTCCCCTCTCTCTAAAAATAAATAAATAAATAAAATCTTTAAAACAAAAATCCTAAGTCAAAAATGCATTTAATACCCCTAACCTACCCAACACCATAGCTTCGCCTGTTATTACTGAATAGCCTATGTTTCTACTGAATGCATATTGCTTCCACACCATTGTAAGTTGAAAAATTGTTAAGTCAAACCACTGTAAGTTAGAGGCTGCACAAAAATATAATGGAAATATGACAATATTATTTTGGGGTCTACAAATACAAGAATTAACGAAACACTGAAAGTATTTCAAAAAGATTCGATCCACTCTGACACAGAATGATTTTGCTAGAATATAAGGCATGTAGTGATGTGAATAACTGGTCACTCAACCTAACTCGTGGTTTCTCCCAAGCCTGGTATCAGTCATAAGGAACACATTCAAAAGGACCACCAAAGACTATTTTATGGTGTAAACATCTCATTCTTTTCATGGGACAAAAGTTACTTACTAGCAAAAGGAGGATATTCCAGATGTATACACTAAAGAAAAGAAGGGGATAAAGGACCAAGAAGATGACATAGACCTTCTCCCAAAAGAGCTACTGCTCCATTTACTGGTTCAGTGTCTGTAGGTGGTTACAGCAAACTCTGCATATAATCACCTTGAATCCCTTTTAAAATAAGGCAGAATTAAATATGAATTAAGAATTAAATGTGGCAGTATGCTGTAAACACATAGGTAAGAAAAACCAATCCATGGGGGAGGAACCCCACAAAAATATTGATAGTTCATTCATTTATCCCAACATATAAATTGAACGCCTGTCAAACCAGGCACTGCACTCGGCCCTGAGATGCAAACTCATAAATACGACACTTATGGTCACTGGGACCCCAGAGCGCACACTCTAGTGGAAGCGAGAGAGACCACTATTCAAATAAGCATATGCCTGTGGGCGACTCCTCTCCCCAACCTGCCCCTCATTTTTCCTTTGATTACTATCAACCATTCTTATGAATGTTCACTTTAATGATACTCATTTTAAATGACTCGACTTGCCTCATGTTTTAAGACAAATAAATTAATCATACAAACTGGTCACTATGTATCAGATTAGTGTCTAATTCAAATTTCCAGAAGTAAGAGATAGAACACTCTTCTATCAATTGGCTACGTTCCATACAATGCTCCTGGAGAAGATCAGGGCAACCCTTTCCTGCGTGTGCGTCATGCACCCGTCATGCACCCGTCACACCCTTGCGCCTGCCCTGACGGGTCCCGGCCCTGGGAAGTTAACACAATGGAACGACCGTCACCAAGTCTGCACTCATTCAAAGAATAAACCAGAATAAAAACACTGACAACACAGACGTGTGAACAGTGATTATAATTAGCCCTTTCTAAAAGAAAAGGTATATATAATAGTACATAACAGAGTAACAATTTAACTCTTTTTTTTCTTTGTCTTTTTACTCAGCAAAGCATAAAGCAAAGACAATACTTTATCCCAGGTTAACATGCAACTTTAAAAAAAAGTTAATGTACATATTAAACATAGAAATTCACCAGTAAAATCTTATTGGTCATATCCCCCCTTCCCGCCCCCCATCAAACATATCTTGACATTGTTCCTTTATTTCATTATAAACAAGATCCTATTCCTGGTCACCTGACTCAATGCCTTACATTTCTGTAGCTTAACATTTCAGTAAGTTAAGGATGGACACAAGAATGTTGTTACAAGTATAATGAAGTAATACATTTACAAAGAACTGATTGCACTGCTTTACCAATGGAGAGTCCCTACTCCAATCTGCCACACCCTCCCACCCTGAAAACAAACATAAATGTCCCCCAACCACCCATGAAGCTGTCTCATCAAGAAGCCACTGAAGCATTATCTCCCCAGGTACCTAACGTATCAGCACTGATGAATTACGGAAGTACCCACAGACTCTTACAATCATCACTTTTGCAATATTCCTTGAGTGTAAAATCTTCCTAGGATACAGAGAAACGCAAGTTCATAAAATGATAGAGATAAGACAAATTTTCTGCCTCACCTTGCTTACAAAGCTTGAATCAAAACCTTCAATCATATTAGAAATTTCAATACAACAAACCTAAAAATTTTCAAAAGGGTTTCTAGTTTGTTGCATTAAATGTGGTTTGAATTATGTCAATATATGTAGCTCAACTCGGGAGGGGAAGTTACACAAAGAAACTTGTTAGAACACATTTTCATCTAGTTTTCACTAGGAAAATAGAATGAGCAAGGAAGATTAATATCTACAAGAATTTGTCATTTAAAATCAATATAATTAGTAAAATGTATTTTAAGCACAAATCAAATTAGTATGTATTTTTTCACCTCTAGCAACCAAAAAAAGCCCTCACTAGATATAATTATAGCTTCTTCCTCAATGTGTTATCTTGAACATTAACCCAGAAAATATGTTTAAAAGTGCTTTGCAGGTATCATCTCATCTCAAGGAAGCATACAGGGACACATGTAAGAAAAGGATATCTGAATCTAAATAGTTTCAAGCAAAAATAATTAGAGGAATTCTGTATATAATCGATGTGCAAAGTTCTGGGCACCAGTATATGTTACAGTCATTTAAAATAACATACACATTGCATTTTTCCATGCAGGATGACTTAACATATGAACATAATGTAACTATAAATCACTGAAAATACAGTCAAGTCCTTGCCCCTAGAGTTTATAGTCATACTCTACGGTTTTTTAAAAAATAGAAACAATATTAAAAAAAACATAAAAGGGCTCTATCAGATAGTTTGGTTTCTAAGTAGATTCTAAACAAAGAGGAGGGATTTGGCCACACACACACGAAATGGCTCCCAATCTCAGTGACACCAATGACTCAAAACCGCTAACCACTAAGTATGAGAACTGAGGCTTTTCTTACACAAGCAACAAACTTTTACTAGGTTTTACAACACACAATTAATTTTCTGTGTGTTGGAACTATTTTCTAAAACAGAAACAAGAGTTCAGTTTTCTAGTCCCTGCATTAACTAACATCGCAGTCACAGAATATTTGTATTAGGAAAGAGAGAAAGTGGTTTCACTCATGTTTCTTTAAACTAGTTTGTTGAGGGTTATGATGGGTATTTTCAATTTCAAGGCCTTTTACTCAAATAAAGCACAAACTGAGTTAGAAACTCACAGGGCTGTGTCATCAGTAAGACAAGCACATATACTAAATACCATAGAAAACATGTATAATTTATTAGAGGACTTACAAATCGACACGAATCAATGTTAGGCACTTCTTGAATACAGACCATGGGATCTTCTACCAAGGAACTATCTCGCAGGAAGACCGTAAAGACTGAGGCTTTAGTGTTTAGAATACACAGGGCTAGACAATTCGTAAGAAACGTTGCATAATTAACCCAATTGCACCCTGGTACAATTTCTTTACAATTCCACACACAATTTTTGGGTTTAATAGAAGTAGTTACTTTTTAGAATCCAAAGTTTAAAAATTGTCTGTTTTTCCTTTGCTCCACCAGTATTATCTTAAAGTTACCATACATTGCTTGAGGGAACACAATATTGAAGCTTTACTTTTGTGTAAGCAGAACTTAAAAGAAGTATTTTCTGTATTATGTCTGCATCTACACAGTCAACACAAGATAGTTGGTGATTTTCATTATTTGTTTATCTTTTTTTCTTGAAGTAAACACAAGGAAAAAATGGAATGTGGTCCATGGATTTAAGCGGGTAAAGATGTCTTCAGGTTAAGTACTGTAAGTAAATGTGGTTTGCCACCTTTCTCCAGCAGAGATCACTTGTACTGGTACTCTCCAAATGTAACCAAGTTTTGGAAGTTGGGAGATGGGAAGATTAATACTCATATAAGGTAATCCTTTCCATATCTAACTTTTTTAGCTCAAGGAGCTGACAGACTCTAGATAGTTTTCTTATCTTTCTGAATCTACTTTTCAGCATGCAAAGCTAAAATTAAGAGGCATTAGAATGTTAAATACAGTACAATTTAATGAACTCTATGGCATCTGAACGTTGTATACACAGCTAGCCAGCCTTGATGCACTCAACAACTCGGACAGTACTTTCTAATGAGCAAAGCACCAATCAACGAATCAAGCCAGTGCTGGGAGGACAACAAAGAGCTAGAGCGCCTACTCAGAAACCAGTGGTTTGGGGAACAGTAGATGCAGGCAAAGTTTAGCATACCTCCAGGACAGGGATAACCTATCTTCCCTGTTGGTGAATAAAGGTACAGCTGAGGGATGGCTGAGCTACGGGAAAGCTGATCCTGAGGCAAGAAGTTCCAGATTATATTTAGACAGTGGGAGGGATCAAAGTTGAGTCATACAAACAAATTTGGTCTCTATCCAACCCTGAAAGATGGACTGATGCCAAGATATAACTGGGCAACTGAGACGATGACCCCAAAGTCCACAGATAAACTGGGACGTGCTGCTATCCTATATACAAAGTAGAACACACTACAGATATATTCCCAAAAATGCCTGCAGAGAAAACTAGAAAACTGTCTACAGCTCTTCTATTTACACTAATATAAACAGATGTGAGGTTGCCTGTACTGCATGTGGTTGCTGAAGTCACAGCAGTCAATGTAAAGTGCCTCTGAGAGAGGGGATAACAGAATCCCATTTCTAGGCATCAATTCTACACACTCCGACGAAAAAGAAAAGAACATTTCAGGGACTACCTGACTTTCCTCAAGTGCCCTGCCCTTCTCTGTGATCTCCGTGTAACCACCCACTAGGCACTTCCTAAAGCCAGAAAACAAACTCTCCTGCCTCATGCCATACTTCTAAAAACGACTGTAACGACGTGCATTGAAAATGCCAGTCAGCAGTGCTAAAGCACTTTTTTATTCTTAAGGCAAAATGTCATCATTCCCTACCGACCACCCCTCTCCCCCGAGCTACCTGCCTTCATTGTATTCTTTGCCCACCGTGAGAGCCAAAGAAAATAGAAAGAACTGAAAATTCAAACAAGATTCCTCAACATACTGGGTAAGATATATTTTATAAATGTTATTATGACAAAATTCAATATATTTAAATGCTTATAGCATATGGTTACTTTTACCAAGATATCAAGAGAAGTCATACAACTTTCAAAATTAGTATCAAACACAGGATATTTAAATCCAGCCACATGTACAGAGATAGGAAACTTTGTTCTTTTCAAAGTTGAGCCTGACCCAAAATAAGATGTTTTGTTTACATCCAAAAGTAGCATATTAAAAAACTGGAAGTATTGCCCTTTGCTTAAGTCCACTTAAGCTACATATAAATGGCCAGTATGACTATTCATGAGGTTCTCCATCTTATTTGGAAGGGTTAAAATGATTTTGATGCATTTTCATACATGAATTTAAATTATTTTCCCGATTGTAATTTTGGTTTTATGCACAAGTATATAGGTAACACATTTTTGATGTTTAGCCTACAATGGAATATAACAAAAAAAAAATGCGTTGCAAATGTGGTATAAGATTTCATGCCTTCTCATGATGCCACGTCAATACTCTACTACACTAAACCAACGGCAACAATGTAGCACGCTTTAGACACCCAATCAGAATGAATTTTAGCCAGCACACTGAGGACAAGGGAATGTGCTGGTGTACTGCTGAGCTGATGTGGTAGCAATCCAAGAGACTGAACTGAGATTATTCAAATTAAAAAAATAAAAAGTATAAAAGATGTGGATTTGCTGGGCTACTATACAGACATTTTTCTCCGATGAAACTGCAATACCTACAACATACATTTTGGTTTGTAGGGGAGTTTTTAATGTACAATAATTCCTTATAGTGATTTGAAAAAAGTATGAGACTATATGAACAAGTAAAGCTTAGTAATTTAGGATTTACATTTATAAAAGTTAACAAAAAAATAAAATGTTATACTTGCATTTTGACCATTATACTATAACACAAAACATCCAATGTGGAACACTGATCTCCCATGTCCAACTTAGCCTTAGATATTGAGTATTTTAATTTTATAGAAAGGAACTTTCGAAGTTTTTTCAGTGCTTATAGTATATACCTCATTATTTATTCTTCATTAAAATCTTCATGAAATCTAAAGACTATACTTTCAGGGATCATTTCTATAGTTCGTTAAAATCTTCATGAAATCTAACAGGCTGGTATTACAATGAAAGTAATTATTTTTTTCCTGAATATTCTAAAACATGCCAGTTTGGGCTAGTGCTCAGATTTTCAAGGAACGAGTACCCAAGAATATGTCTTATACATTTAGTTAGGTGAGTCTGTTTACCGTCACAACGCAAACACCTCTGACTTTCAGATATTGAAAAAATGTACAGCTTACATGAACACAGAAGGTATTTTTGGCCAAGTTAATTCCTAGGAAAAATAATGCATTATGTTGATCAATTTTTAAACCAAATTCTTAAAGGCATTAAAAAACTTGTATTTTATAATTATCAAATAATACATTCATGTGGTATAAGAAGATAAAAGAAAACGGAAATGAAAAATCTCAAAGTATTTCAAGAGTTAAATAAATATTTTTCAAATTAATAAATTATCTTTGTTGTTTGGAAAATATGCTTTACTTTTCACTTCAAATTCACTTCAAATGCCTGTCATATAATTTAGAATAATCTAGCTAAATTATTTAATTATATTTGTAAGGTGACACTTCTCTGGGTAGACATTTCACACAACAGTTCTCAACACTGAAAAAAAATCAACTGGTAATTGTAATCACAAAGAATGATTGATTAATGGATTAACAATTCACTAGGTCATTTAGACGGCATAAGGTCTAATAAAGGGAACAGTATAACTGCTCGATGTGCAATTGTTCCACTGGTAACACTAAGCCAAGAATTTGACAGACACAGCACTCACTGAATTACACATTTCCATGTATGCAATTTGATCAACAAGAAAAAATTAGGTACACAATGTCAAACATTTTTTCTTTTTTTTAAACAGCAGCTCAATGATTTGGGGGGTTGGTCAGTACAAGACACAGTACATAGGGGAGAAGTATAGACTGGCACTTAAACCAATGCCAGTACTCATCTCATTGTTATAATTAAGAATATTAATTTTTGTTATTCACTTTTCCTTACTACATAAATCAAAACCATTAACTTGAAGTTGAGGTATATATACAATATGGACACAAGATTATGCAAAAATAATTTTCAAAAGTAACATTACATTTTAAAATATTGGAAACTGAATATTGGTGCTGATTTGTACTTTGACTTAATGGAACAAGAAGAGAACATTCAACTAAGAAGGGTTATACTGATAATAAAGCTCGTAAAGTTAAAAATGTCTTCCTCTCCCTTCCCACTTACCACAGGCTACACATGTCCTGAGAGGATTCATTATGTGAGGAAAATGTCAATCACAGCTTTAAGACTTTGCTTTGGAGGAAACTAATGAGAAAGCAACTGGAAGGTGAGACTTCATCTTCATTTTCAAATAAGTGGTCTTAATTTTTCTTCTTATAGAAAAAGTTTAAATCAGTTTGCTATAAATATATCTGAACCATTAATTTTTGCAGCTTTCAGGTGAAGTCCAGCACTTCGTTTATACAAAGTCTATGAGAAGAGGTCAGTAGGGATCATCTAATCTTAAGTCGTGACATCATCCACTCAAGTCCTTGGCATAATCTATATAGAAGGTAAAATAACTTGATTAAATTCTCACCTGAATAGCTATAAACAGCCAACTAAAACAAGATACCATTTTTCATTTACCGCAACAGCGAAGAGTAAAACCCAGCAGTAAACAACATCGCAGGTGCTGGGGTGAAGCCACACCCTCGCACACAGCGCACCTGGGCTTTTTCCTGTTTTGTCTCCGGTGCCTAGAACACTGCCTGACGCGTAAAAGCTCAGCGATTATATGAATGCCCATGGCGAGTCATTTAGCAATACACATCAAGAGCATTTAAAGTATCAATATTCTCTCTACCTCTCTTTCTACTTCTAGAAATACATCCTAAAAATACAGACGGCATAAAGGCCGATGTATGTGTAAGACTGTTCATCAAAGCATTTTTATTAAGAAAAAAATTCAAATGTCTAGAAATAGAGAAAAATTGAACAAATTATGGAATGTCTGTGTGGTAAAATATTAGAAACTTCCTTTCAAAGACTATTTTATAATATGATAAAATGCTTATGATCTAAATAAATAAAAATGGCACGATATTAAATATATAGAAGACCTGTTAAAGTATACACATAATATGTCTGCTACATCTATATTAAAATTTTTTTATTTTATTTTTTTAAATATATTTATTGATTATGCTATTACAGTTGTCCCATTTCCCACCCCCCTCACTCCACTCCATCCTGCCCATCCTCTCCCTCCCACATTCCCCCCCTATAGTTCATGTCCATGGGTCATACTCATACGACCACACCTAAAACAAAAACAAGAGCAAACTAGTCAAACAACTAGAACAGGAATAGAACCATAGAGATGGAGATCACATGGAGGGTTGTCAATAGGGGAGTGGGAGGGGGAGGGGGGGAAGGTACAGAGAATAAGTAGCATAGATGATAGGTGGGAAATAGACAGGGGGAGGGTAAGAATAGTGTAGGAAATGTAGAAGCCAAAGAACTTATAAGTATATATTAAAAATTTTTAAAGGAAGTAAAATCTCATATTGCTAACATCAGTTATTGCTGAACAATGGGTACCTGAGCATAATGGAAAGTATATAAGAGATGTTCATTGTGGTAAAGGAAAATAAATGTTTAGCAAGAGGGAAATAGTTGTACATATTATATTGCAACAAAACAAAAATTTGATATCTTTAGTTTGATATCTTGTTTTACTTATGAAGCATTAAATATTATCTACGAGGCACTTTTACAGATAGAAGGAACTATGAAAACTCAGATTTTTGTGTAAGTATGAGCCTAACAATACGAAATATAGAATTATTAAAAAAAGGCAGAGGTAAATAAATGATTGTTTTTGGTACTGGCCCATACTGTGCTAAGCACTTAATATTCATTATCTTAACATTTCTTCAAAATACTGAGATTAGAACCCTTCCCATACTAGAGGAAACCTGGGCTTACAGGGAGGTTAGCAAATGACAGAGGAGAGAGTAAAAATGCAGACCAAGAATCTAGACTGAGGTGGCCAGACTGCAGGAGGCACCATCTCCTCCCAAACCAAACACTTCCACTTGCTGACCGCTGCAGATGGAAGCCCACATAACCAGAAATTGAAAAGATACCAACAGCTATTGGTATCTCTTTCAAAAATGAAACTGCCAGAGTTCACATCCATTCTAACTAATGATGTATTTTCTACACAATTTCTCAAAGTATGTAAGTTAAATATTGTATCACTCCTAGATTTGTGTCTGTTGTCAAATTTAGTATTACAATAAGTGCTTTTGCCCAAAGTCCTTTCATAAATAATGTGTATAAAGATATATATCTAAAGATACATATATGGATATATAAAGATATATATATGGATATGTAAAAAAAGATATATATGTATATATATCTTGACATCTATTAAAACTATTTGACAAAGAAACATGTAACATTTTTACTTGAATATGTGGACAATTGGTATTACCTATTTTTTTTTCTTTAAATGAACAGATTTGGGTTTTTGAGGTTCTAATTAAGCTCTCCAAACATCTGTAATTAGGCAATAGTGCTTTCTATTTCACTAAGATTCATCTCCAATTTAATTATTTTTTTTTTGTTTTTAAAAGGTACATACATAACAGGTTCTAAAGAGAGGTCTTAATTTGGGGGTAAGATTCTGCTGGTGTTAGGACAGGGCAGAAGCTTGGGACATAAACAGAGAAGTTAGCTGAAATGGGAAAATTCTCTTCCTTTCAAAACCATGGTGAAAGGCGAATCAATAAGTTATTCAAACTGTATCTGTGCCCCAAGCTTCTGCCCTTTCCTAACACCCGAGGAACCACAAATTCAAATTTAAGAATTCTAGAACCCTTCATCTCAAATTTAATTCTTTTTTCTCTGCTTTTAAATACATACAGAAATACCACATTTGGATAATAAACTTCAATGAAAACGTTATTTAGCTTGCCTAGCCTTTAATATTTTTACCCTATTTCAACCTCTGTCCCACCTCTGCTGATAGTACTTTCTCCAGCGTTCTGGTCATTGATCTTACGCTTAACAAGGCTGACAACCACTTCCTTCCTGAAATCCTTTCATCTCTGGGCATTAGACTCGGGCGAAATTCTACTTTAGGCACCTACCTTTCTTTCCAGAACCAGGGATCCTCATGCCACACTCTCCAATTCTAACTTTTTTTTTAAAGTGCAACAACTCCCTCCTGACAACACCAGTGGCAAAGTGTGTGTATCCAAAGTAGTCTCACACACGAATCCTCTTCTGTTTCAACGTCCTTATGCATAAAGTGTGAATTACATACAATTGGTCTACATGATGCTTAGGAACACATGACACTCCATAAGGAAAACCCTCAAGACACAGGACAGGCTCAGTCACGGTGGGTTCCTTTCTTACAGCGAGAGTCCCGCCCCCATCAAGGGCTGTTTCGGACTTCTCTGGCTCTCCATGGCACTCCAATTTCTCCGAGCTCCTACAGCAACTATTGTCTACGTGCTCACGTGCTAGTTCAGTGTGTTTATGTGTATGTTGTGTGTCTTATTCTTCACAGAACCAAATTAAAAACTCTCATTGTAGACATGGACTACGTCTTACATCTCTCCCTTATAACATTCTCTACATGGCAACCTTAACATTTAATGTTAAGAAGAAATTCATATTTCTAAGCTAAAGACACGTTAGCCATGAGGAAGACTTCTTACCCCTCGCCAGTAAGAGCACAGCATGCCTGGATATGCCACTGGTGATCTTTAATAGAAGTCAGCTTCAGAAACTGGGAGATTTCTGCTACAGTCATGCATTCTTTAACATCCTGTTTATTAGCGAAAATGAGCAATCCAGCTTTCCTTAGATCCTGCAAAAGCAAATAAAACTGTAAGGGCCAGTGCATTTTTCCAGAGATTTTCCAACTTTATGAATAGAATGTTCTATAATCTTTTAACTCAGAATTTCTCAACTACTTGATAAAAACATCTCACAGCTCTTGCACTGACGAAAGGCAAACTTCACACTAAACACATTTTAAATAAATCAATCTATACTTTTATGGATTCACTATTTCTTATAGTCCTATATTCATTTATGGTCCTAAGTGCAATATGTAACAAACAGTCATGTCTTCAAATATGTCACTATCTGTCCCCCCCAACCCTAAACTAGGCATCTATGACTCCTGAGAACTACTCGTCAGCCGACACTCAGAAGTTCTTCAAAATTCTGCTGTGACCTGTACCTGGGCTATGGCTATCAGCACCTACAGCTAGTACCATCGGGGTGCGCAGGCAATACACTACCTCACTATATACAAGGCACGCCTTAGAGCCTTAGGGCTTCACTCTCAGCTGAGTGGTGCTACCCTAAACCAATCCTACTCATCTTCTGCGTCCTAGCTCCTCTATCTTTGACCATGAAGATTTCTTAGACTTGAATATTTGATAAGGCCACCTTGGGTTGACAAGAAACTTACCGAATTTCCCAATTAGAGAGTAAATTCTATCACTTCTATTCTTTAATTCCAAGGCATGTTCTTCAACTTTTCTGAATTTGTTCCTCATTACCAACATTTATAGAGTATCCAACCTGAGCAAGCTACCAATCAGAGTAACCTTTTTCTAAATAAAAATCTCTTTAATCCTCACAAGATTGCTGTAAGGCAGGCTCTACTATCCCCATTTTACAGATGAGGAAACTAAGCCTCAGGCATGAATAAATCATACAAGGCCTATAATAGGACTTCGTGTGAGCTAAGAGCTTCCCATTGTAACCTCCACCTCTCATCTGCAAAATGCTGAGACCACCACCACCTCTTAGGGATGTTCTTTAAATAAATGAAGTATTACCTTTAAAGCACTCAGTTTGTACCTGGCTTTTGAAGACTGTTCAACAAATATTAGTTCATTTACTGTCCTGAAAATAAGAATTACTTGTGCATAGCCCAAAATGACTAGTACATTTTATTCAGGACACAGACCAAGGTTCTTAGTCTCCTTTGACTCCATTCCACTCTCCCCTCTCCCAACCATTTTTACAGTCAGGAACTTCCCCAACAATCTACTGAAAGTTACAGATCTTTTCCTCATAAAAATGCACATAGGTATATATGCAAAGACACCGTAAAGTCCATTCTTAGATCACGGGATTTTAGTGGGATATTTTGGTTTCAATCATGTGTATGTGCTTAAAGCAGAAAAGTCTTCAGTAAGTACAAACTGACATTGCTCCACATTATTTTACTCTTGTTGAAAGTTTCATTGACTTCATTGGTCCTTTTGATGTAAACAAACAGTATACATGGTAAAAAGACTTAGGTAAAATGCTTCCTATGACAATGGAGACTGACTTTTAGTTACAGTGCCCTCTGCAGGATGGCAGCTGTGGTACTGCGGTTCATGACCGTGACCTGAATAGCATGGTCAGAAAAAAATACTCTAGAACAGCCAATTTTCAACTTGTATGCAGCAAGAGGCACACTGGTGTACTGCAGGAAGTTTTAAAATGCAAAACCTATCTAGTCAGGAACACTGACCTCTTTTCCCTTAGATTGCCAAATAAAATAATGACAATAGACAACACAATAGCCATCTTGTGTGAATGAATCAAAATTATACCTATGTATTTTTCTGTCAGATCGGCATAAAATATATTTTTTGGTGTGCTACACAATTTTAGTAATTATTTTATGTGTGCCATGAGATGAAAAAGGTTGAAAATCGCTGCTCTAGTATGTTAACTTTTAAGATTTCACATTCAATTTGTTTTACCTATAGTTCAGTTTACCTGTTTATATAAAAGGCAAAAATCTGAATGGATGGCCTGTACCTAGTATGTGTGTGTGTGTGTATGTGTGTGTGTATTCACCATCAAGGATACAGGCATTTTTTTCTCTTATCCTTAACGGAAATAGGACAGTATCAATAGTTGATACGTGGTGGAATCACTGAGTAGATGGACTTTCCATGGATTTAATTCCTATCTTCCTATCTTCCAGGTTTCGATATCTCTTGCTAGTGGCTGCTGAAATCTTTTATATAGGTCAGGATTGTTAATGCTGGCACCTTTAAAGAACAACAGTTTGACAAAAGAAATACTTGGCACAAGTTGGGAAACATTAAGTTTATTCTATCTTATTTATAAATAATCTATATTTCTCACTTTTAATGACTGACTTATTTAGAGACTAAATAATTGACTACAAATTGAAAAGCATAAGAACTAGTTTTTTATTGAAAGGTCTCCAATCCTCCCACCCCCACATTGAATATAATCTTTCTAGATCTCATAGGCTCAAACATTTTTATTGGTGTTTTTGACAAAAAAAAAAAAAAAACAACCACCAACAGATATTTAACCTATTTTTAACTATTTGGGAAGAGAGGAAAGAAAATAGTCCTTTACTTTTTATTAAATAACCTCGGAACCAATTATGCATGATAATAGTAAAAAAAGAGTTATATTGGATTAAGGCCGTTCATCAACTTAACAAGAAGTCAAAGTTCAAGGGGAACAGTGGTGATCTTCTGTACACCAGTCATTTTAAGCACTTTAAAAAACTCTCTGCTACATATTACAGATTTCTGGTCTTAAGAGTCTAAAAATATATTTTAATTTAGTCAAGAAGATGAATTATAGCACATGCAAGATATATTTACTTAGCATCTTCGTATGCCATATGTAGTTGTCGATTTGTTCCTCAAAGCTATATTTGTGAAGATAATTCCTAGAAGTTGAGTCATTCTGAATAAAATTTCATCTGTCCTTTTGTATTTGGAATTATTTTAACATTCATGAGCTTCAAAGATTGGCACTTCATTTAGGATGAAGATTTCACTAATATTTAAAAACATTTTATAGTTTTGTATTTAATAGTACTTTTTGAGAATCATTATGAGTGATGACGATAAGATTTTCTTGGTTACTGCGGTATGCACAAAACATCTGACTAACCCCATGTCAAAGTTTGCTTTTCATTAATACATTCTTGTTCTTTGATCCATTTGTTCCCCTCCAGAACTCTATTTGGCTTTTCTTCACCCCTTTTTGTGACTTACTCTAGTTCCCAACCTCATTTGTAATTCCTTTCTTGTCTGGTCATCTCCTCATTCAGTTTCCTTTCACTTTCCCACTCGTCCCTATTTGCAGTACACCTCTCCCTGACTCCCATCGAAGAGCCTGCAAGATGAGAATGCTTTAATTCAAATCCTGGCTTTTAAAGAGCTGCTCAAGTCTGGGCCTCAGTGTACTCATCCATAACAGATGCATTTTATTGACCTGCCCAAGTTAATGCCGCAGGCAAGTAAATTTCAGTGGCTATCTTTGAGCCCTTACTACTTTATATACTGATCCTGCTGCGTATTGGCCAATTAGAGTAAGAATCAGATAGGGAGGCTACCTGTTAACAGAGTAAAAAACATAGCTGAGACAAGTATGTGTGTGTGTGTCTTAGTTTTCTTTTTCCAAAGTCTTCATGGAACAACACGAAACAACCCTTTGGTATTAACTGAAAAACGGTTGCATTTTTGTAAACGACAAAGGGGAAATGAAAAAAGTCCTTAGTTTTGTGCCTCTTTCACAGCTTATTTGTTTCCCAAACTGTAACTGCAACCTGTTAAATGCACGCACAATGGCAAGATGCATTTTTTAACCACCACCTCAAAGGGGCTTAAAAACCAGCCCCAAACAGGGGAAAGTGCACGTTGGTGGGCACGAGCACCACAGAAATAATAGGAACTTCAATTTACATAACCACGTCACTAGCTTTCTGAAGTTTCGAACAGTTGCTGGAAACATACCAAAATTCTTAATGTGAATCTCAAAAGTAAATCATCAAGTCAATATTAAAATATAAAACTTTCTTACAAAGACACCTCAGTTTTCTTAAGCTTTATTAAAATTCTCCTAAAATAAAAATTATATCCTATACATCTAAATATTCATTTTTCTATTTCTACCTATAATTGAGTTTATTCCCTCTGCAATAAAAAGCATTAAAAATATAATCAATTGCCACTGTAGTAAATATTATATAATTTGTTAGTTACTAATCCCATTATTGACTATAGTATTCAGTTGATTAAATTTTTAAATTACGCTACCAGTAATCTTTCTCAGGGACTAAGAAAAGGACAGTCAGACAGGCTTGTTTTGTGAAAGGACAGCATCAGAGGCACGGAAGAGCGACGATAGTTAAACGTCAGCCTAATAACTGAGTTACAATCAACACTTGCCGTGCGTCTTGAGACTTTAAAATCTCATTCCCAATGATAATGCTTTGTGAAATTAATCTATTCAAAATGTTTTTAAAAAGCCTATTTAGGTATTTTTGCTCAGGAAAACCTCTACACCAAATTTATCTGAGATACATGAACTAACATTTGACAAATGACTCCACAATCTTTCTGCTGCTTCCAGATACAATTCCAATTTTAAAAGTGACAAATTATAAAGCAGGCATGGCCAGCAGATAAATACTTTTTAAAAAAAATTTGAAATAGTATCTATCCTCATGAGAAAGTAGAAAGAAGAAATATGATAGAAATACCCCACAAATACATGTTTTGCCAGAATCCTACTTACCTCATGCGCCAACATTTTATAGAGTTCTTCTCTAGTTACAGAAATCCTTTCTCTGTCTGTGCTGTCCACAACAACTATTACAAACTAAAATAATTACAAAAATGTCATTAGTGATTATATAATTTGATATTTGTAAAATTTATAGAGAACTATCAATAAATTAGTACCTTATGGCATGGTATTATTAGAAAACCAGAGACACCTACTATATAAATCATGAAGCCCACAGGAATGATCAATTTCTAATTCCAATATATTTTCTAAATTTTCAGAGAAAAACAGGAGAAAAGAGAATACATGCTAACATTCTATTAGAACATCCTGCTAATATATTAACCAATACATAACAAGATCATATCCCTATCAGTCTAATAAATGAGTTACAATCACGACTTGCTGGTTGTCGGGGAGACTACAAAATCTCATTTCCAATGATAATCCTCTATATTTACACTTAAGTCAGTAAGGAAAAACACACTGTGGTCCTACATTTTGAGTTACTTCTAGATAAATATTATTTATTAATATCAATTTATTAATATCTAAAAGGGCATGGGTACAGGAGTACAGTTAACATGACAGTTAATTTTTAAGAATCAACAAATTATAGGAATAAATCTGTATCTAAGCTGCCTTCTCTTCTTTATATAAACGGCACCCGCTACTGGCAAGCACAGCTCTTCCCTGAGTTGGTGATAAGACTAGTCCCCTGGCATCAGAAAGTGTAAGGAAGACTTTTAAGGGAGCCGTCCAGCACGGAGCCATGCTGCACCCCATCTCAGCTGCACGCCCACCAAGGGGAACAGGAGCAGGTGCACTTCATGACGGCGTTTGTGACAACCAAGTCAACTCAGACTGCCTATTTGTCACATGCACTACCTATTTTTTAGAACTAGTTTGTCATTTCCAAACAAACCACTGTAATTTTCAAGGTCTTTTCTATTCTTCAGATTTCATGAACCATAAAGAAGATGGGCAAGAGAACAACTATTTCACCTCTTCTCTCACTTGCTATCTTACTGATACGTGGCTTTATTACTGTGAGACTCATTCTATTCCAAGGTATTTATATAATAAAGTTATTAACTTTTAAAGTGTCGCCATGAATTTGATACCTGCAGCATTAAATTTAGGAATGGTAACCATATCTACCTTTCTTTCTCCCCAAACCATGATCAAATTATGTTATGGAGTTTCAGGGGATCAGGTCATTAGTTGCCATTAATTGTGTCTTACTGACAATATTCATCTTTGCATAATTTGGAATTTTATTAACTTATAATCAGCAGTATAAAACAATTGTCACAGAGAACCAAGATGGTGGCATAGGTAGACACACTGCGCCTCCTCGCACAACCAAAACTGACAGAAAATCGAACAGAAGGGAAGTCCGACACCAAGTAGATAAAAAAGAACCATACATCCAGACCGGTAGGAGGGGCGGAGACGGGCACCAGGGCGGAGAGGACTCACGTGGCCGTGGCAGGACTGAGACTGGCGGAGTGTGGGACAAATGGGGCAGGCAGTCTGACTACTAGCAGACCCTGCGGCCCCACACTCACGCACAGATAAACCGGACAAAGGGCGGGGAGCGAAGCAGACCACACAACCCAGGGCTCCAGCTCGGGGGAAATGAAGCCTCAAACCTCTGATTGAAAACACCCGTGGGGGTTGGGGCGGCAGCAGGAGAGACTCCCAGCCTCACAGGAGAGGTCCTTGGAGAGACCCACAGGGGCCTAGAGTGTGCACAAGCCCACCCACTGGGGAACCAGCACCAGAGGGGCCCAGTTTGATTGTGGGTAGCGGAGGGAGTGACTGAGATCTGCCAGAGTAGAGCAGATGCCATTGCTCCCTCTCGGCCCCTCCCCCACGTAGTGTCACAGCGCAGCCACCAGTGTTACTCCGCCTCCGGGGAACACCTAAGGCTCCTGCCCTTTAAGTAACAGACGCGCCAAGACAAAAAAAAAAAAAAAAAAAAAAAAGGCCCAAATGACAGAACACTTCAGAGCTCCAGAAAAAATACAACTAAGCGAGGAAGAGATAGCCAACCTATCGGATGCACAGTTCAAAACACTGGTTATTAAGACGCTCACAGAATTGGTTGAATTTGTTCGAAAACCAGATGAAAAAATGAAGCCTATGCCAAGAGAAACAAGGAAAATGTACAGGGAACCAATAGTGATGTGAAGGAAACTGGGACTCAAATCAATGGTGTGGACCAGAAGGAAGAAAGAAACATCCAACCAGAAAAGAATGAAGAAACAAGAATTCGGAAAAATGAGGAGAGGCTTAGGAACCTCCAGGACATCTTGAAATGTCCCAACATCCGAATTATAGGGGTGCCAGATGGAGAAGAGGAAGAACAAAAAATTGGAAACTTATTTGAACAAATAATGAAGGAGAACTTCCCCAGTCTGGCAAAGGAAATAGACTTCCAGGAAGTCCAAGAAGCTCAGAGAGTCCCCAAGAAGCTGGACCCAAGGAGGAACACACCAAGGCACATCATAATTACATTACCCAAGATTAAGCAGAAGGAGAGAATCTTACAAGCAGCAAGAGAAAAGGAGACAGTTACCTATAAAGGACTTCCCATAAGACTGTCAGCTGATTTCTCCAAAGAGACCTTACAGGCAAGAAGGGACTGGCAAGAAGTATTCCAAGTCATGAAAGGCAAGGACCTACATCCAAGATTACTGTATCCAGCAAAGCTATCATTTAGAATGGAAGGGAAGATAAAGTGCTTCTCAGATATGGTCAAGTTCAAGGAGTTCATCAGCACCAAGCCCTTATTATATGAAATGTTAAAGGGAGTTACCTAAGAAAAAGAAGATCAAAAATATGAACAGTAAAAATGACAGCAAACTCACAGTTATTAACAACCACACCTAAAACCAAAAGAAAAGAAAACTAAGCAAACAACTAGAACAGAAACAGAACCACAGAAATGGAGATCACATGGAGGGTTATCAATAGGGGATTGGGAGGGGGAGAGGGGGGGAAAGGTACAGAGAATAAGTAGCATAGATGATAGGTGGAAAATAGACAGGGGGAGGGTAAGAATAGTGTAGGAAATGTAGAAGCCAAAGAACTTATAAGTATGACCCATGGACATGAACTATAGGGGGGGAATGTGGGAGGGAGGGGGTGGGCAGGATGGAGTTGAGTGAAGGGGCGGAAATGGGACAACTGTAACAGCATAATCAATGAATATATCAAAAAAAATCAAACAATTGTCACAGCCTTTCAATTTACAAGGTCTACACAATGAAGGCCTGAAATGTCCTTGCTCTGAAATTTCCTCTTGGGAAATAGCATTTATAAATAAAAACATGGTTTTGTCTAAACTGCTTTATAACCAAAAGAAAAAAATTCTTTAATGTGCAATTATGCTGCATAAAAGAAAATACATAGTAAAATTTTGGTCAGGATTGAAACATCCTCTACACAAAAATAAATGGTAAAAAAGAAATGAAATTACAAACTGTGAGATAGAATTCATTATGCAAACAACTACTTAAAAGAATTTCTGGGATCAATACACACTCAGACTAATCAATCACCAATTCTCCCTGCAAAGGTTCAATGAGAATGGATATACAGAACAATGATTCTAAAACGGAATCAAAGATACCACTATGTTTAAACTCTACTTCTATTAACACACTGATATTTAAAAAAGATTAACTCTAGAAAGTGTTTCTAAAGCATTCTTCTCATAGAAGTTTTAGTATATTAAGAAAAATTACCTCTGTGTTAGTATAGTAAGTGTTCCAGGAAGAACGGAGAGATTCTTGGCCACCAATATCCCACATCAGGAACCGTGTATTATTAATCACTATCTCCTCTACGTTGCTTCCTATTGTCGGGGATGTATGTACAACTTCATTCATAGAACTGAAAAAAAAGTTTGGAATATATTACACTTAGCAAGGAAGTTGATTGTCCGAATATTTTAAAATCAAGGGATAAATCGGCCCAACCTTCTTTTATTGGGTTAGGCAAAAAGTCCATTATATTTTTCCCATAAAATAAAAGACACATTTTTCATTTTCACCAATAACTTTATGATCTGGATCTTTTGAGTATGTCGGCTCTCTCCCGCTTTTGGCTTCTAGTAGGTAGAGGCCAGCAGTGCTGCTAAACATCTTCCAATGCATAAGACAGCCCCACAGCAAAGAATTATTTGGTTAAAACGTCAGTAGTACCTAGAAACTTTGCAAATCACTTTTGACACGTTCAATCGGTCACAGCACCTCCTCCATACACTGCACAAAACCTTTTTTTTTCATTTCAGCTGCATTTTTACCTTTCTTGAAATAATAAAGCATAGTATGCTGAAAATGTGGTGTGTTTTCTTCCATCTTCAATATTAAAATGGCTGCACAAAAATTTATCAATTTTGATAAGTTTTTTTGTAAATGCATACTGATATGAGAGCTGTCACAATACAATCTAAGAAAAATGTTTCAAATGAAGTTAAAGACAACTAAGCACTACTACAGCTATCGTACGGAAAAAAGCTAGAAATACTTCTTGGCCAACCCAATGTATGTTACACCCCAGTTCCTTTTCCAGTAGCTCGTAAGAGTGAGCTAAAGGTTTAAACGGAGCTGGAACTAGGTAGTGGCCTCTCTGCAATATTCTATATTCATTCCAGAAAACTACACAAACACGTATTTCTCTTTCTACAAGCAAAACAACTGAACAACACACTCAATGTCATACAAATGTCAACTCTCTGGAAACAGTTGCTTAAATTAGGTTCCTTGTTTATGGCCAACCTGCCTTTTTACAAAGTAACTTAGATTCCATATAATTTTTTTATTGCTTTCATTAATCAAATATCACCGAGGCAGAAAAAGTAACTACAAACAATAAAATAGTTTTAAAAGTTAATACTTACAATTGGTAAAGGATGGTGGTTTTCCCTGCATTATCCAGTCCAACAATGATGACTTTGTGCTCTGAAATAAAGAAAATATCAGTAAGTTGTTAATTAAAAACAGTACTTTTAAGTATGCTATTTCATCCATTCTGTCCAGCAATGGTATAACTCAGTGAGTGGCACTTTAACCTTCTTGGAACGCAAAAGAGCATCCGGGCAAGACCAGCAGAAGTGCGTCATCAGTCTCACCTTCCCTTTGCTTCTGTGGATCAGCCTAAAATCTCTTTCAGGGCATTCCAGTGCGGAATCCAGAGATCTTTAATCTCTTCATCTCGCCTCAGTATGCACAAGCCACATTCATTACCAACTTTACCCACTCCTTCTCAAGACTTGCCTCTGTTTGAGTTTTCACGTGTTTTTGCAATAAAGGACAGTTGGCTGTTTTTAACAGCTTCCTAATTTTAAGAAACATGTAGGTCACAGTGAAAACTATTGAATTAAGACATAATCGTGGAATGGGCTCAAAGATAAAGGTACCAACTCAATGGTAAAAAGCGTTTATTCCCCCAAAATAGCATTAGATTATTCACACTTTTCAACATAGGCATACCTCAAAATATTGCACGTTCAGTTCCAGACCACTGCAACAAAGTGAGTGTTACAATAAAGTGAGTCACACAAACGTTTGGTTTCTCAGTGTATATAAAAGTTATGTTTACACTATATAGTAGACTATTAAGTGTACGATAGAATTAGACCTTAAAAACAATGGACAATAAAAAACGCTTTATTGCTAAAAAATACTAACCATCATCTGGGCCTTCAGAGAGTGGCAATCTTTTCGCTTGCCTTGATGTTGGTGGCTGCTGCAGGATCGGGGTGGCGGTTGCTGGTGGCTGGGGTGGCTGTGGCAATTTCTTAAAATAAGACAACAATGAAGTTTGTCTTATCAATTGACTCTTCCTTTCATGGACAATTTCTTTGTGGTATACGGTGCTGTTTGATAGCATTTTACCCACAGAACTTCTTTCAAAATTACAGTCAACTCCCTCACACCCTGTCTCAACCTTATCACCTGCATTCATATAATACTCTAAATCCCTTGTTGTCTTTCAATATTCTTCACAGCATCTTTACCAATAGATTCCATCTCAAGAAATCACGTTCTTTGCTCATCCATAAGAAGCAACTCTTCATCCATTAAAGCTTTATCATGAGATCGCAGCAATTCAGGCACACCTTCAGGCTCCGCTGCTAATTCTAGTTCTCTTCTTATTTCCACCACACCTGCAGTTACTTCCTCCACCGAAGTCTTGAACTCCTCAAAGTCATCCATGAGGGTTGGAATAAACTTCTTCCAAACTCCTGTAAATGTTGATATTTTGGTCTCTTTCCATTAACCACAAATGTTCTTAATGGCATCTAGAATGGCGAATCCTTTCCCAAAGTTTTCAACTTACTTTGCCCAAATGCACCGCAGAAATCACAATCTATGACAACTGTTACCTTACAAAACGTACTTCTTATATAAGACTTGAAACTTGAAATTACTCCTTGACCCATGGGCCACAGAAGGACATTTGTTAGCGGGCACGAAAACATCAATCTCACCGCACATCGCCACAGCTCTTGGGTGACCAGGTGCACTGTCTGTGAGCAGTAATATTTTGAAAGGAGTCTTTTTTTCTAAGCAGTAGGTCTCAACAGTGGGCTTAAAATATTCAGTAAACCATGTTGTTTATTGGGAAGATGCAGAACAGATTTAGCAAAATTCTTAAGGGCTCTAGAATTTTACAATGGTAAACGAACACTGCCTTCAACTGAAAGTCACCAGCTACATTAGCGCCCAACCAGTCACCCTGCCCTTTGAAATGTTAAAGCCAGGCATTGACTTCTCTCTAGCTACTCAGTCCTAGATGGCAGCCTTTTGTATTGTAAGGCTGCTTCACCAGCATTGAAAATCTGCTGTTTAGTGCAGCTGTCTTCATTAGTTGACTCACCCAGATCTTCTGGCTAACTTGCTACAGTGTCAACATTAGTACTTGCTGCTTCGCCTTGAACTATATTACGTTATGGAAACAGCTTCTTCCTTTAAACCTCATGAACTAACCTCTGCTAGCTTCAAACTTTTCTTCCACAGCTTCCCCACTTCTTAGCCTTCATATAGAATTCAAGGGAGTTAGGGCTTTGAGTTGGCTTCAGGGAATGTTGTGGGTGATTTGAAATATCCAGACCACTGAAACTTTCTCCCTATCAGCAATAAGGCTATTTCACTTTCTTTTCTTTTCTTTTAAATTTTATTTAGTTATTTTTATAGAGAGGAAGGGAGAGAGGGAGAGAAACATCAATGTGTGGTTGCCTCTCAAGCACCCCCAACTGGGGACCTGGCCCACAACCCAGGCATGTGCCCTGCCTGGGGATTGAACCGGCGACCCCTTCGTTTGCTGGCTGGCGCTCAATCCACAGAGCCACACCAGCCAGAAGCTGTTTCACTTTCTTATGCGTATGTTCATTGGAGTAGCACTTTTAATTTCTTCTAAGAACTCTGCATTTGTATTCACAATTTGGCTAACTGATGCAGGAGGCTTAGATTTTGGCCTACCTTGGCTTTTGACATGCCTTCCTCAAGAGGCTTAATCATTTCCAGCTTTTAATTTAAACTGAGAGACGTGCAACTCCTCCTTTCACTTGACCATTAGAGGCCATTGTAAGGTTATTAATTGGCCTAATTTCAATATTATTGTCTCAGGGACTAGCGAGGTCAGAGGAGAGAGACAGAGATGAGAAAATGGACATTAGGTGAAGCAGTCAGAACATACACAACATTTATTGAGTTTGTTGTCTTATATGAATGGGCACTGTTTGTCGTGCCCCAAAATAATTACAATAGTAACATCAGAGATCACTGATCATAGATCAACATAACAAATATAATAAAAATGTTGAAATATTACAAGAATCACCAAAATGTGACACCGAGACAAAAAGTGAGAAAATGCTGTTGGAAAAATGGCACCAATAGCTCAACACAAGGTTGTTGCCAAAAGCCTTTAATCTGTAAAAAACAGTTATCTGTGAAGCACAATAAAATGAGGTATGCCTAAATTGACTTAAAAAAAAACCCCAAAACCCTCACCAGAAGGCATTTTTTCATTGCTTTTAGAGAGAGGAAGAAAGGAGCAGGGATGGAGAGAGACAGAGAGAGACAGAGAGACACAAATCAATTGGGTTCATTCTCCTACATGCCCCAACTGGGGACTGAACCTACCACCCAGGCACGTGCCCTGACTGGGAATCAAACCCCTGACCTTTCTGCCTATGGGACAACACTCCAACCACTTGAGCCATACCAGCCAAGGCTAAATTAACTTTTCTTTTTACTTTCTTTAGGCTTTTTCACCATCCCAGCCTATTCCAAATACCAAGATGGAACAGCATCTTATGCAAACATAAATTTGTAGCCCCAAATTATAATGTACTTTAAAACAAAGACTCTACAGAACCTAAAAAACAATATGCATATTAAGAGATGTTATTATGGGCAAATGTAATAAATTTTTTGGCTATTCCAATTCTTTGTTGCATGTGATTTATTACAAGTTTACTGCTCAGTATGATTTTTCTTTTGGAATATCTGTGCCACAGCATTCTTACAGCTACTCATATAAGCCAAACAACTCTACACTGTTACAATCCTTGGATGGAGTCTAGAGTTGTCATTTAAGCTTTAGTTTCCTAATCAGTACTGTTTGGTCATGAAAATGCTTCCAGTTTCACTTATTTCCTTTTCATACACCCAGGCAGCCTACCAGTTCCATTTGTTGCTGGTTTCTAAGGGTCAATATACATCCTTCCAACTACCAATCAGTAAATTTAGCAAAACAAACAAATGAAAATCATGTCATCCTGGAGGCACAAATACTAAGGCAGGTAAGTTGAGCATCGTCCTGATTCTTCATTCTCACCTCTCATCCAAACTATGACTAAGCCCTACTGATTCTCACATACAGCAAAAAGTCCACTTTTGTCACATTCACTATAGTTCTCTCAGGCCATTGCAGAGTCTGGAATAAAGCATGCGCTTCACAGTATGCATGAATAAATAAATCTAGAAAATGTAAAGATTAGAAGGGAGATAACCGACGAAGTCACTATGCACAGGGTCCGGCAGAAGTAACGCCATTGAGTGTGGCTGGGAGGGCACACGAATGTCTCCCACGAGATGGACAGCAATTTGAACATGTCACCTAAAGTGTCATATGTTGTGCTTGAGTGTGATATTGTTATGTTACGGAATCACATGCTTATGATTTGGTAATAAAATATTTTTATGTAATAAAAAACGGGCATTATTTGTGCCGGACCACGTATTAGATATTCCATTTTCAAATCTAAAAGTATCATCAATAAAAAACAAAGTTTGAAGATGAACTTGCTATTTATAGGAAAGGTAGTGAAGATTCAGGGAGAAAACCCAACATATCTTTTGTACTTAGAAGTTGCTGAATGAAAAGCAACTATACATGGCAAGATCAGAAACCACACAATTGGAATTTGCAAAGTTTAATTTAAAGAAAATAACTATTACAGGGACTGGAGTATTGAAGGACTGGCTAATGAGAGCTAACTCTGAAGATTACAGGAATGACAAATACGTGAAGCATTAACTACCCCTGGGGCTGACACAGAGCTTCCTCCAATTCCCCAGGACTGAGATGCAGACTTTGCTGGAGGGCCGGGCTCTGGCTCACTGAATGTCAGAGAAGCAGCTGTGCAGACTTGCCAGTGGATCATGCTGAAAATCCTCCCTTTCTAGGGTGCTGGGGAAAGCTGTGCATTGGGAGGTATTTTGCTGGAGCGTGTCCACCCTGAAATCAACTGAAGTGGGTCCAATGGGAAGCTGCTGGCTGTGGCTGACCGCTGTGCAGTGCAAGCAGCAGCCTCTGAAGAAGGGGTTCACCGTGCAAGGGCAGGGCGGGTCCTGCTGAGGGCACACTAAAACCAGGAGGAAAAACCCTTTCCTCCTGCAGTGTCCCTCCAATGCTGTCGGACAAAGCTCAACGTTCTGTCAGCTGGCAAAAGAGAAGTATGTGAAGGACCCAGCTCCATAACCCGAGCATGCACAAAGAGTGAAATTGGAGCTAAAATGTCTAGTAACTAGCACAGCCCACCCTTTGGCCACTCAGTCTCTATATGTACTGTTCTGCACGTTTGAACTCCCACACAATAAAAAGAAATACATTAAAAAAAAAAAAAAAAAAAGCAGAGGTGGCTTTCCAGCACCAGGGTCCGGAAGCCCGAGCAGTTTCTCTGGAACTCATTTACTACTTATCTCTCTTCTAAGAGCCAATCAGAAAGTGATACAAGGTTATCAACGGGAAAAATTTCACAACTTCTTTCATAGTTCACGTCAGTGCCAGAAAGTTCTTCCTTTTATCTAACGTGAACCCTTCTTATACACAGAAAGTCTGTTGGGTCTTGTTTTGTTCTGGAGAGCAGTAACTCGGGCACTAGACGTAAAATCCCAGGTCTATCACTTTTAATTGTAGTGCCTTAAGCAAACAAGTTACCTACTGTTTCTTGGCCCTTATAAAATGGTGAGAGGACCTACCTCAGTAGGGTTATTGTGCAGAGTAAATCAATTAAGACTGAATCACCTAATTTGCATTCGGCATTTATAACCTAATCTTGCATAAATTAGTAAATGTTAACTGCTATTCTTTTATCTATAGAGATGGAGCTAGCTTATTTTCTGTCTCCCCAAACAAGAATGAATGCTCCATAAAGGCAGGAGGGTTTTCCTGTTTTCTCCCTGCTTTATGCCCACCACCTCATGACACAAAAGAGGCGCTCAAAAACACTCATTTAATAAACAACCCAACCACTGACCACATGCCCTTCTATTCTAAAATATAATCCCAAAGACTTATCGTTTAGTAACTCTAAAATGGTTACCGGGGTGGGGTGGGGAAGAAAGAAATGATACCAATCTTTTCTTGAAGAAGAAAGTATCAGCAACATATTTCTTCAGTGTTTTAACTTGCCTTGGTCTGGCATTTACCAGTTGCATGGCTCAGGAAAATCACTCCACTGGAACCTCAGTTTCCTCTTTTTAGTGGAAAAGAGTAACTCCTTCAAAGGACTGTTGAAATTTTCTATTTAAAGTGATGCATACAACAGCATCTAGAACAAAGCTCGTACTCTATTTTATTTAAATATCTATTATCTACATGCCAACTCTGGTTTCTCAAGTGCGGGCAGTACACAATTAGTTTTCACTGTGCATTCGACCTGTCTTAAGTTTAACATGAGAAAGCTGTTCTAAAGAGGTTTCAGAAAAAAGAGCTACGGTACAGAGTAAGTTCCACCAGCACAGCAAATTCTGTAATCCGGAATCTCCCTTCCAAGAGTGTATGTGAGAAGAATACAGGATTGTGTTCTACACCTTCTGAAGGTAAAATAAAGCATCCAAGATACATATAACTTACATATACCCAATTTACAGAGAACCAAAAAGACCAACAAGCATCTGACGTTAGATTTAATAGTATTTCGAAAAGTGACCCTACTGATAATACAACCACATCATGTAGCAGAAGAGAAACAGTTTATTCACATTTTTACAATATTGACATCTTAATGTCTAAAACTCAACTTCATTAATTTCTCTATTAATTTCCCAGCACTGAAATAAATGTCCAGACAAAAATTACTGCAAAATACAGGTAATAAGAATATTATATTAGTAGGTTTTGGGTGCTAACAATGCATATATCCTTATTTTTTTACTATTGGCAAGCAGCTGTTGGCACAGCTCTAATTCATTCTTAAGCTACAAATAATTTTATCATTGACTCAAAATAGAAAGTGGAGATATATAATTTACTGCAGTACTAGAGTCAATTGACAAGCAAACTAAATTTCATAGCAGAGTTGAAGCTTAGCTTCCATTTTTTAAATAATACAAAGTTATGGATGTTAAAACTAGGATAGGTCTTATCTACAATAAGCACCACCAATTTTATGGCAATGTAAGTTTCAATACTTGACACCTAGAGATCAGGTTTTCAAGATTTGTAGGCTCCACAGTCACATAGTCAAATCCCTGATGTTCTAGGTAAGAACACCTAGACCCAGAGAGGTGAAGTGACTCCATCTCTCCCAACAGAAACAGCTAGCCAGAGACAGTGCAGATTAGAACCGGTCTTCTCTGCTCTGTGAAAAATCCCACATCAGAAAAACAGCTGGAAATATTGCTCTTCCATCGAGTATCATGTGATCTACACTATCATCTTTATTTTCGAAACAGAAACACAAGTGATCACAAGTTCAAGTTCTGCTACCTTCCTGTCACCGTCTCATATAGGCGACGCTGAATCATGGAGGAGGAGGTGGGGTCAGTAGCTGTACGTAACAAATGCCACCATTCATTAAGTATTGGAAAACTTTGGGATGTGACACCACTACCAGCTTACACAAGAGAAAAACGCAAACTAAGCTATTGGCAGCAGGAATAGTGGATCACTCAACTTGAGTTAATAAGAAACAAAGTACACCACTATTTGTATCTTAATGACTATGGAGGCTTTTTGTTAAAATTGTATCCTTTCCCTAGTTTTATACACTCATTTTGTAACAAATTTTAATACACTTGATATGCATTTCAAGACGATATTTGAGTTTAGATGAACTTAAGCATCCCTATACAATAATACACTCTATACTTGATAATTTGCTGGTTACCCACGGTTAACAAATGTTTCACACGGTTTTCAAATGCTTTACGTGAAACACTTGACCCAACCAAAACAAACAAAAAAACACCACTCTACTTAAACATGCGACACAAGGAGGAAAATGACCTCAAGCTTAACCTTAAACACAGATATAAATAAATACGGCAAAGAGGTCCATCACGATCCAGGATGCAGAAGTGTTCCCAAAGGGGCGGGGGGGTGGGGGGTAGAGGTGCAGGGAAAGTTCATAAGCCCGAGGTGTATTGGCGAGCGAAGAGCGATTCCTTCTGTTTTCCGCATTCTGCCACCCTCGGTCGCTCAGTGGTGCGGCTGGGGTAATAACCCACAACCTTCATCCCAGAGCACCCAGCATTTCTTCACGGTGTGCAAACCCAACTGCCGGAGGGAGAGGGACTAAAAGGCTAGGCTGTGCCACTCAGGGACGTCAGACAAGAAATTTTTCCCACCCCCAACCGAAATCGGAGCAATGGGTGTATTTCAGGAATGGATTTCTTGGGAAGGTCCCCTAACACAAAGGGCTGCGGGTCGGGAACAATCCCCGACCTGAGCGTAGGATCGAACAACCCAGGCCCGCACCCCAGCTGCCAGCACCCCGCGCACAGACCGCGCGCGTCCGCGCCGCCCACGCTCCGGAAGTATTTGGAGACCCCGACTCACCCGGCCAGGGGTGACCCTCTCCCCCACCCGACGCCCGCGGCCCGAGCCCCTCACCCTGGTGATTGAACAGTCTCCATATCCTGGTGAAGAGAATTCCCATTCTCGGGCAGCGGACCCCCCTGCAGCCACCCGGTCGCCTAAGCCTCCCCCGGCTTAGGCGGACGGGGAGGAGAGAGAGGCGCCGCAGCCTTCGCCTCCGCTGCCTCTGCTCCCGAGCTGGCCGTCGGCGCGCTTCCTAGGAACCGAAGGGAGGCCGAACCCCAGGCCGCCCAGCTGCGCGCCAGGCCCCGCCGCTGCCGCCGCGGCACCCGCCTGGCTCGCGGACATCGCCGCCGCGTTGTCTGCGGCGAGCCTCGCAGGCCACCGTCCTCCCCCAGCTCCTCTTGGGCGGCTGCAGCGGCGGCGACCACGCGGGCGGGGGACGAGAAGGGGGGCGGGCGGGAGGGGAAAGCGCTTGCGCGCGGCCGAAGGGGCGGGGCCTGGGCGGGGCGCTCGGCTGGCCCTTGCTTAACTAGACGACCTGTAGGGGGCGGGACGGAGCCCTAGGGTCCTGGCAATGAGGGCTGCGGGTTTGGTGCAGATGGTCATCCACTGCCTGCTTTCGCGTTTCCGACCGCCACCCCTACCCCGAGTTTTGTTTTTCTCAGCAGAACCATAATGTAAACATGTTATTGAGTGCCCAGTTCCCATCCCCAACGCTTCACGCACATTACACCAAAAGTCCCGCGACCTGGATCTCAAGACAGAGAGCTCCAGCAGGAACTTTAGAGGAGCTTAATATCTTTCCCAAACCTCTGCCCCCACACCCAGTGGGGTAGCCGCACCGAGGCAGCTGCCTTATCGTCTTTTTTGAACCTGAGGCTCTTCCCTCTCGAATCTCCCATTTTCATGTCAGTCTTACCCTCAACGACAATTTCGATCAAGTCACAACCATGTTTAAAATCATTATTGACACTAAAGCTGTTTGGCCAGGAGTCCAAACACTTGAAATACTTGTACTCTGCAGTACTTGTACTCTGACCCCCGCTATCCTTTCCGACTGTAATTTCCATTATTCCAAGCTGGTTAAACAGCTGATCAAATGTTCTGTCTGCTTTTCCAGTCTTCTTACCTGTACACCTTGAACAACAGTGTCCTGTGCTATGCGGGTCTCACACTGTATTTAATCAACCCTCTACTGTGGGATGTTACTTTAAAACTAGAATATAAGTGAATCAATAGGTAACTTGGCATCAGAGTTTTTGTTCTATATTTTTAATTTTTATTTTTCGATTACAGTTGATGTACAATATTATATTAGTTTCAGGTGTACACCCCAATGATTTGACATTATATAACTTAAGTGATCACCCCAATAAATCTCATACCCATCTGACACCATGCATTAGTTATTAGAATATATTGACTATATTCCCTGTGCTATATTTTACATCCCCTTAACTATTCTGTTATTACCAATCTGTACTTTTTAACCCCTTCCTCTTTTTCACCCAGCCCCCTAACTCCCCTCCCATCTCGCAACTATCGAAATGTTCTCTGTGTGTATGAGTCTGTTTCTGTTCTTCTGCTTGTCCATTTCTTTTAGATTCAATTGTTGATAGGTATGTATTTATTGCTATTTTATTGTTCATATTTTTATCTTCCTTCTCCTTCTCTTTCTCCTTCTCCTTCTTGACCCTTTAACATTTCATGTAATATGGGTTTGGTTATGATGAACTCCTTTAGCTTTTTCTTGCCTGGGGAGCAATTTGTATGTCCTTGGATTCGAAATGATAGCTTTGCTGGGCAGAGTATATATATTTTTTTTAAATGGGCCAAGTCACTTAACCTCTTTAGGCCTCAATTTGCACGTATGTAAAAGCAGAGGGTTTGTTTCTGAGGTCTGTCTTTGATTCTAGGTCACCTGAAGACTATGATAATTACTTTCTACTCTTGTTAGAGGAAAACGGGGGAAATGGAGGTTATGTACGTCACTTCCATGAAGAAACCCCTCAAAGCTCCCTCCATCCCCTTCTATTCTCTTTAAGGTTGGTCAAAAGGAAGAGAAAGAAGTGGGGAGGGGCTGTAAGAGGCATTTTGAACTGCTTTTGTCCCCCTTCTGCAAGAAGTAAGTGAAATTTAATTTTTTTAGGAAGTACTTCTGTACATTTATTTTTACATTGTAGAAAAAGTTAAAAATTTTCAAAATATATATAAATAAATGAAATGGTACATAAGTCAGCCAAAATGAAAGAATGAACATGTACTTAATGAAAAAAATCCATTTCTGCAACACAAAAATCGTCTACACTCCAGTCTTTTGGACCAAGTGGCAACTACATGTAAATGCAAGGTTAAGAACTGCTACATGAGTGGCACAAAAACACCCTTGATGCAGTCACTCAGGAATTGTTGGGGGGAAAAATAACTCAATGCTAAATAAAGGAGCTGAGAGGCTAAATGAACAGGGGAGTGAGTCTACCCCTTCCTGTTTCCAACTTTTAGGAATCTAAGTTTTTTCAAAATTTTGACATATACAACCCAGAACTACTCTCTCTTCTTCAATAACTTCAGAATGGTAGTTTTAACAACTTTAAAACTTGACAGCCCTCTGAATCTGCCAAAGTGTTCCTGCACTCTTCCTCAGGGATCAGCGTGACCTTTATAAGGTAATACCGTTCTTTCCCAGGATACGAGGAACCCTGAGGGATACCTCTTCATTTATTCCAGAGAGACCCTTCATTATGATGGAAACTGGATGTACTCTCCTAAAGTTCTGCAAAATACTTTCCATTGAATCAGCTAGAGAAAGGCCAATGGCCCAGGAAGTATAACTTTTCATTTTAATAGTCTCATAGGTGCTGGCGATCACGTCTTTGTGGACACTTTCCCACTGCTCAGGATCTTTATCGGTTCCTATGTCTGAATTCAGACCCTTCAGAGAGACTCCACGCAGGAACACGTGAGACTCCATGCTCTACAAGGATCCACCCACAACAGCTTTCAGAGTGGATACCAAGCTTTTGCCCAATCAAGAAAGGAAAAGGGGCAGTGTCCAGATTACAACCACCTCCAATGACATGTTCCTTGGGGAATTTCACTTACTTTCAGGCTACGTAAGTTAAAATATGCATGGGATTGGAAACAACAATCATCTTGCAGTGAGGACTGTACTGGATATTATTAGAAATCATGGATTTAAATATGGCTACATTTCATCAGACTAAATTAGGGTGAGTTTCTCCCTTTTCCTGGCATGTACTTGCTGCGATAATCACTAGGTTGGAGTTTGTAGTGAAAGGTGTTCTTTGCCGGCACCAATATTTGGCATTTTCATGCAAGGACTGCCATGTGGGAGAGCCATTGTTTGGCCCTTCAGTTTGCTGGGTTCTGTAGCATCCATCAAGGCAAGCTCATCACACGAGCCTTGAAGCAGGATGCTGACAGCGCAGGCCACGCCAACCGATCCAGTTGCTACAATGGAGATCTTGTTGTGATGAATGGCTTCCTCTGAAGTTAAGTTCTTCATAAGCTCACGCTTGACAGTTGCCATCCTGAACACAGGAGTAATGGGCCAAGGGCCCCTGAGTGGGATGCAGGCTGGCTGGTGGGGACACGGTGCCAACCCCAGACTCAGAAAATTTGCTCTCCCAGTGCCCACTCTCCAGCTGGCCCATAGGACTCCCACATCCCAGCTCATGGCCATTCACTCAAAAGCTGGGGGAAGAGAATGGAAGAATGCGGCAGGCAAGGTTTGAGGTGCGAAAGAAGGGAGCTTGTGATGCTTGGACACCTCCCCAGCCTGCCACTGCCACTGTGCAAGGCCGTGAGCCAATGGCCAGCCAGCCCCTCAACACGGTACTGAGGCTATGCAAGGCAGGCCCAGCTTGTAAGGTCTCACAACAGCCTCTATAAAGTACAGGGGTACTCGGCATTCTTGGTGAATTTGTTCTGGAACTCCTGACAAGCACCAAACTAATGAGTACCGAGTGATGAAGCATTTCCTCTTTCAGGGCTGTGTTGTGACTCATACAAATTCTAGCAAGTGTGACAAGTTTCAAGCTAGCGCCCAGTGCTGAAACATTTTTTTTCTCATCAAAATGTGATGAGTACCAGGTTTGGTGAGGTCTGATGACTACAAGTACCAAGGTATGACTGTACTTCTTTTTAAAACAATTTTTATTGTATTTTTCCATCACCATTTATCCCCCTTATACTCTCTTCTGCCTCCAGCCACTCCCCTCTCCCCAGCAATCACTACACTGTTGTCCATGTTCATGAGTCCCTTTTCTTTTTTACTTGATCCTCCACCCCCAAACCCCTCCCAGCGCTGTCCTCCTGCTCTCTCTCTCTGAGAGTCTGTCTCTGGATTTCTTGTTAGTTTGTTCATTAGATTCCACATATGAGTGAGATCATATGCTATTTGTCTCTCACTGCCTGGCTTATTTCACTTAGCATAAAGTTCTCCAGGTCCATCCATGCTGTCCTGTTGCAAAGGGTAAAATTTTCTTCTTTTATGGCTAAGTAGTATTCCATTGTGTAATTGTCCCATAGTTGTTTTATCCACTCATCTATTGATGGACATTCAGGCTGCTTCCAAATCTTCACTATTGTAAATGACACTGCAATGAACATAGGGGTGCTTATATTCTTTTGAACTAGTGTTTTGGGTTTCTTTGGATAAACTCCCAGAGGTGGAATTGCTGGGTCATAAGGCAGTTCCATTTTTAATTTTTGCGGTATCTCCATATTGTGCTCCACAGAGGCGTTTCTTGAGGTAGGCCTGTAATGCTATGAATTTCCCTCTCAGGGCTGCTTTTGCTGTGCCCCATGGATTTTGGATTGTTGTGTTCTCATTTTCATTTGTTCCAAGGTATCGTTCGATTTCTTCCTTGATCTCGTTGTTGACCCATTCATTATTTAATAACATGTTAGTTAGCTTCTATGTCATTGTGTATTCTTCAGTTTTCTTCTTGTGACTGATTTCTAGTTTCATAGCATTGTGGTCAGAGAAGATACTTGAACTGATTTCAGTTTTCTTAAATTTATTGAGACTTGTTTTGTGTCCTAACATGTGGTCTATCCTAGAAAATGTTCCATGTGCACTGAAAAGAATGTATATTTTCCTGCTTTGGGGGGAAATGCTCTGAAGATACCAACTAAATCCATTTGATCTTATGCATCATGTGTGGCCACTGTCTCCCTGTTGATTTTTAAAATACTTCTTGAGTTTAAGTTTTATAAACACAAATTCTCTTTAATATTTAATGTGTATAATTGGCCAACCCAGATTTTTTATTTTTAGTATGTATGCCAATTAAAAATGATTTAATTAACTACAGGTAAAAATAAGGTTAAGTTTTCTGAACTGTAACACGCCAGACCAGTAAGGAGTCTGTGCATCGTCTCATGGCCCATGGCAAGACCTCCTTGCATATGCGGAAGTGGAGATCCTGTTGTACATCGTGTCCAGCTTGAGAACCTTGTACTTGGAAAGGACTCCATTGCCTTTATGCCAGTCATGATCATGATCCACTGTGAACTCTTAAAGCTTGCAAGAAGCTGATCACACCAGCCCCTCACTGCATACACAGTGAGCCCCGGCCCAGGGCTTACAAGGCCAGTGAAGACCGCTCTCTAGTAGGGCAGCAGTGGCCACGCTCCCCTTATTGAACCATGCAGGGCTTCTCTTTTCAGGCAACGATAATATTGTAACAAGTCCAGCCAACATTCCTGCAGCAGCAACAGTACCTAGGAGAAGTCTACCTTTAACCAGGAGAAGTTGGTTATCAGGAGATCCTGGAGCCTCCAGCCCAGTGGACTATTCCCCAGTCTCAGAGCCCACAGGCTCCATATTTATAGTAAAGCCACCATTACTACGTCCAGCAACAACTGGGCCTCCATAGAAGCGAACTGAATGAAAATTTAGAAAATCTACAATAAACTACACCTTAAAACTTCACCTTTCGTAGTCACACACTATCTTATGTCAACATATAAAAAGTGCAGCAGATGAGTGAGACCTTGAGGCAGCCAACAGAATTTCTTAGTTGTCTGAGCTAGAGAACTCGTACCTGTAAAACGAAGGGCAGCAATGAGGACTGAAACATGCCTCTTTGAAAAACTGTGTGAGAAAAGTCCCTATCCATGAAGGGAGAGAAAGTTATCATATTAATTCACAGAGGAACAGTGTGAAGAAAAGAATGGACTCATCATAGTCAAGCTGCTAAATTACTAAAATCAAGTAGGTTGAGGTATAAGGGAATAATACTAGTCTTGTTTCAACTAGCCTGGCAACCTGGATCCAACCTCCAGATAATCCTTTGATTACCCCTGCAGGACTAAGAAAAGAGTGTTCACATATCCAGACCACCTGATACCCACTATCCAGACCACCGGTCATCTAGACAATTAACATCTCAGACCATTTCAGAGTCTAAGAATGTCAGACTCACTGCTGGTGGGAATGTAAACTGGTACAGCCACTATGGAAAACATTATGGAGGTTCCTCAAAAAAATTAAGAATAGAACTACCATATGACCCAGCAATCCCTCTTCTGGGTATCTACCCCAAAATTTTGAAAACATTTATTTGTAAAAATATATGTATCCCTATGTTCATTGCTGCACTATTTACAGTGGCCAAGACATGAAACAACTGGAGATCCCTCCAATAGATCACTGGATAAAGGTGTGGTGTGCACGCACACACACATATATACATATATACATATATATTGTGGACTACTACTGTTACCAGAAAAGGTAAAATACTGTCATTTGCGACAACATGGACGGACCTTGAGAATGTCATGCTAAGTAAAGTAAGTCAGATGGAAAAAGTCAAGAACCATATGGTTTCACATGTGTGTGGAATATAAAACTGAGTGCAACAAATGAACAAACAAGGCAAACAAGAACTCATAGACACAGACAACAGTATGGTGGTTACCAGAGGGGAGGGAGCTGGGGGGAGGTAGAAAAGGGTAAGCGAGGTCAGATATATGGGGATGGAAGGAGACTTGACTTTGGGTGGTGAACACACAATGCAATATACAGATGGTGTATTGTAGAATTGTACACTTAAAACCTATATGATTTTATTAACCAATATCACTCTAATAAATTTAATAAAAATTTAAACAAAAAAAGAATACAGGACTGATTCTTCTTAAGAATGTACTTTCTAGCCCTGGCTGGTGTGGCTCAGTGGATTGAGTGCTGACCTGCAAAGCAAAGGGTCACTGGTTCGATTCCCAGTCAGGGCACATGCCTGTGTAGTGGGACAGGTCCCCAGTAGGGGGCACATGAGAGGCAACTACCTGTTGTTGTTTCCCTCCCTTTCTCTTTTCCTTCCCTTGTAAAAATAATTAAATAAAACCTTAAAAAAAAAAAAAAGAATGTACTTTCTACTACAAGAACCCTCAGCTTTTCTTTTTTCTTTGACACACCCTGGGTATTGCCTAGTTGTGTTTCTGGTTGCAACCTCTAAGACCCTTGAATAAATCATAATCATTTATTTCTAGCAAAGCCTCCAGAGTCTTTTTGAGCTCCTTTGACATATATGGTGTCAGCATCATGGGATCCACAGATGCGCCACTTCGGTTCCAGTGCCACCTCTGGGTTTGAGCAAGGTCACTGTTTACACCCCCTGTACTCCATCATCCCTGACGGCTCTGGGATTCCATTTTTGAACTCTCTTGGTTTTGAACCTCTCTGCCTTGGTTGAGGTTCAGACCTTTATTCTTGGTCCTCTGATACCGGGTGCCCTATTTTTAATTCTGTTACAAATGGACAATCAATCCTATTCTGGAATGCCAGCTGGATTTATGGTCCATCGTCTGCTAAGTATTTGTCTAGGTGTACTTTGATATGAAGGACAATTTGGAGGTACAGTGGCCCTTCTGGATTCTGAAATCAGTATGTTTATCGGCACAATTAGAGAATCTTAGAAATGTTAAACAAGTTAAATGAAGAGAAGCATTTTTCAGTCGGTATTTAGAGGCCTCTAAGAAACTGAAAGATTCAAAGATAGACAACATGTCTTTTGTCTTTTTGTCTGGCCATGCAGCTTTCAGGGATATTTTTCTTTAACATGGAAACTTCAGAAAAGTTCCCTGAAGCCCTGGCCAGTGTTGCTCCATTGATTGGAGCATAGTCCCCTAACAGAAAGGTTTCGGGTTTGATTCCAGGTCAGGGCATATAGGTTGTGGGATCCCCGGTACCTACCAGAGGCAACTGATTCATGTTCCCCTTTTGCACTGATATTTCTCTCTCCCTTCCTCTCTCTAAAAAGCAATGAAAGAATGTCCTTGGGTGAAGATTTTAAAAAAAAGTCAAAACTTCCTTCCCACGAAATCTAGCTACTTGTATATACAAACATTTTGGTGTCTCCTCTTGTGTCTTTTTTAATAAAATGAACCAATGTAGCCAAAATAATTTAAAATTCTAATGGCCATTAAGGGAAAACTTTAAGCCCACCTCAAAGGGCCTCCCTTAAAGAGAGAATTCCAAACCTCTTTGAAGAAAATGGAATTTATCCTTTGATAATCAGAAGCATCTCAAAAACAAAATGACTTCAAGACACAGGTTCTAAAAGGAGTCAGAAAGAAATTTTGGCCACCTGAGCAGGTGTTTTAAAATCTCTTACTGCTTCTCCTGCCTGAAATATGACATGATATTTGAAAGGATTTGATAACTTGGGGGTTAGAAAATTGGCAAAATTGGAAGCTAAAGATTCAGAGCCTGAAAGGAATGCTTTTAAGGCCTTCTCCCCTAAAGATAAAACTATGTACCCAGAGGGAAAGAAGGAAGTTAGGAATGATGCAGTTGGATGGGTAGATCAACCTGTGGTGTCACTTAAATTGCAACCTAATTTGGAGGAAGGGAGAGCAACTGTCTTTATCTCACAAATGTTTTCAAAACCAGAAATGCGACTCTAGATATAGTTCAAATTCCGCTTATCTTTACCATCCTCAATTCCTAAGATTGAAGAAAAAATTGGAAAGAAGGGTCGTTTAAAGCACAAACTGATGCTTTGGCTCCAAGGCTCCTCGCCAAGGAACAATACAAATCTTAATTGTCTTTACCACAAGTATTAATAAGAAGTAGGATTAGCCAAGTGAATAAATAAACTTACCTTAGTCCTACTATTAATGAGTTGGTAGGGGGTTTTTTGACCTTACCATACCTGTTTCAATGATGAAATTTTATTTTACTTTTTGTTTTTAAAGATTTTATGTATTTCTAGAGAGAGGGGAAGGGAGGGAGAAAGAGAGGGAGAGAAATATCGATGTGCAAGAGATACATCAATCAGTTGCCTCTCGCACACCCACAACTGAGGACCTTGCCTGCAACCCAGGCATGTGCCCTGACTGGGACTCGAATCAGCAACCCTTTGGTTCTCACGCTGGCACTCAATCCACTGAGCTACATCAGCCAGGGGTCAATGCCAAAATTTTAAAATAAAGATGTCAGCTCTCTGGTTGCATCTGCTTATATATGTGCATATTTTGTTATCTTGGTCGCAGAACTTGTCAGCAAGAAAAATAATTTAGGATGATGGAATTTTTATAAGTAACCCAAACGTAATTATTGAGAACAAGTAAAATAAATAGATGTAGATCGAATAAGTTTTTAGGTGAACTTTTCAGCATTATTTATGTTTTATGGTATGTCTATTTAGTTTCCCAAAATCTTTTGGTAACTTGAAACCATAGAGTTTTGACAAGTTAAGTTAAATGATAAATCAAATTAAAATCATAGAATATCTAGATCATTTCTAAATAAGATAAAATATTGAAACATTAATTGTTAAAGAAGTTTGTCTATGTTTGACTCCTTATTACAGAGAAACTAAAGGATGAACTTGGACTTGTAGTGCGTTTTGTGCTTTGTTAAGAAAGCACACGTTTCTAAACATTATGAACTGTCTGCCAGTATTCCTTCTCCGAGGAAACACCACGCGGCGGACGACGCTGGCAGGCGCAAGTGCCCTCAAGTGGGAGGCTGCGGCCTCTGTGGATTTGGGAGCAGTATCCAAGGCCAAGGTTGAGAAGAGGATCAGCTGGGGTGGAGCTGTGGAGCTTGCAGAGGCGAGGTAGAGAACGAGGAGTGGATCCGGGTCACCAAGCTGGGCCACTTGATCAAGGACATGAAGATTAAGCCTCTTGAAGAGGTCTACTTCTTCTCCATGCCCATCGAAGAATCTGAGATCATTTACTTTTTCCTGGGGCATCACTCCAGAAGAGGTTTTGAAGATTATGCTCTGGCAAAAGCAGACACACCCTGGCCAGAAGACGTTCAAGGCATTTGTCACCACTGGGGACTACAATGGACAAGTCAGTCTGGGTGTTAAGTGCTCCAAGGAAGTAGCCTCTGCCATCTGTCAGGTCATCACTCTGGTCAAGCTCTCTGTTGTCCCTGTGTGGCGAAGCTACTGGGGGAACAAGATCAACAAGCCCCACACTGTCCCTTGCGAGGTGACTGGCCGCTGTGGCTCTGTGCTGGTGCGCTCCCTCCACCCCCAGGGGCACGGGCATTGTCTCCGCCCCTGTGCCCAGGAAGCTGTTGATGACAGTCAGTATTGACAACTGCTACACCTCCACCAGGGGTGGAACTGCCACCTTGAGCAACTTCACCAGGGCCACCCCTGATGTCACCTTCAGCTCTCTCACCCCCACCTCTGGAAAGAGACTGTGTTCACCAGCCTCCCCACAGGAGCTCACTGACCACCTTGCAAAGGCCCCCCCCAGAGTTTCCCTGCAGAGGACCCAGGCTCCAGCTGTGGCCACCACATAACTTTATTCAAGAAAAATAATGTGGTTAAGTCACACACACACACACATATATACACACATACATAAATATAAATATGAAGATCTGGTTCTATTTCCAGAGGTTATGAGATGTATTCATAAATTTTCCAATCTAAAGAATGCTCATTGCTTACCTTTCAGTTGTCATTAGAAATTAAGGTTTTTAAGGGTTAAGACTTTTAATTAATGTGGAAGGAAATAATATGTATTTTCAGGAAAGAAGATATAAAGTATAGAAATGCATTTTTGAGGAAAGATTCATAAAAAGTTGCCTTGGGAAAGAAATTTTATATGAGATAAAACTGGATGTTTGAATAAATTTGTTACAAGGGTTTTTTAAAAATAAGCTTTAATATCAATATTGTACTAAATCTAATATTCTTTCACCTGTTAAAAGCACAAGTTTTCTTAGATGATTGGTCCGCTGTCAATATTATGAAATTTTTCTGTCGAGAAAGCAAAGATTCTGCTTCATCAAAATAATTTCTGTCTTTTATGTCCCCTTAATCAGGTCTTTAATTAGTTAAGAAAACAGGAGACTGTGATCCATCACCAAAAGAAAAATCACTGAACAGAAATAGACCCGGGCACAGGAAAGGTAAGCAATTGCCCCAAACTCAAAGCTCGTTACTTACGGATCCAGGCAAGAGTTAGCGCCCACGCTGGAACCACCGTGCTAACCTGCATGTCGTATGGCAGGACAAACAAGATGTTTCCACAGTCCATCTTGTTAGTGGAGGTGCGCTGATGACAAGAGAGGTGGCTTCAGGCGTATGGCCGGGCAGAAGGAGTGATTGCGGCGAGCAGCAATTCCCCAGCTCGGAGTTTCAGATGTTGGGCGCCGTGCCTTGGCCATCGGGGCAGCCTCACACAGTGTTTTAATAACTGAGGGACCATTCACTCAGTCAATATCTATCGCATTCTAGGCTTTGTCTTGTATGCTTCAGATGATGATCATCTTAAAAGCATTTAACATATGTATTTTTAGATAAAAGTACTTTAGAGAGAAAAATTACAATGAAATTTGGTTTCTTTACTTGAAGTTAGGTCTAATACTCTGCTGTCCCTATTTTCTAGGGCAGTCAGATGGATGAAATGTGATAAACCTTGTGAAATAACTGGGCTGCAATAAATCACTGTATAACTCTAATGCAGTGATAATCATCAACACAGCACACGTTTCTTTCCACCTTCTTGGTCACCACAATGGGAGAAAAGTCAGATGCCGATCAAGGCACAGCATGGACAACTGACCCCGAGCGCATGACATTTGTCATTCGCCAAAGGTGCAGCATGCCTCTGGGGACACCTGATAACTGCTACATTAAACTAATCACTTAGGGACTTCTTGTGAACAATATAGTTTATCTAGTTTATTTCCCTATATTGTACTCAATCCCTACCTCACACGCATAGTATAAATTACTCTATGTCACGTAAGTATGTATTTAACCCACCAGCTCTTCCTAATACTAACTCCTTCTTTTGGGACCTCTCACAGCACCTAACAGTGTAGGCAGGAAACAGCCACTGAATTGAAATTGTGTTTTGAGGGTAAATGTTTAGACTTTTTCTTTTTTCTACAATAAATAATATAAAGGAGAGGTATAATGCTGGTTTCAGTGTTTTTTTCTCATTTATTATATAAAAGAAAAAATTAATGCAGTTGGTTTGTACACATTGAAATTCCATAAAACAAGTCCATAGAAATTAGTATACTATATGCATGCACTCTGCATTTTCTTTGCTAAATGTTGTAGTTCACAAAAATAACAACACATTTTTCCCTTTAAAGCCACTAAAGCAGAGGGGGAACAAAACATGCAGCACTGTACACATTTGCATAGTATATTTTACCCAGCATGCCTTGTAGAATGCTACACATTTTCCTATGTAAGAAAAATAAAAGGGGGGTAAATTATCAAAATAATAACTAAAGTTTAAAGAAAGAAAAAATTACGTGACAAAGGTGATTTTTCCCTGCACTCGGTAGCCGGCAATATAGCAATAGCTTGGGATACCAACAGCCCTCAGGATAGTAGGGAAAACTTTCTACATCAAATGGCCACATTAATTTTTATTATTAGTAAGTTTCTTTTTTCCCCTCCCACTACCCCTTCAAAATAAAAAAAGCTAATAATGGTTTTATGTTTCAAAATAGTATTCAGTACAGACAAATTGAAGAATCCCTAACTACTTTTTTGTTGTTGGGACACTTTTTATTTATCATTCTGACTTCAGGCTGTGAAAAATACAAAGCATTTCAAACGTGTCTGAAATTCAGAGGAACTCTACAGGCTTACTCGCTGTTACTTTTCTGTAGTTGTGATTGAAGAAGAAATAAGAACAGTAAATATAGTATGAGTCTTATCACAAAATAAAATTTAATACATTTTATGGAAGGGAAGAAAGTAAAATAAGTTACATCCACAGACTGCAGGGTTATGAAGCAAGTTGCTGGAAAAGTATTCTGCAGCAAGTTAGAAAGATGGTAAGTGAAATATATATGATAAAACTTAGAACTAAAGTGCTATCCTTTTAAAAAACACAACTTCCAATTTTAACAGTGAATTTGTTGCAAGTTTGTGCTATAACAAATGTGCTTCTTTCTCCTCAATCTATTTTCATATTATTGGCAAAATATATATATCTTTATAACTTTGTACTGTACAATATATGTTTTTGCTACATTATTTTTCTACTGCTAATGCAGATTAGAAGTAACAACATAGATTTATTTTGGCAATAAAATGCTTTCATTTTAATAACATCCCAGAAAATATTGTAAGGCATATGAAAAACAGTATGCAACAATATAGCATTAATGGTCCTGTATTTTTAATACATCCCTTATGCATACAGAATTCACACTGATTTCAGTTAAAAGTGTGTGAGGGTGGCATGCAAGTAGGGTAGGAGTGGCCCCTACATAAACATAGACATAGCCATTTGTTGAGAAATTTAAGTGTTCAAAACATAACCAAGAACACTTACCAAGTATTGCAAAGGTAGAGGCCAGCTACTTTTGGTTCTTAAATAGTTCTCATTGTAACTCATAATTTTCAAAGAGGAAGCATCAGTGTATTTTCCAAACCACTCTGAATTCATTAGAAACATTTTTAATAATTTTCTGCAAACATTTTCCATACATTAAAAGAAACAAGGGAAAGTTTCATATGTAACTATGACTCCCCAAAACTAATTGCCCTTCACTCATTTACACATTTTTTCATAGTGAGTAGGAGTTACAGCCCTTAGTGGAGATTTTCTGATGAAATATTTTCTAGTCTTCTGATAATGTCCCTCGATTGTGTGAAGCATTTGGGATTAAATCGTCTACAAGCAGACAGAGACAGTTGCTGTATGAGGATGTATTTCCTCTGAGGATGTTTTTAGAAAAGAAGAAACCTTTAGAAGGTAATTTGGAATGCTCTAGCTCTCTGTGCGTGTAAGGCGGTTCTGTTACTTGACTCACTTGACTGTTTAAGTGAGTGACTGGACAGCTGTCCCTGTCGTCCGCCCGCTGTCGTGTGACTGGTTTGACCCCAGCTGTCCTTCACGAGAGCCTCACTGTTCTCTGACCCGTAGACACAGCTCGAGTGAGCAACTTAGTAACAGTTAGAGTATGAACAGTATGTAAAGATATGTGCAGCTAAGCAAATGAATTTTATTATATAATTTCCTGTAATGTTTTCATTCATATAGTCATTCAAAGAGGAGTTTTATGTAATTAAACAGAAAACAACATGCAACCTTGTCACGAAAGACAAAGGCAGAACTAGAAAAGAAACGAGGGGTACATTCCCATTTATTTGAAATATTTTATAAAGGTTTTTTCAATGACATGGGAGTCCAAGGAAATGTGTAGTCTTACCCAGGAAATGCCTAAGTATCCACAGGAGAAGTCAAGGTTCGACAAGACTGGAATTCACACGCCAGCTGCACTTGAGCAGCAAGTACCCGGATCTGCTCCCTTGCCGACTTAGAGCGAGATTTTATAACAAGCTACACACAGAGGCAGGTCCCCTGCAGCGGGATTCGCTCCCTGCGGTGAATGACTTACTAAATTAACCTTGCCTTCCAATAAATAGTGAACCAATTTGAAGAACACTTCACTAACATGGAAGAAACGAAAGGGTATCAAGAGCATTTTGGAGACAGTTTAAATTTAAAGGGAAGGTATATTTTAACAATTTATGTATTTAGCTTTGCAGCAAGGTTAGCAGTAATAGTGATAAATTTGATCACTACTTATTGAAAAGTGTTTTTCTCTTTAAAGACAGCTTGTCTTCTCTAGAGAAGAGGTAGTATAAATATCAATGTATAGGGCAATTTCTATGGTGGTATTACATTGTTTTTATTTTTAACAAATACCAAAATAAAATTGTATAATTAAGAAAATACACTAGCATGCAAATTAAGGTTATCTAGAGATATTCTTAACTGACATCCTGGGTCTCAACAACATTTTATGATATGTTCATTCAAAAAATTGAAATTTGCAAACCAACTCTTGGCATGATATTCTTTTCTCCCCCCCTTCTACTGTCCTAGCTCCTAATATGAATTTTAAGGCCCCACACAAAAGACAAGTTCAAGTATGCAGGTATGAAAAGAGGTTAACATTCCAAAAATACAATTTGCAAACAACAACAATAATAAATAAAGTGACTCACAAATTATTTAAAGGGAACAAATAATTTGCTCAGAATTTGTTTTATGTTTAAAAAACCCATTTCCTTAAGGACTAAGTGCAATGAAATATTGTCACATAATTAAGATTCTCTTATTAGGAAAGACTATCAATCTAAATTATTAATTTCAATTTTCTTTCCAATAGAACTGTATAAAGATAAGAGAGAATCATTAGTCATTATTTATAAACATTTCTAAGTGTTGCTTTAAATATTGGAGTAAACAAGATCACATTATTGATTATAATACTGAAGTCACATTATAGCCTTGAGAATTAATACCAGTATTGACAAAATACACTCCTTTTTTTCCAGGACTACATTTCCACATTGTCACATGAGTCTGCACTGTTACATGTTCAATGACTGAAAGTACAGAATATATAATTTACATATTCTGAAATTCCATATACTGAAATTTCAAAATATGTGGTTTATACTACAAGTCAAAACAGCCTCAAAATAGTATAAGACTTCTTTCTCCGGTTTATCATTTGCTATTTTCAAATGAAATCAGTTAAAAACAAATTATTTGTAGAATATGTATTTTCCAAAGGTGCTTGATGTGCTTGGCAAAAATAAAACTTTTCATTTAGTATATATCTGTATTTTAGTATCATTTTACACAATAAACTCTAAGACTTAAAAAAAGGAAAATGCATCTATTATTCATTTGGCGAAGATAAACATTACAAAAGGAATGGGAAAAATATGCCATATCAAAGTAAATTTTTAAATATATCTATCAAGAAAATATACATTATACCCTTTCCAAGATTGGTAGCTTTTGAATAAGATGCAAAGCAAGACAGATGGGGACACTGTGTGGTGAATGACAGGTTGGTTTGCGCAAGTATTGAACGGACCTCTCTCTATCGGCATGACACGGAAGACTTAGAGACGAGGCTTTGAGAGGCCTCTTAAAACAAGTGATTTTTTAAAGTTGAAAGAATATGGTAATCTTGCTGACTAGGAAATATATGTAAATGCTGTTATAGCTACCTGTCATAAAATGTAAATATCTTAAAGTAGTTAAAGGACCGGATTGCTAATGCTACTACAGAAAAAGCAGAACAGCTGTCTAGTCTAAATTTATACACTTTGGCGCACTCTTTGCAATTAAATACTTTAATGAGCACAAACAAGAAACCAGTAAAGCATCTAGAAAAATGTTTTGGCTAATGTTTTCTTTCTCATGCAGATATGTGCTGTACATGTAATAAATATATTTTGTTTGCTGGAGAATGCTCTTCTGTGCTCTAACAAAATATTCAGTAATGGCAGTTTACATGTTTATTAAAGTGCCTAATGGATGTAGCTCTTTTAAATGTCTTAACTGAAAGTTCCGTAGGCTTCCCTAGATGACAAAAGAGCCTCATAAGCCAACATCACATGTTAACTTTTAGAATTTACTGAGCCCCTATTTTTGAATTGTATCAAATATTGTGATAACTTAATGATAGGCATCCTCATTATCAGTGACACAGGTTCATAATGGAGTACGCACAGTGAACATGAGGGCAGGAGAGGTGGGACGTCAGAATGGGGTTGAAGATATGTGTAATTCACAAAGAATCTGGAACGTATTTTCACGATAAGGAAAATTATTTAACTGGTGCATGCTTCGAGATTCTAAATATTGAAAGGTTTGGTGGGGGGAATCAGATAATAGAAAATGAATTATTATTGTTTTCAAAAAACAGGTTTTGTGACATGTACCAGTACAAAAGGACTTTTATGCGAGGTCCAGTTGGGGCTTTAGAAAACCACATGCGTTGTAGACTTTCAGAAACAAGAGCCTTTTCCTAAGACACTTACGTACTGTATAAAACGGTCAATTTCAATAATTTCTCAGATCATAGTGAATCTAAGTCTTCCTTAAAAATATAGGACAGAAGGTCACCAATTCCATAATTATAGCCACTGGAAAAACTGTGAAGACTTAATATGTGAAGAGGAGTATTGATTAGAAACAAGATGGCTCAATCTCCAAATTCTTTATAATTCTTTGCAATAAAAATGCTATGTTTAGTGAGCAAATATATTCTGAATCTATGAGTTTATATTTTTGTAAGCCTTTAAATTCATTTTTTTCACATTTTCAATTAATTGTTTTGTATAAACACATCTTTCAATATCAAAATTGAATGTGTCTATATAAAACTAACATCTTTAGCATAATTATCAAGAATTTGGTGAAGGGCTAGAGCATTCAGATATTCAAAGACAGAGGCTTAGTGGAGCAATGAGAAAACACTCAATTGTGACTGGTGGGAATTATGGAACCCATGTCTGTAGGAAGCAGATGGATAAACTCCCACCTGGAGATGTTCACCTTTGCACTCAGGAGGACCTGTGTCCACCCTCACTTCCTGACCGCAGATTCCTGGATGTGTTTAGTTGTGCTCGGATTGGTTAAAATGGAAACAACGCCCCATCCTCCCTTTCACATCCCCAGCTACGACTGGGCTTCCCTTGCCTCTTCTTTCTCACTGCAAAAGAAATTTTGAGATTTTTTGCCAACTTCAAAAGAGCTAACGGTAGTGACTAAACAAAAAGCAAAACACTTTGAAACAACAGCTGTGCCAGGAAAGAAAAATATTAAAATCTTGAGGAGACTGTATAATTTCTGCATTAATTTGAGATTTTTTTGGCACTATCAATATATTTGGTAAGTTAGAAAAGCCATTCTGGCAACATTAACATGTATTAAAATGTATGTATGTTTCAACTTTAAGGTTAAATTTAACTTTCAGCAAATAAATGCCATAGCTGGTTTTGGCTTCTATTGGTATTTTGATATCCTCATTAGTTTTTTTCAGATTTTTTAAAGGGATCGCAACATGCTAAAGTAGACTTTCTAGTCGATTCACCCAAATTCCAACAGGAATTGGTTTATAAATTGGTTCCAACTGGAACTGGTCATTTGGAATTTCCAGCATGGGAAATTATTTTGTATGTGCCTCAATAAGTACCCTAAATTACAAATCGATGTGTCTAAATCTAATGAAGAAAATAAAGGTACTGTTATGTAAATGTTGCACTTAAAATATCTATATGATTGGGCATCTAATATCCATCCAGACTCAAGGGCATAATGTACATTTTTTTTTTGCCCCTTACTTAGCATCCAATGACAGCAGCCCATAAACACAGTAAGTACTGTGCCGAACTTGCCAAGTTAAGATGATGGGTTTATCCTAGCAGTGCTATGGCAAATTGTCAACAAATGAATTTTTTGTTTGTTTCTGCAGACTCAAAGCCTGTGTCGGGAGTCATGACTATATCCCCCCGGCGATCCTCGGTTCCTGTGGGGTTTGTAAGTGTCCTGGTATGAGTCAGGGTAATCTTCTTCCACGAGAGGGTAATGATCTCGGCTATGTTGGGAACTGGAAGACAAGCGATTCCTACTCTTCCGAGCCCTTTCATTGTGATAATTTTCATCAGAGGTCATTAGACTTCGTCTTTCAATTGGAGAGTTCTCTGTGGAATGGTTGCTGTGCCTCACACGCTGACTCTAAAAATATCAGATAGTTCATTGATTAAATAATGTCAACTTCATTCATGTAGAACATGTACAAGTGTGTGCAAACAGTAGGATCTGTACAATAAGATGCTGAATATCCTACGTAATAAAGCATTTTGATGCACAAATGGTCTGCTCAAAATATATGATCTTATTTATTTGGGACATAACATGCAAATATGCCAAAATGCTGATAGTTTATGAATTTAATTACATAATGTTGCATGATTATGCTTCCTATTAAAATACAGAATTGAAAGTTAACTGCTGAATAGAACTTAACTTATTTAGGAAGGCCTAATATTCCATTTCTGTTGCAAAAATGAGCAGTATTCTACTATTGGCAAATAAAGTTCAGAATAGCATCTATTATTATATTTCTCTCTTTAACTGATAAAGTCTTTCTCTGCTATAGTCATGCACTTTACCTTTAACTATCTGAATGTTCCTTATACCATTTAAAAGTATTTTAATGCAACTATGATTTGTGCTCATAAAATAATGCCTTTGTTCCTACGTCCTACATAAATGTAATATTCTTTCTGAAGGAGTATACAGCAATTATGTAGTCAACTAGTTGACACATTTACAAATCTTGCTTCCTCAACTGAAATGTCCTGCAAAAATAATCCTTAAACTAAATTCCTCTAATACCATTGATTGAAATTACCTCCAGACACTTATTTAATGGCTCAGAAAATGTTACTCAACATTTTTCTTCAAATCATGGGAAAACATGTATCACAGCTGTGTCTACCTGCTTAAATGGGTCACCTCAGTTGAGAAAGGGGATGGTGATAAAGCCAAAGATCCAGGTACATTTCCTCTAAAAGACACGCAACTTCACACAGAAGGAAACTCAGTCAACAGCCACAGCCTGTGCCTTTAACCTCTCCAGGGTCTAACAATTAAATGCCATGGTTACTAGGCGAGATAGGTCACAGGGTACAAGTGAAGCTGGGAAAACCACTCTTGGTGGATGTTTTAGAGATGATGAGTCAAGAGCGTTGTATTTATAGGCAAAGTACAACATTTCATTTCCATGTGCATTTCAGAAGCACATGGTCTCATGCATCCCTTTCTCATCCCACAGTGTACACTTTGGAGCCAACCCAAATGAGTCAGTGGAGATGCCACACTCAGAGCAGTACACAGGCAATGAAACAAGGCAAGGAGTAGTCCTGGTGCATACATATGTACTGTGTACTGTATATGCTATTGTATATTGTATACAGTATATATGTATATTGTACAGTAGCACATTTCCCATGTTCATTTCCAGCCTGAAAAGCTATTCATTTATATGGCAGTTTTTCTGCTTACAAAGATGCCATTTTGTAGCAGAGTAATAAAGTTATAATAGCATTTCAGAGAGTGTCATTTATCTCAGAGTTAACTCTACATGATCTTCAATTATAACTATCATTATAACCAATTAATACAAAACTATCATGATGCAAGAGGGTTCAATTGACTACCTGTTCCTCAGTCAGCTGGGGATTTGGCCACATTCCAGCAGCTGCTTGATAAATGGTAAATAATAATTGGTGTAGAAAGGCAAGACTCATTCTGCATCATAATGCCTCTGGCTCCCCACATCTAGCTCTGAGTGTAGCACCAGAGCAACAAGGGAAAGAGCCTGGACTCGTCCCCAGCTTCCCTAGAGGACATCTGCCATAGCTGCTGACCAAGGGGGGTCCCCCCACACCTCCGAGAAAACTCAGGGATCTGTCCCTGTTTCCGAACAGAGTGGTTTTACTTGTGGCACATTCTGTATAGATTGGGCAAGCTGGAGGGCCCAGCAGCCTGTGGGACGGGATTAGTTAAGGGCAGTCAAAAGGTTCATCTGTCCCAGAATATTTTACTTAGCTTGTCACTACCATAGAGTCCTTGAGAGGTGACACAGAGAAACAGTGGACAGTTGCACTGCGTAGGTGTTAGTGTGCAGGCAGAGTCTAGACACAGAGGGGTTCAGTTAGCTAAGTGAAAGCCATTGTAAATTAACAGAGAGCAAAGTTCTAAATGCAGGGTCACTTTCTGGCTCACGTTGTGAAGGGCAGACCATGATTTAATAATATTTCAGATTTTTTAATACAATGCCCACACACGTTTCCCTCTTCAGATTAAGGACAACCCAGCCTCTATCCCAATCCTGTTCCCTACCGAATCCCCAAGGAAGGAGGTAAGAGCACGAGTGAAAAGTGACAGTACCTGCAACCCAGAAATTGCCGTGGGGTATGGGGAGAGTGCCGTGGAGCCCAAATTCCTTCCGAGCAGCGGGGTCATGGGCGTGCTACTGGTCGTGTGGGTGGCACGCCAGTATGCCTCCAGGTACTCTCCCAGGTGTTCACACGCATCCTCCAGCTGGTTCTCATCCAATATGACGTCAAACATTTCCTGCAAGAAAAATCCATTTTATTTACACTTCACGTGTTAGGCAATGAAACCTAAAATACTACTTAATGCAGATTATAGTGTGTCTCACGTCCAGTAGCAAATATCAGATGCAAGGGGCTGTACTGGCGGTTTCTGAAGTCAAAGTCAAATGAAGAGCTGCAGAGGTAACCACGTGGGCAAACTTGGGCGTTGATGTAAAAATGGGACTGCTCATTAAATATTTAGAACTGTCATTATTTAGAAGAAAAAGATGAGGTAAGCACAAAGGTGTTATAAGTAGAATATAGTGAAAAGATAATGTATTCTTACCTTTATCCGTATCTTCCTATAGAGTTGAATTATACTTAGTTCTGTATGTGAGAGAAGCAATTATTGGTACTGAAAGAGGAGTTCTAAAATGTTTTGGGTAATGACAATATCATTGGAATACAGATTTCAGCTCCCCAAGTAACTCTGTTGAAGGGAATAACATTTACTTAGATAATTTTCAGAATGTTTGTGAAAATGATGTTATCTGTCTCATGATAAAACAATATGGAAAGAAGGTTTAGGATTAATGCTAAAAATCATATTACAGTGATTTCTGCTAACAGAAGATCACTGTATGAAATCTGTGAAATGGTTAAGGAAGGACAAGAACCAGGAGTGTTTAGTGTGGGAGGGGAGGGGTGTCACACAAGAAGGAACTGGTGCCCATGTTTCTAGCAGTAACAACCTCACTTATAATCTTATAATCAAGAAGCGTTCTTCTGCGCTAGAGGAGCAGAGTGGCCCCTCTGTCACTGCAGTGTGATCGGGAACACAGACAGAATACAGCTGGGACACAGATACCCTAGAGGGACAGTCAGAAACCACAGCAAAGAGAAAAGCCATTCCACAGGTGAGAGAAAGCACACCCCAACTATAAACAGCTGATGTGCACCTTCTCTCTCCCACCACCTCCACCACCACCCACCTGCTTTTATAAGTTTTCTTTTTAATCAAAATAAGAACCTCCCATTAATGAATCAAACTGGATTACTGCGTCAGCACTAATACTATGTCTGGATTGTAGGTCAATGTCAACTGGATGACTTTGAGTTGGTGGTGAGTCAACAGACTCACTCATTACTGTGAGGGCTTTCTGAGGCAAAAGTCACCATGGAAACAATCTGTCCCCCAACATTTACTATTTGAATCTTTCCATATTATTCGTTTTTAAAAAAAGATTTTATTTATTTATTTCTAGACAGAGGGGAAGGGAGGGAGAAAGAGAGGCAGAGAAATATCAAGGTGTGGTTGCCTCTCACATGCACCCTACTGGGGACCTGGCCCAAAACCCAGGCATGTGCCCTGACTGGGAATCGAACTGGTGACCCTTTGGTTCACAGGCTGGTACTCAGTCTACTGAGCCACACCAGCCAGGGCACATCATATTATTCTTTACATCACATTATTCTTTACTGACCCTGAATAAGATGACCAGTCCAAACCGACTGGTGTTTGAGAAGACTCATCCAATTCAGCTCATGGAAACCTTTCCCCCACGAGAAGAACATCAATTAGTAGATTTCAGGTGGTTTTCTGCATATCTTATTAATTCATCAAGTATTTACTCAGTACGTATTTTGTGCTAAGCATTGTGGGCATACAGTGGCAAAGAAACACATGTCCAAGCACATACAGCATGGTGGGAGAGACAAGCATGAAAATCCTTAATGAGCTATGTCACACGGGAACTTTAATTCAGAACAATAAAGAGACTGAGTTGGTTAATGCTTGGAGCTGCAGTTTAAAGTTCTAGACTTCAAAGAAGGCCCAGAGCGACACGTAAAAGTTGAATTTATGAGGGAGGGGAGATTATGAGTAAGTCAAAGAATTCTATCTGTGGAAATCAGGGAATAAAGCAGATAAAGAGAAGCAAGGACACAATGGAAGAAAGAGACCATATGGCCCATGAGAGACTGGGAAAAGAGCTAGTTGTTACAGGTCCATGAACACATATTTCTTCAACAAATCCCCTTTTCCACTAAACTAACTCAAGAGACTTTCTATCTCTTGCAATTAAAAGCCCCCTCTGCTATTGAAGTTTCAACAGTTACTTTACAAATATAGAACCTGCGAATTGACCATAGTGCTCTGACACAAACACGGCCTTCCCGACAGCACTGCAGTGCTAGCTTGAGTAGGCCCAGAACGGTCCTTCCCCGAAGAGCATGCACAGACCCAGACTGAGACAGAGGACACAGGAAGAAGAGGAAACTGGCCAGCACAGGTGCAAAGGCCACTCTGTCAGCCACTCCAGGTTAGAGCTGTGAGCAGATTCTAGACTGTATGTTGTGTGGTGTCAGCTGTTTACGTAATTTTATTTATGCTAACTGTATAACTCAATTACATAGGCCTCACTCTATAATGCGGGTCCTCCCCTATGTGTAATTTCAGTAAGTCATTTTCGTGCTTTCTTAAAGCTTCAAGTTACAGAACCCTCCAAGGACCCCTGCAGCGAGGGTCCTCACACTCACAGCCAGGATTGCAAAGCCCAGACCGGGCAAAACTGGGTCCTCGGCACCTGTTGCAGAAAGGATTTGAGGCTCGTGTCTACCTGACTGTCCACAGGTTGCATTGTGATGGCCGCAGGCACAATTAAACACATACTTAGTTACAAATAATTTTAATAAAGCATGTCTCCATGCTAATAGACCGACATTTTCTGATGTTTCACAGGTCTGTTTGCTCAAGGCTCAGCATTTCCAGGAAACGATGTGTGTGCGGTGTGCCAAAAACAACAGCTCCATGGTGGAAGATGATTTGAAACTGCTTTTAAGCTTTCAAAAGCACAGAGGAGAGCAAATTTCAGCATCTGAATGAAATACTGCAACTTACTTTCAACTAAGGATTTTACAGCTTGTATATCGGTGACAGTTTTTCTTTTGAACTGTTTAGGAAATAACACAGCTGATTAACCAGAGTGTTAGAAAGTGAGTGTAAGGAGAAAAAATTTTAATTATACATGAAATTCAAAGAGAAGCAGCTCAATGAATTATGCAAGCCAGCTTTGCTTATTTTTCATAAACTTCAAAGGTTCAAGTTCAGTTAGCAGCTTACTGTGCAGACCGCGAGGCCTCCAGCATGGGCTGTGGGCTCAGATGGCTACCTCATCAGCAGAAGAGGGTATGAGTAGCCAGCCAGTCAGGGCTGTGAGCAGTCAGCCAGTGCCTGGTATCACTCCCTCAGGGCCTGCTGGAGACGGGGTGACACTGAGCTGTTTTCAAAGCACCGCCGCAGCGAGTGCCCCTGCCCTTCTAGGACAGCAAAGGCTCTTCAGCAGAGGTGGGCGGAAATACTGTGGCCCCAGAACTACAGTGAACAGCGGGGTCCAAACAAACCACTAGAAAACCAACCCCTTTTCTGGATGAGCTCTTTCAGGAAAATTAAAAACTAAAGCATTTTAAATGGCAAGACTGAAAAACATGCCACTGGCTCACCCAGTGGTTCAGAGAATGAAAACGGCGGGAAGAAAGCAGGCGAAAGACTGAAGCTGAACAAAGTGGAAATGAAGATCTGCAAAGTCCCTTTAAAACTGTAAGTACGCGCACTCAGCGATCTGTCCAGTTCTGTAGGCACAGAGCATCCCAACTGTCCTCGAGGAAGGCGCCTGAATTAGGGCAGCCGACTGTCTCCGTCTGTCAGGGGCTGAGTGGGGACTTGGGGCTGTTAGTGTCAAAATCCGGAAAATTAGGGAAGACCTGGACGAGCTGGTCATCCTACATTTTACAGAAGACAGAGCACTTCCTACACTGAGAACTGAAACAGGTTCTACTTATTTCTTTTACATTCTTTTGGGAGGGAAGACAGATACAGAGAGTGGGCAAGTGTTTCTTTATAATTCTTTATAACTATGAAATACATATTTCCTAGAATAGAAGGAGAATGTCACTAAAACTAATGTTATCTAGGAAGTTGCTATTGAATATTTTAAATAAAAAGTTTATAAAACTTAGAAAGTAATTTTGCACTTTTTTAGGTTGGTGCCTTACTGAGTATTAGCTACCTGGGAGATTAAATATACACACTCATGGTGTCGACATCGCTTGACATGAATTTGTTGTGCATCCATAAACCTCATGAGGGGCAACTTTCCTGTTTCTAAGTGGAAAAAGAAATAACAGGGGTGAGGATCCTTTTGTTTATTTCTATTGGAATATAAAACCCCTAAATCTGACACCATTAAAAACAATGACTGGAAAATACTATTCAGTAAAGCAAAACGGCTGAACGGCAAACAGGTAATGCCAATTCTAACATAGCCACCCAGTGTTTACATCAAATCTGCATTCTTTATATTACTGAAGCTTTTGAAATCCTGAGCACTTAACTCACTGCTGGTCAACTAGTGATAGGGAACAGGACGATTAAGTCAGAGGGATTGTCCCAGATCTGGGAGGTGTGGCGGGCACAGCGGAAAGCCCACCAACGTTATGGGGCTCCAGCTGTTAGTCTCTGGCACAGTTTCCACGTCAGTGAGCTAACCTGGGAAGATAATCAGAATCCTTGCCACTAAGTGGAGGGGAAAATGTGAAGGCAAAGAACATCAGTGATTTGACCCCTGCTAGTTTCTTCCTTTTAACAATCTGTGCCAGTCACTGTGACCCCAGCCACGTTTTCCTCCCTACGCCGCTCCATCCCGTCCACCGTACTCCCTCCAGCCTTGCCCTTCAGAGAGTATAACAAGATCTACTTATTGTCTGTAGAAAAGGCACCCAGTGCTTTTAAATTCCTGTTAATGCAACCGGTAAGTCAGCATGGGTGGGTGGGAGTGAGCTATCCCTAACTCCCTATATGCAAGGTGCGTGGCCTAGTCCTGGCAGCAAGAGTAGTATCCTTTGGACAGAGAGAAATAAGATCCTATGTGACCTTGTTTCATGAAGGAAACCTCTGGAATTGACGACTCTTTTTTTCAAAAGCACTGTTATGAATTAAGCCACAAACACCCAGAGGCTCTGTAATAACGAATGCACCAGTGGGGACGGCATTTCAAACAGATGGGTGAGTCCACACGCTCTAAATAATTTAAATAAAATGACTGTCAAAGGGCCATGGAAAATGACTACTGTGATAGGAATATGATCAAGGACACTGGGCCCTATCATTCACTTCAGAGTTCTTGTGTTTAATAGAATAAATCTGAGTCCATTCAGCAATGGAAAAGAAAGGGTGATAGACAAGAACTACTACGGTTACTGTAACATTAGACATTTGCCAGACTCTTCGGAAGAGATGAGCTCCCCTCTTGCAGAGAGAGCGATCAATGTCATTTTACCAGCACACACAGAAAATTACATAGCTCAAAGAGCCTCTGGGTCAGCTTTTGGTAACACAAGCCAGCTTGTAACTAAGTAGGATTAAAGGATTGTATTTCATTTATAGATTCAATTGTCTGCCTATCTGCTTTTCTCACCATGAATTATGTAGCTTCTATTACCATAGTACTGGGGCAATTTGAACTTCGGCTTCTTTAAAATGTACTATTTTCAAATTCTCTGAAAAGTAAATGGGTAGAAACCAAATGAAATCTAACAATATACTGTACAGTTGTACATTATAAACACAAATTCAGGCTAGTCATATACAAAGGTGTATGTGAAAAGGGCTTGTGGGTCCTAATCTCATAGGCCCTTTGCTGTCTGTACCCCACCTTTTCTTCTGTGACTCCAGAGTGGGCAAGGAAGGAAAGGCCTCTCTCTTCCAGAGCAGAAGTATTCAGAAGCCCAGTCCCCCTGACTCATCTTTCTGTCTGTGGCAGATCAAAAATGGCCACCAATTTTTTGACACATTCTGAGTCCAGATGGAGGGTGTGTCCCCTCTCCTGGAAGCTGGATGACAGCCTCTGTGACCCCTCTGACTAGCAGAAATCTGTGGAAGCGATGCTGTGTCACTATCTAAGCCCAGGATCTGAGCCTAAGAGTGTGGAATACTTGCTCTCGGTGCCCAGGGGGCTGCCACGTACGAAGCATGTATCCCTGTTGGAGAGATCCCATGCAAAGGCCCTGACACTGCACAGAGCAGAGGAGCTGACTGGGCCCAGCCTTCCAGCCACGCCTACTGAGAGATCCGGCCAGCTGTCAGCTGGATCCCACCAACTCAACTGGTTTGGGGGTAGTTTTTTACACGGTAATAGATAAATAGAACAGTAATAGGTAACAAGACAGAACAAATAACTAGTTTTTTGCAGAGTAATAGGTAACCAGAATCTTGTCCTGGATAGAACAAAGGTGGCCACACTGGTGCGCTGATAGCACTGAGCCTGCCTCCCCTTCCCACAGACAAAGTTTGACTGGAACTCTCTGACTCATTTACATATTGTCTACGGCTGCGGGCTCGCCTGCTGCAAAGGCCGAGATGAGTAGTCTTGAGAAGACCAAATGGCCCACAAAGCCTGAGATATTTACTATTTGATCCTTTACTGAAAAAGTTTCAGAAGGAGCCTCACCCATGAAACCCAGGGGAAGCGGAGTTTGCCACCGCAAAATATGTAGTTTGGGGGGATATTTATTATTTTAAGCTGGTTATTTTTAAGAAATGAAGGTCTCAGGAATAACCTATGATCTGACCCCTAACTGCTTAAACAGAATGTAGACAGAGCACCTGGACCTGCTCCAGGAAGGGAGATGTCATCACAGATAACGAAAGTTTAATATGAATTAGGTGTGAGGGGCAGGGAGGAACTCAGTAAGGCCCACTTGAACAAAGTCCTCTCTGCGGCCCATTGTTAAAGATGGTCCAGCAAACATCTGTTTACCAAACATTTGCTTCTTCATCTCCATATGAATTGCCTTCCTGCTCTTTGAAGTCCCAAACCACACTCCACTTTCTCCTAAGCTTAAAATGGCATGTAAGATTTAACTGCCAGATTTGTCCTTGGGTCCTATATTTTTATGGAACCCCTGATATACATACATAACTAAATTTAGTTATTTTCTCCTGCTAATCTGTCTAATGTCAATTTGGTTATTAGACCAGCCAAACTAAGAGAAAAAAAAGGGGGGAAATTTCCCCCTCCCCCCAAAACTCATCATTTCTCTCCAGGAGAATATGTGATAACCACCTTGTTGCCATTTACTATCTAAATTGCTGCTAAAGAAGGCAGTGATCTTACGCTGACTGTAGCCAAGGTAAGTGGAACTTTGAAAGCTGGTTCACCTCTCTTGGTCCTAGTTCCCTTATTAGTAAAACAAGCAGGTTGGACTAGATCAGCCCTTCTCTAAAGCATTCCGTGAAACACTAGACCTATAGGATGCTCTATGGGAAAATGGTTGTATAGTCAAAATTTGGGGGAAGCACTGCACACTATTTGACTGAATGGAGATACAAAATGCTCAATATTAAGGCTTCTGCAGTCTACCTTTATTTATACAAGTGTTTTCTCAAACATTCTTGCTGTTGGAGCCATTTCTTCATCACACCTGTTGACACGGTGTAGTACCCATATGAGGAAGAACACATCTCAGGAAATACCACACTGGGTTCTCCTAAAGGTCCCTTTTTGCTTCCACAGTCCCGGAGTCTAGGATTCATTGTTCTGGTAACAGAGTGCTTTCAGTACTCTTCTAGACTTCCCTTTGCAAAGACTGCTGCCTTTACTTTCCTAGCAATGTGAGACTTTGTGTAATTCGCTGACATTAGAGATTGAGGATGCAGTGGCCAATTAAGCAAGTTGCAAATTCTCCTAGAGGAACTGAAATGACACAGTGATTGCCAATTTTGGAAGACAATTGCAATTATGGTCTTGAAATAAAGCAGGGAAAATCAGACACAGTTTTAGACTACTCCTAGCTTTTAATAATCCAGAGACTTCTTCAGGCATGTCAACATTGAGTGTACAATTCCTTATTCACAAACTAACAAATTAACATGTTTCATAATGTAAACAGTATTTTAAAATATTAAATACAAGGTAACCTTGTTTATCCAGACTGCTTGCTTAAAATTCCAGGTTATCAGAGACTTCCAGTCAAGATGAAGGCACAGGTAGCCACAGCTCGCCTCCTTGCACAACCACAGCAAAAATTACAACTAAACTACAAAACAACTATCACCCAGAATTGTCATAAAATCGAGCTGTATGGAAATCTGACAGCCAGGAGTTAAAGAATTCACATTCATCAAGAAGGGAAGGGGGCCATAAATGTGGAGACACAGAGACAGGGGGATGTGGAGACACGGAAAGGCAGAACAAGTAGTCCCACATCTATGTGGGATGGATAAAAATCAGGAGGGAAACTTCAGGAGTAAGGGATCCCAGCCCCACACCAGGCTACCCAGCCCAGGGTTCCAGTGCCAGGAAGACAAGTCCCCATAACTTCTGGCTATGAAAGTCAGTGGGGGTTGGGGCAGCGAAGGGAACTGCAGGATTCTCAGGTTTCTCCTCTTAAAGGGCCTAGAATGGTCTTATGACTTATGCAGACTCACTTCCTCTGGGCTGTAGCACTGGGGGCAGCAGCTGGAAGGGCATCAGAGGCACACGGGGAGAAATTGCAGTGTCTGGTATCAGGGTGAGTGCTGGGGGACAGCTTCCTCCCAGAGAAAACTCTAGAGGCCACAGTCCACTTTCTGAGCCCTCCCCACCCAGGGCCACAGAGTGGGGACACCATACTGAGACTCCATCAATCTGGTTCACACAGGTTTCCTGACCCTGGTGATTACCTAAAGCTCTGCACCATCTAATCTACAGGTATGCTTTTCTACAATAGGTCACACTATTAAGACAGGGAGTCAAAGCAGCTCTACCGAATACACAGAAACAAACACAGGGAGGCTGCCAAAATGAGGAAACAAAGGAACATGACCCAAATGAAAGAACAGAACAAAACTCCAGGAAAAGAACTAAACAAAATGGACATAAGCAATTTATCAGATGCAGAGTTCAAAACACTGGTTATTAGGATGCTCAAGGAACTCATTGGGTGTTTCAACAGCATAAAAACACCCAGCAGAAATGAAGGTTACAGTAGCTGAAATAGAGAAACGAAAGAGCAAGAAATTGAAAACTTATTTGAAAAAATATTGAAAGAAAACTTCCTTAATTTGGTGAAGGAAATAAACATATAAGTCCAGGAAGCTCAGAGTCCCAAACAAGATGGATGCAAAGAGGACCACACCAAGACACATCACAGTTAAAATGCCAAAGGTTAAAGATAAAGAGAGAATCTTAAAAGCAGCAAAAGAAAAGCCAAAAGTTACCTACAAAGGAGTTCCCATAAAACTGTCAGCTGATTTCTCAAAAGTGACTTTGCAGGCTAGAAGGGACTAGCAAAAAGTATTCAAAGTGATGAAAAGCAAGGACCTACAACCTAGATTACTCTATCCAGAAAAAATATCATTTAGAATTGAAGGGCAGACAAAGTGTTTCCCAGACAAGGTAAAACTAAAGGAGTTCATCATCACCAAGCCATTATGATATGAAATGTTAAAAGGAATTATTTAAGAAATAGAAGATCGAAACTATGAATATTAACATGGCAATAAATTCACAACTATCAATAATTGAATCTAAAAAACAAACTAAGCAAACAAACAGAACAGAACAGAATGGAGACCACAGATATGGAGTTCAATTGGAGGTTTATCAGTTGGGAGGGGGAAGAGGGAGAATGGGGGAAAAGGTGCAGGGATTATGAAGTACAAATTGGTAGGAACAAAATAGACAAGGGGATGTTAAGAAGAGTATAGGAAATGGAGGGGCTAAAGAACTTACTTGCATGATCCATGGACATGAACTAAGGGGGGGATTGCTGGAGGCAATTGGGTGGAGGTGGCAATGGAGGAATATTGGGACAACTGTAATAGCATAATCAACAGAAATATATTTTTAAAATAAGATAAAATTCCAGGTTATCTGACCAATGCTGTAAAACATGGAATTTTTATCCTACTGAGAGACAGTGCTAGGGCAAGGCCCTCTTCCCACTGTATGAGGCTGTCTGACATGTCTGACATGGGGACACGTCCTAGGAGGATCTGGAGAGGTCACTGGGGAGCAGAAAGGGACCCCTGAAGCAATGTGTGAGAGCCTGTGTTCCCCAGAAAAGGGAGGGGCAGAAGGAAACGCCAGAGGCTGTGGGACTGAAATTGCAGGGCAGTGTCCTGATAGATTTCCACACCTGTGGGTAAAGAGTAAACAAAACTGTCACATAATATGGCAGGAGGAAGAGCGCAGGGAGCTTGCGCCAGCAGAGTGAAATGTTTGGACTGAGGAAAAGACCCACTTGTTTCCAGCGTGCATGGAACTTTGGGGCTAAAGATTCAAATGGAGGGTAGGCAGAGTTGCGGCCCTTCTCCTGCCTGTCACTCACGTGGTTGAGGACCGGCTGGCAGAGGCCGAGCCCAGTGAGCTGGGCTGCACCCCAGGGGAGCCTGCTCTGGCGGCCGCCTATGGGATGCTGCGACATCTTGGGTGCTCAACGGACAGTGCCAGGCTGCGACCCTTCTCTTGCTATGAGATCAGTGGCCAGAGACTTTGCCAGCCCTGGGGATGCGAGCAGCCTTGAATGCTGGGCCCCGCGGATGGATCCGCTGATGACCAGGTGCAGAGGTTGGCAGGGCCCAGGCCATAACATGGGAAGCTGCGGTGAGGCAATGGTGGCATCCGCCCCACAAGCATAACTCCAGGAAGGGAGCATGAAGCCAGAGAGATGTCCACGTAGCATCCTTGTGCCCCAGAAGGACAGATAAGGATGGAGCAGGGTTTCTAGACCCTGTCTCTGGTTCTGGGGGCAGCTGGGTTCTTTCTGTGTTTTGTGGAAGAGATTGGCCTGGAGTTAGGGGGTCTCCTGCTCCCCTAAATTGGGCAACATTTCAATAAATACCTTTTCTCTTCTCCACCAACTTTTGTTTTATGTTTGTGTTCAGCATCAGACACCCAAATATCACTCCGCTCGGTAACACTAAGGCAGCTGACAGTATTATTTGCATTTAACATGCACATATCTTTTCTTGCTTCCAGCTCTTTCAGACCTAACACGTTGCATTCTATGCACTCATTAGCAGTAACACGTTGCATTATATACAACTCTCTCAGCAGTATGATTCCTCATTTTAATAGGACACAAGTATTTTCTCTAGTATTATTAGGAAACAATGTTAATAAACTCAATCTCATAAAAAGATCAAATTAACAAGAAACAGGTTAAATTCACCTAAAATGTATCTCAAGGAATTACTTACTGAGACTTCTTATAACATGATTACCAAAACTTGTGCATTTATTAATCTAATCCAGTGGTTCTCAACCTGAAGTGATTTTTCCCCTTGCAGGGGGGAGAGATGGGGGAAGGGGGTATTTGGCAATGTCTAGAAATGTTGCTGGTTGTCATACTTGAGCATAGCTAATGGCCAGAGATGCTACCAAACATCCTTCAATGCAGAGGACTGCCAACAAAAAATTATCCGGACTAAAATGTCAATAGTGCTGAGTTAAGGAACACTGATCTAAACCACTCTTTCAATCTATGAGATTTATGACCTACCAAATTGTTCGCCAAGAGTTGATTTAACAAACTGTAATCTTATTAGTCCATATACTCCTTGAAGGCAGGGACATGCCTTTGTATCCCTTACCCTAGAGAGGTACCAGGCCTAATACTTAAATAATGTTTGCTGAGTGTGTTTTAATACTTGCCAAGAAGGTTAATTGCAAGAGAGCCACATGGGACTGAGATGACTAAATATTTGAAGTCTGTCTGGTTCAAATATATGGAGACATGGATGTCATGTCCTCAGACACGCCTACTGGGGATCTGTAGAAGTATCTGATCTTGATGTTTTGAAACAATGGAGATATCATTTGACTTGATGTATCTTATTTTTACATTCTCCTATTCCCTGGGCTCCACAACCCACAGGGATTCAATAATATGTCTATGCTGATCACTCCCAAAATCTAGACAGAATCAGAGTCTTAGGGCCAAGAAGGAATCTTAGATACCATATTCATATCTTAGCTAGCTTACCACACCCACAGCCTTAACCAGAGGAGGTTCATTTCACAATATATCTGCCATCCGTTCACAGAGCCTACTCCACCCATAGTCCTGAAACAAGGACTCACTACTTAGAAAGCCAGCCCATTGTTTTTGGCATTTCCATTTGGACAGACTTGTGAAATGATTTTCTCCTGGGGGGTCAGTCTGACCACTCAGACTAATGAAACTAGACAGTCCCACCAGCTCTTAAGTCCACTCAGACCTGCTCCTGGAAACTCCCACTAATCTTTTTTATTTTTATTTTTTGAGGTAGCTTAACTTATGGAAGTGTTATTTTTTACTTTTAATTATACTTTATTGATTATGCAATTACAGTTATCTCAATTTTACCACCTTTGCCCCCCTCCACCAGGCACCCCCACTCCATGAGGAAATCTCCACACCACTGTTCACGTCCATCAGTCATGTGTTTAAGTTCTTTGGCCCTTTTCTTATACTGTACTTTACATCCGCATGGCTATCCTAAAACTACCTACTTGTTCTTCTTAAGCCCCTCACACGTCACACCCACTCCCCCACACCTCCCTCCCATCTGGCAACCACTAAAACACTCTCCATGTCCATGAATCTGTCTCTGTTCTTCTTGTTTGCTTAGTTTCTTTTTTAGATTCAATTGTTCATAGATAAGTATTTATTGTCATTTTACTGTTCATAGTTTTGAACTTGTTTGTTTTCTTAATTAAGTCCCTTTAAAATTTCATATAATAATGGTGGGGTGATGATGAACTCCTTTAGTCTGTTCTTGTCTGGGAAGCTCTTTATCTGCCCTTCAATTCTAAATGATATCTTTGCTGGGTAGAGCAATCTTGGCTGTACATCCCTGCTTTTCATAACTTGGAATATTTCTTGCCAATGCTTTCTAGCCTGCAAAGTGTCTTTTGAGAAATCAGCGGACAGTCTTATGGGAGCTCCTGTGTAAGTAACTAACTGCTTTTCTCTTGCTGCTTTTAAGATTCTCTTTTTATCTTTAACCTTTGGCGCTTTAGTTATGATGTGTCTTGGAGTGGGCTTCTTTGCATCCATCTTGTCTGGGACTCTCAGTGCTTCCTGGACTTGCCTGTCTATTTCCTTCACCAAATTGGAGAAGTTTTCTTTCATTATTTTTTCAAATACATTTCCAATTTCTTGCTCTTTCTCTTCTCCTTCTGGAACCCCAATGATGTGAATGTTGGACCTCTTGAAGTTGTTCCAGAGGCTGCTTATACTATCCTCATTTTTTTGGATTCTCTTTTCTTCCTCTTGTTCTGATTGATTGTTTTTTGCTTCCTTATGTTCCAAATCATTTATTTGATTCTTGGCTTCATCCATTCTACTGTTGTTTCCCTGTAAATTGTTCCTTATTTTAATTAGTGTATTGTCATTTTTGACTGGATCTTTTTTATGCTGTTGAGGTCCTCACTAAGTTCCTTGAGCATCCTTATAACCAGTATTTTGAACTCTGCATCTGATAGGTTGTTTATCTCCATTTTGTTTAGTTCTTTTTCTGGAGTTTTGTTCTGTTCTTTCATTTAGGTCATGTTTCTTTGTTTCCTCATTTTGGCAGACTCCCTGTGTTTGTTTCTATGTATTAGGTAGAGCTGCTATGACTCCCTGTCATGGTAGTTTGGCCTAATATAGATGTCCTATAGGGTCCAGTGGCACAGCCTCCCCTACCATCCAAGCTGAGTACTTGAGGTGCACCTTTCATGTGGGCTGAGTATGCCCTCCCCTTGTAGTTGAGCCTTTATTGCTGTTCACAGTTCAATGGGAAGGATTTGCCAGGCCAGTTAGCTTCAAGCACTGGCTGTTACCTCTGACCAAAAATCCCCACCCTTTGTGGAGGATCAGCTGTGCAGGGGCAGGGTGGTGGTGTTCCAATGTGGTCAGTAGTTGTCCACTGTGTGTGCAGGCCCTGGGGTTTTATGGGTGGTGCAGGCCAAGGTTACCCCCTACCTAAGTTCTGCCTGGGGCCACCCTGCCTGAGCTATAAAGCAATCTGAGATGACTGCTCCTTGTGCTGGGCTGGGAGATTCCCAGGCAAAGTCAAACTGTGAATCTAAGCTGGCAGCTACTAGTGCCAGGCCTGTGCCCACCTGCCAAGAGGTACAGGAGCTGGGGGCTTACTGAGGCTGGCTGTTGCTTGATAGGATTTAGGAAGTTATGAAACATGAGCCAAGACCAGCCATTCACATGGAAAAATCACCATTACAGTTTGAGTGAGCCCGCAAATTAGGTGGGACAGAGTCTCAGGGAATCTCCCAGGCAGGGCAAACAGTGTCAGCCAAGATGAGTCTCAGATATGGCTCCCACCCGCTGGCTCTGTGGCTCTGTGGGGATAGGGTTCAGAAAATGGAAAATGGCCTCTGCCTGCCTTTCTCCCTAGGAAAAAGCTGTCCCCCAGCTCTCGCCTTGATGCCAGATACTTCAGTTCCTCCCTGTATGCCACTGGTGCCTTTCAAGCTGCTACCCCAGTGCTGGAGCTCAGAGGAAGTGAGTCTGAATAAGTCTTTATGTGGGTTCTTTAAGGGGAACTGCTTGGGACTCCAGAAGTGTCTTCTACCAACTAAATCCCTGCTGGTTTTTGCAGCCAGAAGTTATGGGGACTTATCTTCCTGGCACTGGAACCCTGACCTAGGGGGCCTGGTGTGGGGCTGTGACCCCTTGCCTCTGAGAGATCTCTCCCAAATTTTTATCCACCATACATGGGCAAGGGACCAGCAGATCCAAGACTCCACCTCTCCTACCAGTCTGGATGGATGTGGTTTCTTTAAATCCATAGTTATCAGACTTCCACTGAACTCGATTTCTGATGGTTTTGAGTGATGGTTGTTCTGTATTTCAGTTATAATTTTGATGTGGTTTGTGAGGAGGCGAGCCGTGTTTACCTATGCTGCCATTTTGACTGCAAGTCCCTCTCACTGATCTTAGCACCACTTCTGGGACCTCACAGAATCCACTGCCTTCGTAGTGTTGACCTTTCTACATTTGTGAAGACACACATGGCAAACAAGTTTTGAGAAACCACCCTGTGTTTTTCCTGTTCTTGTCTACCATTTTCCCTGTTCTTGTCCACCATTCAAATAGGTGGCAGGGTCTGTTCTCCCTTGTCTGGGAAGTAGCAGAGGAAGAGGTGGAAGCTGGGGGATGGAGATTGTAGCAGGAAATTGCCAGCTCTCCATTTCCCCTCCTGGGTTTTGTTTCCCAAAAGCCTAAATTGGCTGGAGAGATTTTACTAACTACCTCTGGAAATGAAAGTGAGGATGCTTTTAGTACAATCAAAGCTGAGAGGAAGTTCCTTTAATAGCAACAAGAGGGGAAAAGAGGAAGACACCTCCCCTCCCTCAGACAGAGAAGAGAGCTCCCTTGCAATGTTCGAGAGATGAGGGCTATGTACCTCCCTGCCTTACAAAGATCCCCTGTTCCATGAAGCTTGATACAGCAGCACATCCACCCTTAAGAATCACATGGACCTGGTGAATGGTTTTCTGAATTGGAACTCTTCCCCTCACTCCCTCAATTTCCTCACCAGTCCTACCCTTACAACTTGGGGTCTTTGTTCTGCTCTTGGTTAGGGTAAATGTGGCTGTAAGCATAGCTAAAGATCCTGCCTGCCTGGTGGAGTGGGGGGTCAAAATGTAAAATGTACTATTTCTTGCACGGCCAAGTTTGGGACCAGAGATTCATTTACACTACACAACTCTGTGTAGAGGTGGTGGGGTGGCATAGTGGGCAGAGGTTTGCTGGCGTCAGATAGATCTAGGGTTGAATCCTCGTGCACATTTGCTAATTCCTACCTCCAGCAGGTTCTTGACCAGGGATTTCCTTTCTCCTCTAGAAAGGAAGGATACTGTTATTTACTAGGGCAGTCATAGAAGTGAGTGCTCAGATGTCCCCTTGGGTGAGAGTCTGCTGTGATGAGTGTAGGCAGCAGACAGACTTGGGTTGCTGCACCCTCAGTGTCCAGCACAGCATTCAAGCTGAGGCCACGCCTCCCCAGACTGCTCCCTGTCAATGCCTGAGCACATTACTGGGATTGGAGCCTGGACATTTCTGCCCAACATGAGACTCCTTGAATGGGCAATCTTTTCTCTGGGGATCCCCATGTAAGCAACTGAGATTTTCTCTAGGTTGCATTATAGTCTGAGGCTCCTCCTACTCATTCTCCCTCCTTGCCCCACTCCTTTCACAGGGTCAGGCCTGCAGCAGGTCTGAAGGTTTCTCCCCCTGCTAGTTCTCGTTTATCTCTCACTGGTATTTTTTCCATTAAATCTGCACTTCTAATTTCATTTAGGTCTCTGCTTCCCAGAAGACGCTAACTGACATAACTATCCTTAGAAGACTGTTCTAAAAATTGAAAACAATAATGGTTCCTGGCTCTTGGTAGCTGATCAATAAAGGTTAGTGTCCTTCAACTGGGTAAGACGTTCTTCCGTATTTGCCCAGTGCTTCAATCACACAATCCATTGTATGAGGGGACTTCACTGGTAGACAATGTGAAGTCAGACTTCTTAACACGGCACTCCGGACTCCAAGCATCCAAATTATCTATCTGCAGGCAGGTAATAAGTTGTGTGTGTGTGTAGCAGGGTGGGGTTTTGAGGGGAGGAAACTGGTTTTAGAGCCAGATGAATCATAAATCTAATCCTTATTTGCTTTGACCTTAGGGGAATCATTTCACCTCTTGCCTTCAGTTGTCTCAACCATATAATGGGGACGATACTACTTACCTTACTAGGTAACTGTGAGGATTAGAGATAATCTATATGAAACATCTAGCATGGTGTCTGGCCCATTGTAAGCATCTAGTAAAAGGATGCATTATTACTCATTGCCTGTACATCCTTTCATTCATTCACTAAATACTTATTATGGGTCTACTGTGATAGGAGTTTGAGATACAACAGTAAACCAGACAGACACAGATCCTTAGGGAGCCTGACAGGTTAGGTACGACACAACACAAGTACATCTAGTTATTACAGCAGAAACACTTAGATGGTACTTACTACGTGCCAGACACTGTTCTAAGAGCTTTAGCACATATTCACGCATTGAGTCTACACAAACCCAACGCGGTAGGTACATGCTGAGGATTACATGAGTAGGGATGTAACCCCTAGCATGGACTTGAACTCAGGCAGTCTGGCTCCAGAGTCTACTTTTTAACAGCTATGCTGTATTGTCTTTGTAAACATCTGAATTGAATTTTATGCTTTCACAGAGCATAAATAATCCTTACACAAGTATAAATCTAGTGTTCAAATCAGTAGAAAAAAACAGTTATTTCCTTTAGAGAAACACAGGCAGAAATAGTAAGTCAGCTGGGCAGGTGTAGATACTGATCAGCCACTGGTGACCCACCCACATGATAGTGGCTACCCGCCCCCCCACCTCCCATCCTTTGCTTGGCTTCCAACTCAGCAGCTATTTTCTGGCGATGGCACTGGGAAAAAAAGTTGCTATAATATATTTTTTCACTTTACTTAACCCTGACCTCTTCACCTGCTCTCTCCACAGGACTCTTCTAGTTCCAATAATTCTCAACCACCAAAGGTATAGGCAATCTTTTACACCTATCAGGACTTTCAAGCAGAAAAGTCAAGGAAAGTCAAGTCAATATGTTTTCTTTTCTTTTCATAAAAGTCCCACATGACTGGATTAACTAACTTCAGTTTGTATTACACGGCAGACACCACCAGTTCCGGATGCCTGCGGATAGCCAACATGACTGAATCCATTTATTTCAAGAAATCCATTAGGTGTATGACAGCATATCATCTTCACCATCATTCTGGAATAAAAATGACAATGCTAATAGGAAAAGAAAAATACCCCCTCTCCTAACGAGTCAAGAACAATCAAGACAAAAATGATTGTACTCACTGGGGGGCATTGTGCGAGTTTGTCAGCTGCCACCAGTTGCACGTTTAAGTGTTTACTTTGGGACTTTCCTCTGGATTTAATCAACCGCTGTAAAACCTGACAGAGGAAGACATGAATCTGAGACACTGCCAATGAGCTGAAGAAAGCCAGATAAACCAAGGCCCCTTTTACAGTCTCTTTAGCACTGAATATTAATAGCGAGAAAACGCAATGTGACAAATCATATATAAACTCCGTGATGACATCATCTACTTATACTGGCTTTCATTTAGAGTGGGTTCGGTGTGTTCTCCCTATTCTCACTCCATGTGAGTTCTTGGTGAGATCTAGTCCCCCCACCCCCTACATTTTACCCAGAGATTTCAAAGACAGCCCTGCAAAAATGGGGGAACTAAACTATACCAGGTCATTTATGTCCAAATTCAGTTGTTCAGGAGTAATATTTTGGTTCACTACCTCAATGTCAGATAAATATCAGAATCAATTATATATCTGGTCCTTTTGTCACTGATAATTACTGGGGCATTCCAGTCTACTTTTACATTAATAAGATGATCTCATGATAGAAATCTAAGCAAAACATTTGTACTGGTATATCGCCACACATAAACCAGTGATACAGCTGTGTTTTGGGCACTGTTGTAACTGCATTTTGCCATACACTGCCCTTTCCCTTAGTTTGTTTGTTCGTTTTAGCTGGAACAGCACCCTCTCCCCAAAACAGCACTAGTGTATGAGGCTCTATGATACCTCAGCACATATGCCAATGAGAACCCCAGTTCTTATACTTATGAACCCTACAGTGACTGGGGCAGAGGGTGAGAGGGGTTGAAATCATTGCAGTGAAGGGTGTTTGAATCCCCTTCAGTCCCCTTCAACGAGATCTCCAGGTAGTTAAAGTAACTTCTATCCATTCTAATGATTCCCAAAAGGTCCTGGTTTGGTCAGGATTCCCAAGCTCGTCCTTCACAGAACCAGTGCCAGAATGGAAGGTCGAGGACGACAGAGGGGCTGGGGAGGCACAGCTTCTGTAGGCATTCTCCACCCATAAGAGGAGACTACTGTTCTGGTTGGAAGTTGAATTGGCATTTAAGTATTAAAATGCACTGTTGGAGCCACTGAAAAGCATTGATTATTAAGGTAGTATCTCCCAAAGGTATATACGAAGTCTGTCCAAAAAAAGTCCAGCCATTGTTAATATAATGAGAATGGTTTGGTTGACACTGATGTAACCTGGCAGCCAAGGAGAGTGGACTGGAATGCACATGTGTGAACAGTGATGACTTCACTGTACTAGTCAGTGGGGGCGGTAGACCCGATTGAATGAGTATGTGTATTGTGTGGCCATTGTATCAAAATGACTGAGCAAATAGAGCAACAAATCTGCATCAAATTTTGCATTAGACTTGAACATTGCTCTGTGAGAACTATTCAGATGACTTAGAAGGCCACGGCTATGGGAACTGACCATTGGCAGCTTCATTAGGACAACGCGCCCACTCATGCATCACGTCTCGTGCAGAGTTTTTTGGAGAAACATCAAATCACCCAGATGACTCAGCTCCCCTACAGTCCAGATTTGGTGCCCTGGACTTCTGGCTTTTCCCAAAACTGAAATCACTTTTGCTAGGGAAGAGATTTCAGATCATTGATGAGATTCAGGAAAACACCATGGCACAGCTGCTGGCGACTGGTAGAACTGTGTGAGGTCCCAAGGTGCCTACATTGAAGGGGACTGAGGTGTCACTGTCCTATGTATATACTGTTTTTTGTATCTCGAATAGTCTTCAATAAATGTCTCTATTTTTCATGGCACACGCAGGATACTTTCTGGACAGACCTCGTATTTCATATGAACTTTTTACAACATCAATAGTTTTTAAAAATTAAAGAAAACTCAAATCGAAAATGACCAGTCTGAGGCTGTCTCACTTTTATTTTTCTCTCCCCTGGTGGCATGAAGACACCTGGCAAATATCACATGTGCTTAATCACAGAATAACTATATTCCTCAAAGAACCCAACCTAACTACAAATGTAAGGGTCTATAATGTTTCCATAAGAGATTTTATTCAGTGATGTATGACTTCATATGTGATAAATCTAGATACCTTTTTTTGAACTACATTCTCTCTCAACTGGGGAGAAAATATAGATGATACAAGAATCAACATTACCCAAGAAATTTACCAAAATTAAACCCAAAGCCTCCGAAAAGCCAGAGATTACTTTTCTTCACCTCCCTCAATTTGTTGTTTCTCTTATATTCTTACAAAACTGCCTGGTTAGGGAACCACAATAGACTGAGCTTTTTGAAGGAATTTAATTTGCTATGTCAGAATTTCTAGCATCTTTACAAACTGTGGGAATTAAACGCTGTGCTCATTAGAAGGGGTCTAAACAAGACATTCTCCTTGCCCACTAGTATAAAAGCAGAGCAAAAAAAAAAAGAGTGGTTAATTCTTAAGCTAGAGATGAGCTCATTACCTTGGGAGACGAGACTTTTACATGAACGATAATCGGTGCTAAGGAAGTCTTTATAAGCTGTGCTGGGTGATTGATGGTGTCCGCGTCGAGAACAACCAGTTGCAAAGATCTTGCCAACTCAAATATTCTTTCAATTTCACTTTGTACTTCCGCTAAAAGGAGAAATAATAAATAACAAGTAATGGTTACTTTCATTAAGTAGTTCTTATATTTAAAAAATATAGTACCCCTTTCAGATGTTTGTCTACATTATAACACAGAACGTGTAAAATTTACACATTCTGATCTAACTTAAGATATCTTTTCTAAAGAGAGAAATGGGATGAATTTTGTATAAAACCAGTTGTTAGAAAATTTGAGATGGCTTTCTTGATTGCTTCTCACATTCACCCTAATATTTAGCTACTGACATAGCTATGTTATTTTTTATTGTTGCTTTGTCTCAAGAACTTTTATTTTGGCTATAGAAGCCGAAACCACATTTAGGAAAAATATTTCTACCAATGAACAACTTATATATTAATATTTTATGGGTATCATTTAAAAAAATCTCACAATTCACCTGTTTTGACTGATGTGCATGTTTTTGGAGCCTTGGTTAAACATTCTGGGTCTAATCTTATAACTAGCATACTGCTAAGTCTTTACTTAAGTATTAGGACCAGTGGACTGTTCTGAGGCCTAATTAACTTCAGTTTTATTTGAAATAAAACTAAGACCAATTATATTAAAATGTTGTAATGTATCTAGATGCAAATCTATTCGGTGGCTGTGATAGCCAAGATATTTGAATCTATGAGTGAATCCGGTCAAACAAAAAATCTAGTTATTGTCAATGTCTAAAGCAATCCAGCTACTTTTAAAAGCAAAACAGATTATCCATAAAACCTAATATGGCTTTCTGAAATATAAAAAAAGGTTTAAATATATATATATAACAAATCACCTGACTTACTGGGTCATGTTCAAAGTTGGAATGAAACAATTTTCAGAGAGATGATCTTGGTTTGCTTTTTACTTTTTATTTTCAGCTACCGGTATGAACTAACAATGTAATCTTATCCAAATTACAAGGAGTAGCCAAAGTTACCTAATTTAAATTACTTCAAAGACGGCCTAGGAAAAGGCAGTGTTGCTCAAATATCCTCCCTGGAAAGGGCATGTACCAGAATCCCATGGTTTGTTTTGCTTTCCAGTTAAACTCAAGTTCACGTCCCCTTCCTTCGATAATCAAATGTATTGACAGAGTATGTGGGAGCATGAATGCTCAAAACTATCACGTAACTTTATTTTCTGGGGCTTTGCCTAATAGTATAAACCTCTTATTTTCCACAAAATCATTGTATTAGAAGGATGAATTTAAAGAGTCAATATATATACTGTTTACATATTATCTAATACCAATGGACTGAAAGATTTCATGTTGCTTTGAAAGGTGACTAGCTTTGAGGATGGCAATGTAAAAAATTTGGACAATCAGGCTTACTTGAAAAATTTTTTAAAATTACATTCTATATTTGTTAGTAATAATAGCACACTAGTTTTTTTCTCATGTCAGAAACAGTTTTAAAAAAGGATTTTTCTTATGAGAGAAGTTTAAAAAATAAATTATAAAAAATTTATTAGTAAATTTCAGCCTCAGGCTGTTGGGGTATGTTCTCCATTTATTGTTTTTAATCAGCTGCCAGTGGTTTAATGTAACTCCTGGCCTGGACCAAGCTACAACAAGTCTATATTGCTTTAAGCTTCAAATCCAAACACAATATTTTCTGAAGTAGCAAAAAGACAGTGACAAACCAGACTGCTCTGGTATAAAGAATCTTTGAGGCACTGTGAGTCTCCAGGTAAGTAACTCAGAAATCCTGGGCCTTATTTCCTCTGCACCAGCAAGGAGAAAAGTGTGGATTTTGACAGGCGCTGAGGGCAGGCACACCTCCTGCTTAACCAGCACAAAATTTGTGGGCAATGGGCATTCTGGCATGAACAGAGAGGTACTTGGGCAGAGCTAGCCAGGAGGCTGCAGAGAGCCACACTATATGCTGGATTCGGTCCAATATCTGGATAATATGTACACCTAAAGCAGTAAATAAATTGTATGTGTGAGGAAGAGAAAGGCATGTTTATCTACATAGCTAATTTTCTTAAAGCAAAACTTTAACCAAACCCAACAACCTTGACTCCTCAGGCTGATTTCTCAGAAGGCTTCCAATGGAAGTGTCATTGTGATTTTTGTTCAGATAAATGGAGCTCTGAGAAGTCATGGAGGATGGTGCTGGAGGAATGTGAACAAACACTTCCAAACTTGACCATGACTGATCTGGGCCCATCTCTCTCCAGCTTTTCTACCACCTGTGATCTTTTTTCCATCCCAATGCTTTAACTACTTCAACGGCTCCCTATGCTCAAAGCAACATTTCCCCAAGTGAGTGCCCTGGAAGAATATTCCCCTAAGATATCCTATGGGAAGAAGGAGGTTTTTTGTAAGAGAAATATTGCATATTATAATAGTTTCTTTTGGAATTTCAAACACGCATTACCCTTTGTATCTGTTACAGCTATAAGAGGTGTTCCAATGAGGAAACTTGCCCATTGTTTAATCCACAATTTCCAAATCTATTTGACCATAGAAAACATTTTGGGTGTAACAACTGCTCAGTATCTTTTAAAATTAACATTTCATGGGCTCTGTTTAGGAGATCTCTTTAGCGAGGCAGATAGAGCCCTAATCTACTGGCCTCAATCTACTTTTTTTTCAGTCTTCTGTCACCCTCAAACATGTCATCACTCCCATTTTCTAGGTGTGCTCTGTGCAAAACTAGTTGTTTCTCAACCACACAATGTTTTCTATGTATATATGCTGATGCCTTTGCACATTCTTGTCTGCCTTGAAGAACCAGCTCAAATATAACTTCCAGGATGTCTTCTCAGACACTTCTTACTTCCTGTCTTTCTTTCTTTATACACTTAGCTCTTTGCTCATAATTCCCTTTTCAAACAGTGTGGTAACCACCTGTTTTTTCTTTCTGTTTGCTTATGGGTAAGATACTTTGTCTTAGCCACGTTCGGACTTCCCAAGTCTGGCATAACACATGGAATGTAACAAGTGTTTGATAAACATTTGATGAAGGAATCTGCAAATGTGCGTGAACGAGCAGGCAAATGGACAGAAGTGGCTCACACAGTGATTATTAGGATAGATTGCCATTCCATTAACTCCAACTTGTGGTATGTGAGTTTTCAGAGTAAAGGGAAAAAGCAGTGAAGTGACATCTACCTTGTTTCTTCCTCAATATTTACACTAACTCCACCCCACCCACTCCACTGACTCTGACAACAGGTGACTAGATTATGCCAATGACTTCAAAGAATATTCATGAAACCCTTGGCTGGTGCATATGGTTAGAGTCAAGCAACCTAGCTTATGCTTTTAAGGGTCCGTTAGCGTCTTGTGATCTATCAGAGGAAGGCAAAGGCACTGTGAGGAGAGGAGAGGAAAAGATAGGAGAGTAGAGACCAGATGCTTATTTGAGAAATCTTTCATCTAATTTGGCATCCTTGTCACCCAGGATATTTGATTTTAGTCAGTTACCTAATCTGATTTGGCAGCAGCAGCTCTGCTATCATCACCTCCTGAAGGTGAATATATTGTGCCTTTAAAAGTGTTTCATTCTGTATGTGGAAGGTTCTAAATACAGGACCAAAAACCCCACTGATGCCTGGGATCCTGCCCCGACAAGCTCTGACACCTATTTCATTTGGTAAGTTTAGCATTCTTTCACAAAGCATCCATCAAACATTCACCAATCAATTGCCATGTGCCAATTCCCTGCCAGGGATATAGAACGGATACTTTGTAGCCTATTTCCAACCTGCTCAATTTTTGGCACAGTCTTCAATGAATTCTTGACGACGTGTTTAAACTCATTTCAGTAGTTGAAAAAAAAAAAAAAGGAATGGCACAGAAGAACCCTATCTGCCCATGAGGAAGATGGCAGTCAAACAAGTTGCCTTTAGAATGTGAATGCAAAGGAGACTCCCAGAAAGTTGTGAGTGGACTGCACTGCTCTTGGCAGTCGTAGAAAGGAGCCTTTTGATATGAAGGCTGTGATTCACCAGCAGCATGGACTTGCTTCTGCGGATGGTGAATCCAGCCTCCAGTCCTGCTCATATAGGGCTTGATAGAGCTAACCCTATCCAGCGTTTTCTTCTTCTGCATCATGGGAAATTTCAAGATGTTTTCTAACTGGTGTTCTAGGAAAGACATGTTTAAACAACCTGCATGTTATTAATGGTGGTTACTATTTCCACTTAAGATGTGACTCTTCTGGGTACTACCAGTTAGCAGCAGAAGCAACACTAAGAACCCCAAGATCTAGCTTTCTTCTAAAGACCCGAGAGGGCCGAACATCTCATTTCCTTTCATGCCAGCTGTGACTCAGGTATGACAGACATCATTAACCACATGGAGAAGCTGGGGCAAAGTGGAGATGAGTGGCTTCACATGGTTAGGCAATGACAGGCTGGAGATCCCACTGAAGATTCTTCCCACCAGACTACTAATTAGCTAATTGACTAGAGCTGAGATAGAAGAGGCTCTGGCTCCCGTAGGACTCTGCTCTCTTCTTTTCCATGGACAGCATTCTCTTCTGGTAACCAGCGCTTCCCCATTCAGAATGGGGAGCAAACTGGAAAAGCCACCCCAAATGCAACACATGTCATATCAGTCTGAAAGCATAGCTTGAAGAAGTACCACTTTTGAACATCTTACCTAGGCTGGACCGAGTGTTCGAACGTTCAATGATTGCTCTCTTGCTGGGATTATTTAGGACAGACCTCTTAGCAAGAGAAATGTCAGCTGTCACTCTCGTTATTGATATCCTATGAATAGGAACACAGAACAAAACACACCAGTAAAAATGGTTTAGGGGTCTTCAAGTGAGTTATAACCACCATATTTAATAACCACTTTACATACTATAGTGCCACCACAGAATAATAAACATTGACCATGATTATTTTAAATAGGCTTTGGCCAGTACTAAAACACAAGCAGAGCAGAATAGAGGTAGGTTTTGGCTATTTAACAAAAAAATCACTGCTGCAGAATTGCAGCTCTCCCTCCACTGTTGTGTGCCTTGCTGGATTGTCATTAATGCACACCATACCAGGAGGGAATGAAAACATGTGAGTAAACCATGCCCTTTCTAGGAAGCAGCAATTCACTTTCCCTACAATTCACAGTTGAGTTGCTCTTAAACGAGACCTTCAAAAACTACAGATGCCCTGGCACATTAATGCTGCTGGTCAAAGGGGGAAACCCTCTTTATTTTGATCATCAAAGACAATTAACCAGTCGGTAGCTATGTTGCATTCCTGGTGCTCAACAGTTAATTTATAATACATGAAGCATGTCTCCACCAGTTCAAAGGAAGGTTTTATTTCTAAGAATATGAAAAATATGATTTCTTTTTTTCAGGCACAAGATTCTTCAGCATATTTGCATGTGACTTTGAATATGGATGGTGGGCAGTCATAAGAAGGCAGTGTGAGGTTTGTGCCAGGATGTTTTAAGTTAGAAAGTCTCTTGCCATCATCAAAGAGAATAAAGCAAAGGCATGCAAATGAACACAGTTCTCCCAACACCGAGTGCAGTGCCTGACTCACAGGGCCACAGTGAGGATTAAAGGCACTGCAAATGAGTGGTGAGAGGGGTCTACTTGCCTATGATTATCAAATGAGAATCTCCAGAACTTCAATTTTAAAATTCTTCATTTAACCCAGGATTGTGCCCAATGTCAGACTATTATCTGCCTGTAGAATGCAAAGAACAACTCTCTAAGCCATTTACTGCCACCCCGGGCCAACTTGGCAGAGTTCCAAAAAGGAGGCAAGGGGGGTAGCCCTCCCTTCTCTTCATACTCAGTTGGTGCGTCCATTGTCCCTCATTTGCACACTCCTTCGGGATTTGGAGCAGGGAAGAGGTGTAGTTATTAATAATCATTAAGTCGCAAGTCACCTCACACCTGTTTTGGGACAACATTATCAGCACTCTCAGGAGATGGTTCACCTGGCCTCAGGGACCAGAAGCCTTGGGGAGAATTAAAACTATTTCATTTAACAAATCATTGAAAATTGGTTCTTTAAAGTAACAGACTGTGCAAAAATTCTGGTGCCATTTTAAAGCAAAGTACCCCTTGCTTGTGTCTTTGTATTTATAAGCTGTAGATGGTCAGGAAGTTTCAAATTTTTGAACTTTTAGAATTTTGAGGCCCTCATAAATTACTTGAAACATCTTCACCCAGTCTTCTGCAGAAGCCGGAGTTTTCTGAAACACCTCCAGGTGAGAATGTGAGAACGCTACAGGGAGACTGAGTGGGCCGGCCTCCAGCTTTCGCACGGACCACCACAGGCAAGCGCCCCTGCATTTCTGTTTTCTACGTTGGGGCTTTCTATATGATTTCATGTAAAAAGTTTTTCAACTGCCAGAAGACACTGGGAAACACTGGTCAAGTAATCTCTCTTCATTTGACCAAGAAGAAAAACTGAGACACAGACAGGAAGTTCCACGCGGTTAGTTAGAGGCTAAGAAGGGGTAAACCACAGGCCCCCAAGCACGAGGCCAGTTCTTAGTCATCTGCCTTGTAATTCTCTTAAGAGTTTCAGTTTTCTTCTCCAGCAACCCTAGTTCCCCAGTCAGAAGCTGAATCATCACAGTGCAGAAGCCCAGTCAGTCTTGGCTATGTGCTGAGAGATGGTCACGATTCATTCAGGTTAAAGTCACATCTGAGTCTCCGTTTCTCAGTTGGCCACTGCAACTGTGAAATCTCATAGGCAGTCCTGTGGCCATAACTCCTTTTATTTACAGGATTGAGCTTGCTTGTTTATTTCTTTTGTTTCTGCTTTTTGTTCCTTTGTTTGTTGTTTTACAAATGAAGTTGCTGGTTAGAAGCACAGAGTGAAGTTCCAGAGCAATTCAACTTTCTAGAATAATTGCTTTTGAAGGGCCCACAGAGTCTATTCTGCCTAGGTGAAAGTCAAATGTTATGGTTCCACACAAGCCAGCTAGTGACCCTTGGTTCTTAACAGTTCAAGGGATTATCAACAGACGCACACTTTTATTTTTTCTGGGTTATAAACATTTTTACAAAGCCATTTTCAAACACATCTGAAGTTTTGCCACACACACAAACAGAGAAAAATGTTCCATGTATTCCCAAAACAGGAAAATGTATGGACAATAGAGGGTTCTTTTTCTTGTCTTGCTTGTTAATAAAAAACCAGCTGACTTGTTCATACAAGCTACTGGGTAATACAAGTACACATGCATGCAAGGGCTCGGGAGAAGACAGACACAGCCCCAGGAACCCTGTAATGAGACAAAGCAAGAGTTTTCTCCCCCGGGCAAAGATGTTTGCTATTATCAAAATCAGAAACCAAATCCAAACCTGTTTTGGGGGGTTTTTTTTGGTAAAAGGCTCCCCAGCAATGTGATTACATTCACCATTAAATGTTACATAGTTTACATACTTATTTTTTTAAACTTAAAGTGATATCCTTTCTACTTTTTTCTTTGCTATACTCTACCATCTCGTGTCTCAGCACTTCCACGCATCTTGTTGGACACATGTCTCTGAAAAGTTCCCTGGGAAACTTTTCTGTGACGTAGTGTCAGTAGTTGCTGGTCTGTAGATAAAAGACTAAGAGGATTTCAGTTCCTCGGCAGACTGAGTGTACTAGCAAATGTCACCAGAAACCAGCAAAATCATTCTCAAAATCCAGCAAGTCTGAACCCCAACTGTTACTTATTTCTGTGTCAGAATTCACCGTAGTTGCTGCAATCCATCATGACCTGCGAGGATCAGTTTCCTGTGATTTTCTATGGAAAGATACGGCTTTTGGCGATGGCATATTCATTTAAAAAATTATTATTTCTATGTTGGGAATGGAACAGCTGTAAGATCCTTCTATATCCTTGCTATACCTAATATGCAGCCGTCTTAGGATGCTAATATTTTTTACATCCTCATATTCATGGAGAAAAGTGTCCCAAAGAACAGACAGGGCGCCACCCAGACAACAGGGATGAAGGTGCCCGAGGCCTGAGGACCCTCCTGGATGTCTCTCTTGCTGGTTGCGGGACTGTGAACAAGTTGCACCGCATGGGGAGCGTCGGTACGGTGGTCAGTGAGATGGTGATGGTAGCTTTGCCGAACTATCTCATGGGATTGTTGTTGGGAGAAAACCAGGTAATATGTGAAAAGAGCATTCTTAAATAACTATTCATAGTGCCCTGTGTCGACAGGTACATATATAATGTATACAAGACAATTATTGGATATTTAAAGACTTGGAAAAGACAGTTTCTTTATATCCTGTCCTTAAAAGTTAGTCTACCATGAACTCTCCCATCTCCAGAGTCTGTGATATTTGCTATACTTGGAGGGTGGGAGAATCAGGGTGGCACGTAGTTAAAACTTGCTGACTTAAATGTTCATGTTTGGCATTAGAGTGTTCAATTAACTATCTCTGGTGTTTGTCCACCGACAAGCCTGCATTTGAACAGAGAATGGAAGGAGGAGGTGATAAAGGAAGGGTATTGATTATGGCACAGAAGGCACTGTGCTGTTCTCCTCCACTTGCTGCCTGTGATGACAAGTTGTCTTCACTCTCCCATGGCTTGGCGGCTTTGGGATGGCCTCAATTGTTCCCATTTCCTTTATAAATAGACACTATGTCTTGAATCTCCCTAAGTTGTTTTCTTGGCCTCTTTTCTTCAAATTCTTTCTCAAGTCCTTTTTTTTCTTTAAGTGTTTGACTAATAATTTCCTTTCCCTTTAGATCCAATCTGTGTAAGTTAAACATGATGTTCATTTAGGGTTTTTCCCATGGTCACGTCAGTTACAAAGTCTCCAATGACTGCCACAGAGTTTATCTGATCCAGGTGTCAAGAAGCTTAAAGTATCAACTTTATCGAGATTTGAAATAACTAGCGTAAGTCAACAAATTGCAACTAGTTTGACTGCTGGCTGTTCAGCCTGTGAATGGTAGATTCCACCAGCTGAACAAGCCTCATCCCGAAGGCCGGTCCTGGGCGCACATGTGCAGTGGGAGACGAGGAGAAAAGCTCCACACTCTTGTGCAGCCAGTTGGTCCTCACGGGGCTGGTGCCATCGTAGCAGCGTGTCAGGCTCACTTAGTTTGTGATCTGTGCACAGGAATGGTCACCATGTGGGGACAGCCACACATCCAGGGATCCCTCAGGAACTGTTTCATTTGGGCTTTTCATTTTTCTTACATGTGTTACTATTAGACCCTACAACAGAAGTTATAGCAAAAAGAAATTGTGTACGTAGCTCTAGACTGACTCAGTTTCTAAGGTATCAAAAAAGGTAAGCATATGATTGTGTAATAATCAAGCTGTTGGACTTTAACCCAAGGTGTTGAATTATTTTCTAACGAAGATTTGAAAAACAGTATTGAAGAAGGAATCTTCTCAGTAAGTGGATCCCCTTTTGCCCTTTCTAAAAAGTAAGACTGCCCTGACAATTTTGTGTAGCCTACTGCATCCATGGCCAATGAAACAGCGGGTTTCCAGGAGAACATATTGTGTATGCTGTATCACTGGGTAATGCCTTCTGTGCAATTGTTCTCTTGGCTGGCTTCAATTAAAGACTGTTGAATTCTCTCCTTTTATTAACTGGTAAAACATAATGCAGCAAACTGTCATAGTTCAAAATGTAAGGACAGACATGTCAGAGTCTGTCCTTATCAGAGTCTCCAAATGCACTCAAGCAGTAGATTCAGTGTTCGGTTTTCTGCTGCACTGGCCTCTTATTACCTGAGAGCAAGTCCACTCACCTACTTCCACCTTTAACATCTATCTTCCTCCTACTCGGCCGTACTTGAGAGCTCTCTGGGGCTGAGTCACTTTCTCCAGCTGTTACGCTTGCTGCTGTTGGATTCATCCTCAGGTCTTCAGCTCCTCTGCTGTGTCATCAGACCCCATGGAGCACTTGGCAGGGGCATTTTAATTCTATTTCCACTAACATCATTTTCAATAGTGTGTGTAATTGCTTGATGCAGACGATTCCCCTTGATTCAAAACAAATCGCTGCTGGTGCAGTTAAATACATTTCCTCTTTCTGGGCCCGGGGCAGAACCTCAGATTCTTCACTCGTTCAAGCGATAAAGTCACTCATTTTCGCTTTGCCAAATTATCATAATTTTTTTCTTTTTTCCATAGGTCCTGCATTTCAAACCTTTAACACTGTTGTTTAGAAGGATGCTGTGTGGGGACCAAAGCCATCTAACACAAAGTAAGGCTGTGTTATGGGGTGGAATTTGTCCAGCTCAAGGGCTGTTACAGGGCCCTAGGAAGAGGCACCCCTCAGAGCTTCCTTAGGTAAAGGCACCAGAGTTTCAAACCATGTGACTCCAAGCATAGCTGAAGGACGCGTGTGTGTGCAACCAAGAACACAGAAGACAGAGCCACACATGTCAGCTGCCTCCATCCACAGAGAGCTGCATCAGGGTAAAGGTTCAGGCTGAGATCATCAGAGGGCAGGACCAAAACTAACACTATTTAAGTTAAAGAGTCAGAGCTCCGCTGTTTCTTTGTAATGCTTTCTTAAGAAATGGATTCCCAATAGCCAACAGTTTCCAAACAGAAGCAGGTTAGTGGTTGTTAAAGAGATTAGAATAAAATAACTTATACATTTTCCTCCAACTCCAATATTCTAGTATTCAGTGTTATTCACTTGGTTCTTTTGTAACTACTTTACTCTTTGCCTGCCTTTTTTTAAAAAGAGGGTGGCAGGATAAACTCCTGGTTTGCTTATAGCTCTTTGGGTCCACTTGATGAATGTGGCAGACACTATTATTTGTCCAACAGTATCTCCATCCTCTTCCTCCTGGGCACATAGCTAGACTATATTCCTAGCCTCAAGATTATACTTTCAGGGTTCATTTCTATAGTTCATTACTTCCCAGCCTCCTTTACAATTAAGTGTGGTCACGTGACCAAGTTTAACCAATGAAATGCGAAAATCAATGGGTGTCACTTCCAGGCTGGCGTGCTCCTGTCCCCATCAGATGACTAGAGAGACCACCCTCAGGCCAAGGGCCCCAAATGATGGGCAGAACACACTTCCTGCCCAATCCTCCCCTTGCTCCACTCTGTCTTCTAGCTGAGGAACATCTGCCTGAGACTGTTAAATGAGCAACAGTAAGCTTTCATTGTGTTGGAATCATGATACATTGTGGGAGGTATTCATTAAGGCACCCTGGCCTCCACTAACGTGCTTGGCAATTCAAATAATTGCACTGAGGTATTCTGATTTCTTGAACTAAAATCTCAATTACTGGAACTAAAACCTCAGTTTATTTTCTTTGTATATAGTCCCAGAAATGAATGACTGTTTTTAACACAATTATCCAGAAACTTTTTCTTTTGAGAAGTATGTGCAATTTGTATTTAAAGCATTATCATGTTTCCTTTTTTCTTAAAATGCCATATTTATTAAAATATTTGGTATGTTGGATGCATGTAACCATACTTTTTACAAGATGCTGTTTAGGTTTTTTGTTTCTAATAAGTTTTCAGGTATCTACAGGTGGTTATTTTATTCACAATGCACTGTGAAAGAGCTTAGTCCTTTGTATTGAGTCGATGTGAACTTTTTACCTTTTCTCTGCAAAACACAGAAACTCTTTCTAGACATTTTTCACAAAACTTAAATCGTGAAATTATCTGATAGCTAAAGACTGAGCCATGTTGATAATGGGTCATAGTAGGATGCATATAAAATAGGCCAATAAAATAACAAGGTAATTTCTGGAAAAAAACCCTGAGCTAAACATCCAAAGTACTGTTCCCTACAAAATAGTCACTTTGAGAGGCTTATGAGGAAAACATTTCTTCCACCGTTTCTTTGAGCAAGTTGAGTACTTTACACTTATCTCTTTATATGATACACACACATACACACGTGTAACTCCTGAAGATTACCCAGCTTGATCAGCGGGCCACCATCCTTGTCATAATTATTCTATATTTTAAATTAATAATTTTCATAAAACAAGTTTGGTAAGAATTCACCAACCAGTGAGAAGATAAAGACAAACACATCCATTTACCATATTATGCCACGTATAATGCTCACTTTTTTGACAAACTTTTTAGGGAAAAATAAGGGTGTGTATTATATATGGGTAGTACTAATTCCATGTCTATGTAAATGTTTTAAATTTTTTTATTTATGCTTATGCATTAAAAATGTAACTGTAGTTAGCAATAATGATACCCATATGCACAATAATACCCTGGAATACGATAATCGGTTTTGTTTCTAAATATAAATAAAAAATTGAATTAAAAAATCAAAATGAAAGATTTTTTTTCCCTGAAAGTTTGGGCCAAAAACATGGGCATGCATTATACACAGGAGCATGTTATACATGGCAAAATATGGTAAATAAAACAAATGTATTATTTTCCTTCTCAAGGCCCTTTTTCCCTTGGGGATTCAATGCTATACTTCATAACTTCATATTTTTAGAACTTTGTCATTGTATCCTTCCCTGACTGAGCTAACTTTTAATTACAGATCTTCTGCAATTGCTGGAAACATAGATCCACAAAAAAAAAATCCATCATACATGTTTGATTAAAGGAAAATAAAAATACAAAAATATCTATATTCTCACCTCCCATCAAACCTGTGCTTCAGGAAATCAAAGAGGGCTTTCTGCATCATGTCTGTTACCTTTGCAGAGGTGAGAAAAAGAGAATGAGGCAAACACATGCAGAGAGAGAGAGAGAGAAGTCAAAAGTAAGAGAAGTGGAAGGGAAGGGCACTGGGATTGAGCAAAGACCTTCTCACAGCCAGTCCTCTACAAGGGGCAGATTCCCGTGGAAGGTGTTTTTCATTCTTAACCACCTGCAGTTACTAAATTTTTCCCTTGATTTGCCTCCAGGGTGTTAAGGGATAAACCAGCAATATTCATTTGACCCAAGGCAAACCCTCTTCCCTTATAGGTTCTGAACTACCTTCAGGGGCCCACCACAGGCTGGCTTTGCACGCCGGTGCTGCCTGTTCTTGCCACAACCTGAGTGGTGCTGGCCTCCAGTGAGGAGCAGCTAGACCCCTGCAGACCAGCCCTGGGCCCTGCGGTCCTGCTAGTCTGTCTGTGTTGGCAGAAATTCTCTGTGCCCAGGGCTGGGTTGCTGCGGATCACTCTTCCTGCTCTTTTGTGGAGGTCCCCATTGAGAGGGGGAGGGGAGAAGGAAAGAAAAGGGACAGAGAGGGAGGGGAGAAGGAGAAAAAGAGGCAGGAAGGAGATGGGATTCTCAGATCTGCCTCAAAGAAATTGATTAATTCATTCCACAAATGAGTACTGAGTGCCTACTAGGCGCTAGACATTGTCCTAGCTCCGCGGTAATGGTGCTCTGGGAGTTGCCCATCTTCGACTTTAACGTCCCACTTACTACCTAGGCTAGAACGAGGTCAAACCTGCGACATCTGTAATGTAGTACGTCTAAGTCTTTACTCTTTCCTTCTCACATGGTACTGCTTAATTAATCTGTGAAGAAGTTCACTAATATTTTCAGTGATTTTTTTCCTTCTATATGTCCTTTGAAATAAATAAGCAGAGAAACATTTTTGGTGGACTGTGCCGTCAACTCGAGCACCAGAAGGATGAGTGTGTCGGTGCTCTGAGGGTTTAGGTTTGCTGGCAGATTGCCCATATGTTCCCCTGTGCTGCTCATAGTCTGTTACTTCCAACAGTGACGGGAACAGCCGAGACAGACAAAGTCCATCTCTGTGAACGTAATGCAGAGCAAACCTTTTAACAGAACTTCCCATTATGAATGTTTTGAGGGAGATCATTGATTTCTAAACAATGCAATATGTAGTAGATGAGAAGCCCCACGCTGCACCAGCTGCCTTCACATGCTGCGAGGTGGCTTCCATCGGTACCCATTTGTAAGCCGGCCCGAAGAGCCAGCTCCAAATGGCTGTGTCCTAGATTCCTGACCAAGAACTGAAGCGTAACAGGCTGGTATTTGTACCTCATAACCCTTCAGTGACGGCCCCACTAACACCACTGGACGCATGGATGGCACAACATCGTAAGGAGGAATGTGCTCCGTCTGAAAGAGATGATTTGACACTCGTGACAAGGTGAAGTATACCTCCTCAACAGCCACAACATTCATCATTGTCAGGTCAAACAAAAAATGATTACCACAGGCCCCGCAGATGAGGCTCACCCCTTATCTTACAGCCACTCAAGTCACTGAAATGGAGCATGGCAGGCACACATGGAGAGAAACCTGAACAGTAGATTTAAAAAGGAAATACAAACTTACCACTTTTTGCTTCTGTTTTGCTAAAAGACAACAATGAGAGCCATATCAAAATACGTCACCTCTGTAAATGATAGCACATGATTTTAAAAGAGGGAAGAACGTCCGCCTCGTCCCTGTGACTCTCATCACCTCACTTCCACCCACTCTGCAGACACAGTTCCGTCATCTCACTCAGCACAGGCCCCTTTTGGAGACATGAAATAACAGACAACTTCCTCCACGTAGGAGGGACCTTACATCCCGACTTCCTGTTGGGTGGGGAGGGTGGGTGTCATAACAACACTGGGGGTTCTGGGCCAGCACAGACCACAGGTGGCTTCCTGCTGAACACAGCACACAGTGTGGCTGCGAACATCGTGGACAAAGCAAATGTGGTAAAGAGAAACTTAGAATAACAATTTGGGTAAAAATAATCAGCACCTCCATCACTTGTTGTTTTGGGGGTTTGCAGTCCTTCATGCATTCTTAAGTCTTTCCGCACACTTTCTAGGATAGTGACACATTTTCCTACTACGCTGCTCTTGATTACAATTAAGTTTGTAACCAGTTACTCCTGTTGGGTTTTTTTTGTTTGTTTGTAATAGTGAAAAGCCTTAATGCCCTAAATGTCCAATAAATGGGGATGAGGCAGAATATACTCAGTATCCGATTAAAGTGTTTTTGTGGCCATCCAAGCAGGCCCGGTCTGTGTGGGGGAACCCAGAGGCCTCGCTGAGTTCAGAGCCCTGAAATCAAGAAGGATTCACACGAACAAGGACGCGTATGCTCAGAACTGTCTCAGAACTGATGCGGCGTCCTGCACCTATGGCAGGCCAGAGAGACCGTGCACTTGTCCTTCCGGATTGGTGATATGCCGTGCCCGACGGCAGCATCAGTTCTGGGCCAGAATGAAATTAGCCTAAGTTGTCAGAAAACGTGATGGAAGAGAAATCCTCCACAGTTTCCAAATGCACAACTCTTGATTGGGCCACCACTCTCTCTTCATTACCATTAATTTCGGAGCTTAGCTGTCTGGTAGCCAAAGAAAACTGAGGTCATCTAGGCCCAACCTCATTCTCTGTTTCAACCCTCCCGATATCCACAGCCCAGGCTGTACCAAAACATCCTACAGTTGCCCATGGAGACTGAAACAGTATTTTCTTGAGAGTCTACAACTTTTTTTTCTCTTTAATTGGCCCTCACCATCTTCAAGACTGTTGAGTTTATGAATGGAATAACAAACTTGCCTCAAACTGGTTTACACAATCATGAATAAATAAGATTTTTCAATATTACACAAATATTTAAAATTTTAGTACCACAAATACCCTTTAAATCAAATCAAATCACTATGAAAGGCAAATGAGTAAAAAAATATTAAGTAGAAGAATCTTTAAATCAAGTCCTTTTAGTTGTTTCCAAATTAATAAGAATACTTGCACGTTCAAATATTAAGCAAGGAATACATTACATTAAAAAGAATTTAACTAAAACCCTCACCTGTTGATGTGGGTGTTGCTCGAAATGTCCCTGATACCATTTCTCCAAGACTTGAAGAAGAATTTCCACTGGATTTCCTAGGATATAGAGCAGGAACATGAGTCCTTCTCCAGATCCCTTGAAAATGGAACTTGAGAGCACAAAGCTTTCTTTGGCCTTAATCCTCCTAGATAATTCAAAACACACCACGTCCTGCTTTAGAGAAGAACTTTAAGAATCTGTCCAAATGTTTTCTTCGACCTCATTTCTCAGAGAAAATGAGGAACTAACTGGGATCTGGAAATACTTTGCAAAAATTTCTCCCCTAGTTATTCAACACAGAAATGAGGCAGCAGAATCAGTGACAGGAATGTTCTTGTGAACAGCTGGATTTCTACAGACATGGCCCCCAGGGCACCACTCAGATGTCAAACACAGCTCAAAACAAGCAGGAAGACCAGGAAGAAGCATTTGTTCCGAGAAGCAATTATGTGCGATCAGAATTAGAAACTGACAGTGTGTGGCCCATAGTGGAAGATCGTCAGCACTGGTCTCTTCACGGGGCTCCGGAAGCCTCCCTGGCGCCCACAGGGGCCCTTAGAGCCCACCCCCCGACTTCTCCAGTGACCCTCCATTTCAGTGCTTATGAGTATGGTCCCCCGAGTCAGAACAATCTGATTTCTCGTCCTGGCTGTGCCACTCACTAGTCGTGGGACCTTGGCACATCTCACACCTTTCAGCCTCAGCTTCCTCATCTGCAGGAGGAGAGGGTACACCTCCCAGGGTTGGCATAAAGAAAATAAGGTCGTGTCTGTAGCTCTTGGCTTTACTCTCACACCTTCTGCGTTGTAAGCTTTTAGTCCAAAATTATATAACTATATAATGATATTATGGAAAAATAATAATGATAAACTAACAACTTTAGAAATGATGATAATAATGCATTAATTATCTCATTCAGCAAATATTTTTATTGAGTATCCACTGTTCCCAAAGTTAGGCGTACAACAGTGGGGGGAGAAATGCAAAATCCCGTCACATATAGCGACAGACTCTAGTGGGCGATATCGGTTTCAAATGGGTGAGTAGGTAAATATATAGTATTTCTGACAGTAATAGATGCAACAGAGAAAACTAAGTCAGGGTAGAGATGGGAAGTGGGTACAATTTTAAATACAGGGGCAGGAAAGGGGCCCCTGACCATGCACTATTTAACAAAGACCTGAAGCAGATGATGGAGTTATCTGGTGGAAAAGGGAGGTAAAGGGTTCCAGTGAGAGGAGACAGCAAGTACAAAGGTCCTGAGGTGGAAACCTGTATTACCAACATGTTTAAAGAGCATCAGCAAAGACAGTTGAGACTGGAGGGAACAAGAGGAATTAATAATTAACATTATAGGCATGCCATATACTCCATGAGATTGATAACTAAGAGTGGGGCTGACTGTACTTTTGTGATCTCCTGTCACTGTTTCAGAGGTTCCCATATGACAAAGGCAACAGGGCCCCTAACAAACACAGGCATTTTTGAAATAGAAAAGGATCCAACAGAAAAAGGAGGTTGAGAGTGAAGAGAAAGAACTGCTTCTATTTTAGGCCTTAGAAGAAATGGTAACACCTAAAATCAATGCTTCAAGGTAGGCTCACACATGCAGGTTCAGGATGATTCTGATTTCTCTCGAGCTTTGGTGCATTCCAGGGACCTGCGTGCTGCAACCTATGTGGCTACTTCATTAGTCCACTAGACGCCGATTCATCCGAAGCTAGACAGAGTCGATACTTTATTACCAAGAGATGGCAGATGCCACAAAGAGCCCTTGGTGGGGAAGAAGCTGCTGGTGCCTGGACCTGCACATGCCACAGCATTCCGTGATGACCTGAGAAAGTCTCTGAGAGCTAACCAGGAAGAGCCGTGATGCTGGCTCAGGCCAGGCGCCCACGTCCTGCACTGAGAAAGGTGCCCTCCATGACTCTAATGAAGGGAGGAGTAGGTTCCAAGGAGCGTTTGCTGAGGCTGTGGAAATCCACGTGGGTTCCAGTGATGCCAGGCTTCAGGGAGAATGCATGTCTGAAACACTTTTGTGTCGATCAGAAACACCCCATACGCAAAAAAGTATCTTTTACTTTGAAAGCATACAGTTTGAACCTAATAAGCAAGCTGGAATATGTCACTTAATGTTCCTACCTGTACCCACCCCCAAAGTTTACAGGAAGAAAGGAGCCTTACCCTCCGTGAAAACGTCCTCGCTTTTGCTCTTGCTGAATCCGTATGTTCTCCAGTCTAAGTGGACTTGGGATGAAGCCAATCTCACAGCCCTCTTTCACCAGCCTTCCTATCCACCAATCATTGTTATATTTCTGGAATGCAGAAATAAAACTGTTACCAACAGTAATTCACGTATCTTCACATTCCACTAATTAATTTCAGGGGACCAGAAGAACAAAACACCATTCATATTATATATTGTACTATAGTACGCATATGAGGTCTGTCCAGAAAAAGTCTAGCCATTGTTAATATAATGAGAACGGTTTGTAGACATCGATGTAACCCTGGCAGCCAAGGAGAGTGGACTGGAATGCACATGCGTGAACAATGATGACTTCACTGTACTAGTCAGTGGGGGCGGTAGACGCCCTTCAGTGCGCATGTGTCCCGTGTGGCCATCACATTCAAAGTGACTGAGGGAGTAAAGCAATGAATCTATTCCAAATTTTGTATTAAGCTTGAACATTCCTCCATGGAAACTAGTCAGATGATTCAGAAGCTGCAGCTGTGGGCCACTGGTGACGGGCAGCTTCATCACAACATCCACCTGCTCTGCATCACATCTTGTGCAGTTTTTTGGCGAAACATCAAATCACCCAGGTGACTCAGCCACACACCCCCACTCCAGCCCAGATTTGGCAGCCTGCAACTTCTGGCTTTTCCCCAAACTACAGTCACCTTTGAAAGGAAAGAGATTTCAGACCTTCGATGAGATTCAGGAAAATATGACCAGGCAGCTGATGGCAATTGGGAGAACTGTGTGAGGTCCATGGTACCTCATTTGAAGGGGACTGAGGTGTCACTATCCTACGTACAATGTTTCTTGTATCTTGTATCTTCTTCAATAAATGTCTCTATTTTTCATAGTACGTGGCTGGATACCTTCTGGACAGGCTTTGTATAAACACCAGAGTGGAGGTCTACAGACTTTTTACCTGAAGGCCCAGATAGTAAACATTTAGGCTCTGCTGTCCCTGCCCTCTCTGGTGCGACTGCTGAAACCTGCAGTCGCAGTGCGGAAGCACCCGCAGACACGCCGTACACCAGTAAGCAGAGCCGTCTTTCAGTAAACCCTTTCTTTCCAGAAACAGCACAGGGGCCACCGTTTGCCAATCTCTGGTCTAAAGTCAGGTCCTAACCCTTGGATTCCTTTGGTCCTTGTTAAAACTCCTTAGCCATTCTTAAAGAATACATTGTATAAGGATAAATACACACCAGTGTAATTGAAATTCTTGAAGATAGGCAAGTCTGAAATGAAATACATTCAATAGTCGGGTATTTGCCAAAAGCTTTTCGGTAAAAATCCATGAGAGTGTCTGCAATCTACTCTCACTGAGGGCGAATTCTAATCTTCTGAGGGGAAGCAGAGTTTAGCATCCCCAAATATGTCACCCCGAATATTAATTGCTTTAAGCTGATTATTTTCAAGAAATGAAAGACTCAGGAAAAACTGCTGACCTTTCCCCCAACTGCCTGAAAGAATTTAGAAGACCTGTTTCAGGAAGGGAGATATCATCACAGATAACGATAGTTTATTAGTTTATATTAGATAATGGTAATTTAATATGAGCTAAGTGTGAGAGGGAAATCCTAATGAGGCCCATTTGCTCGAAGTCCTCTCTGCACCCCATTGCTAAAGATGGCCCAGCCAACACTTAATTTACCAATCATGGGCTTTTTCGTCTCCTTGCGAATTGCCCTCCTGCCCTTTGAAGTGTCAAACCACACACACACACACACACACACACACACACACACACTGTCTCCTTAGCTCCCAAATGACATACAAATCTTAGCTGCCCAATGTGTTCTTGGGTCTCATATTCTTGGGGAACTCCTGTACGTACATACGTAATAAATTTGGGTATTCTCTCCTGTTAACCTGCCTCGTGTAAATGTGGTTATAAGACTAGCCAGAACAATTTGGAAGAATAGAAGAAAAATTATTTTTCCTCCCTCATACCTCCAAATACAGGTTTGCAAATTAAGGTCAACTTTACCACCTGAAGAAAAAGAAGCCTAACCTTACAAAGACTAAACATACTATGTATTTGTGTGTGGAATTTTTTGGAAATAATCTGCAGATGGCCAAAAGCCCAACAGCAACACCAGAATTTCCACTTAAATAAAGTTCCACGACACAGAAACTTGAAAGGCCCATGCGAAGGCCTCGGTCAGTACAGGGTGAGAGTCTGTCAGCGTGGCCATTGGATGGGGCAGGAAAACTGCGTGCACGATTACGGACTTACTGAATCCCAGGGTAAAAGACTCATTTAATCCAACCCACCTGCCTCAAGGGAGGGTTTCGGCTAGTGATGTCCAGAGAGTAGATTTATCAGTCCTACTATTTACACCCTCAGAGCCAATTCCCAGAACTTCCTTTATTGTTTTGATGGGTGGTAGACAAGATAACTCTCGAGCTTGATCCAAAAATATCTATTTTTTCCAAAATGTAACAACTTCATGTAGTACAGTTTGCCTAGCTTAGAAAAAAGGAGAATTTACCTGCATAAAACACTGGTACATGTGAAGGAAGAATGGGCAGTTTAATTGCCTCATCACATCGTGAAGTTCTGCCTTAACGCTCAAAAGCAAAAACATGGTTTAGGGATTTGGCCTTTATGATGCCCACAGCTTCCACACAAGTCATGCATGGCATGTAGATGAGACAACACTGGAGAAATGAGAGTTGAGTCAATGTAAAATCATGAACAATCTTGGTTTTAGTTTTTCCCATCTTCCTATCTTTATTTCGGGATAATAGACCTGAAATAATCGGTCTATTTATTTGGGGATTAACAAGAGGCAAGGGGGACCTTTTAGAGTCTTTGCTGCACAGCCTGGTATTTAAATTTGACCGTGGTGGGGACAAACCAGGCCCTGAGTCATAGTTTCCTGGGGCTTAAGTTATTTCCTGAAATTAAGTTAGTCCACTGGAACACTAATTTATTAAATGGTACCCAAGTGACCTTAAAGGGCTTCCTGACATGGCTACTGCAGCTCCCCAATATGTTTTCACTTAGTTCTACGAAACCATAGACAGAGCACACTGAGAACCTGACTCACATACATAAAAGTTCTTTGAGCTACTTGGGAGAAAGTCGCTATATACAATCAAGAGTATAATTTGCTTATAATTTAGTATATGTGATAAGGAGAGCTGTAGCTTTTCTCGGCTTTTGAACTTTTTCATTACTGAGAAAGTACTTAAAACAGTGCATGATAGATGGCCTCCTAGGAAATGGATGAGAGGAAAGGCTGCAACTTAATTACAGAAATGTGTTCATTTGTGTTGGTGTTCCAAGAGCATGGGCCAGCTTTCTGGCAAGGCCACCCTAGTGTTGTTCCAATCATTCTCATTTTGATTTCCCTAAAATGATTAGTAGTGCTTTCCCTTTCTAAGATGTTTTCCCATCTGATATTTCAAGGTCTGAAACAAGTGGCTCTAACCCACACAGGACTAGCAACTCAATACCACACACATCAGACTGCCAGACTGAAGACAAAGTCATCGATCAAGGAGCACATAGACCAAAAAGCAACCAACAGGACAAGCTGGAAAATGTGGATGGAATGGAGGGAAGCAATAAAATACCTCAAGGTGGGAAGGCTGGTGTGCGTGAGTGTGCATGGAATATGTGAGCACGTCTCTGAAGTTCTGCTTTTCCTTGGGAGCAGAGTATTAGCAACTAAAGAATATGGTTGGTCATTCTGGGGGGTAATGATGAGACAAAATGAACTTAACCACTCAGATGCCAGGGCACAGGTTTGAGGTCCAGGGCCCTTGTCCTCCAGGCAAATGTGGATGCCCTCCTCACACACCATGGAGGAAGCACACGCCATCAAGCTGATGCTTTGTCGGCTTCCCATTACCAAGGCAGTCTTTGTCTGCACGCATTTTCCCTGCACATTCAATATAACGAAGTGTTCCCCTTCCTATCAAAAGGCTGTCCCGCCACTCGGGGCATGGATCCCACCCTTCTTGCCTACTCAAAAACTTTACTCCTTTTCCTCTCTCTCCTTTCTCACCTCTCTCTCTCTCTCTCTCTCTGTTTGTTAATAACAGCATATGTGGGTGCTCCAATAGCTCCTGTCTGAAACAGAAACTTCTTTTGATTTCATACCCTCCTCAGTGTACTGCCTGGTCAGTGTCAAGTTCCTTGAAAGCATGGTCTCCCCTTGCTACATGTAGTCCCTTTTCTCCTCATCCCATTCCATCGGGCTTCCGTCTCCACAACTCCAGACAGAGGTCCTAGGGACTTCAATGCTGCTGACCACCACGCTGCCAATCCACTGTCCACTCCTCGCTCCTCATCGCAGGGGGCACGTCACAACATTTGCCACAGCCGACTGCTTCCTCCTGGTGGATACACTCTTCTCGCCCGGTCCGCACACTGCTCTCTCCTGGTTTTCCTCCTCTGTCTCATACTTCTCCTTTCCAGCTTCCTTATTTGTCAAAGCATTTCATGCACCCCACCTCTGCAGCATGGAATTCCTTTGGATTTGATCCAGAGCTGCCTTCTCTCCTCCCTCTACTCTCTCTTTAGCAGTAGGTGACTTCCTTGACTACTACAGCTTTAAATGCCATGCATAACCAAGTGACCCAAATTTATATCATTGGCCCAACCCCTTCGTCTGTGCTCCAGATTCTTATAGCAAACTTCCTACTTGATATCTACTTCCAAATGTCCACTCCCCAGCCTCTCTCCCCATCTGTCCTCTCCCCGCACAAGTAACGTCCATCCCAGTTTAGTCACTCCCCTGAGTCCCTCACCTGTGCGCTTCACTGAATGCCTACAACAGATCTCTAATCCGCCTCCTTCTCTGCATGTCACCAGTCACCACACTGGCTCAATCCCAGGTTCTCTCACCTAGAAGGGCTCTAATGGTCTTCCTGACTCCACACCTGTCCCATTCCCATCCATTGTCTCTACAATCAGAAAACTTAAAAAAAATTCATCTCCTCTCCCTGAGATTTAAAGTTTTAAAGTTTTAAAGATTTAAAGTTCTCTTCCTGAGAAGCCATTTAAAGTTTTCAATGGCTTCTCATTACATTTAGATAAAAACCTGAAGTCTCACCATCACCTGAGGCTCCAGCCCAGTGCCTTTCTTCCGGTTAACTGACTGTGCCATGCTGTTTTCCCACCTCGGGTCCTTTGCAGGTGCAGACTCTTCATCCGAGAGGGTTCCCCTTGCTCTTTGTAAGGCTGGCTCCTCCTCATCCTCCAGGTCTCTGCTTAAAGGTCCCACTCTCGCAAGGGCCTTCTCTGATCACCCTTTATGTACAAGTATGCAACCCCTCATCCTTATATTTTAAAAATGTCAGCATTTAATTCACTTCCCCCCCCAAAGCATTCACAGTTTGGAATTATTCATTTGTTCATGACCTGTCTCCTCATTAGAATTGAATTCTATGAGGAAAGGGACTCTGTCTGTTTTGTTTACAGCTGTCGGGAACCTGCCAGAGCCTGGCACACACCAAATACTCCAGAGCTGTGTCTCAGGTGAGTGACTATACAAATGCAGGTCACACGGGTGCAATGGAAAGATAGTGAGACATCTGCAGACATCCAGATGTTTGACCTTACTTGGTGTCAAATAATTAAAATGTTAAAGCTATGCGTATGTCCTGGTGTCACTAATGCCACTGCAGAGTGCAGAGTTTCAAAGGCAATGATTTTCACACCTGTTACACATTTACCAAGCAGGTGTCTCAGTGGCATTAAATGATATGTTTATGTCGATCACATTCTTCAGGCTCCTCAGTTTTCACTTCATTGCTCCACCTATACTCCCCGTTTCCTAAGATCTAATTGCCAATGCCTCCTTTCTAGCAGAGCCGATGGAGACTATCGAGCAGGCTGTCCTCCAGCGTACGCCCCCAGCCCCATCAGAAAACTCCGTGCGCAACAGAGAAGTTCAAGGGAGGCAAGACTATCCTCCTGACTCAGCCTAATTCTTGTACCCATTTTCCAGATGCCGTCTTCCCCCCTCTATTCCCTCGTCTCCTTCTATCAGCAATGCCTTTTCCTTCCAAAATATTTCACTGGGTCCAACAACTCAGCATGGAAAACGTGTTTGAATCTTTCCCATCTTAAAACACACACACACACACACACACAAACGCAAAGCAAAATTTAAAAACAATGCTTCAGCTCTTTATCTTCTCCTGACTAGAGCCCAGTCTCCTTTCCAACTCTTAGCATCTAGGCAGAGAAAATTGCAGTTCCTCTCTCTATCCTCCCGATTAGATGGATAAAGGTCTACTAAGTATCCTCATGGGAGTTTCACAGCACCCCTGACATAGTGTGTCTAAAAGCAAATTTATAACCATGCCCACCCCCATCACAAGTCTTCTCCCTTCTCTGCCTTCTTTATGTTGATAGCCGACCCCATCCTCCACCCTTTCAAGTAAGTAACTGGCCTCCACCCTTCATTTCTCCTTTATCTCACTTTCCCCAATATTCCCGCCCAGGTGAAATCTTCCCGTCCATTTGCCCCTTACCTCTCTCTCCAAGCTGCTGCCTCTCTCCATCCTGCCTGCTACAGCCACTCTCCAGCCACCTCCCCCCCCTCCGGTGTCTCCCAGCCTCTGTAATACTCTCCTGGCCATCAGAGTTGGTCAGGAGAGGCTGGCTCCATCCGTCCTTTATTTAAAATTCCTCTCCAGCCCATTGCTTGGTGATCAAGTCCAGGCTTCCTGCCATGGCCTAAGAGGCCCTTGTTTTAATCAGGCTCCTGCCTCTCTTCCCTGGCCCATCCTATGTACCACTCCCTACTCACTGCCCCCCAGCCACGCTGCATTGCTCCTAGCTGCCCCTTCCACCTGCTGCCACCCCCACCCCAGTGTGAACTCCCTCAGGCTTCACCACTTCTGTAGAGCTTTTCAGCTCCCTGATCCTCCTACTCCTCAGCCTGGTGGCCCCCCTGCTCTTCATTTGGCTTCCCACAATACCCATTCAATAGCACTGTGATGGAACTTGTCAACCATGCAGAAACTGTAATTGTCAGTCTCTTCCACCACAGGCAGAGCTCCCAGGCAGTGGGGAAACTGAGCCTTCATCTCTGACCTCCCACTGCCCAGCACAATGTCTGACACGAAGCAGGACTTCAATATACCTGGGTCATGTGAATAAAAGTTTTGGATGTCACTATTTCACCCTCTTGGGTTGGTAGGCTTCAAGTCCTCCTAGTATTGCTCAATCCCTTAAGCTTTCTTTTTCCCCAAAGACCTCTGTCCTCTTTTTAGTTTTAACACTTTAATTATTACACTGGAGAGTGCTGATATCAAGGTCAAAGTCCATAGGATTATAGCCCAGGTGTTTATAATTACAACATCCCTTGCAAATGGCCCCCCATAGGTAGGTACCATGCCACCAAAACCATGTTTCCCTAAAGTGCACCCCTAGATCTATGGCTTTGTGGTCACACAAGGTGATTAAAAGGCGACCGGAAGACCACAGGTCTGTACTACGTCTATCCTATGATGACTGTCATCCAACATTTTAAATGTGTGGTAATGCAAGCAATGGTCTCAGGCTTCTAAATCTTGGCGAGAAAGAACGGATTTGGAAGTCCCAGGAAATCAAATGAGGTAACACATCGGCAGCTCCTCAGGGCCTCTCTCCCGGTAATCTGGCTCAGAGCCGGTCCCTGGCTTTGGCCTGGGGGCAGGCTAAGGGCCGCAGAGTGGCTACATTTACCTCTTTAATGTGTAGAAAGTCCTTGGCGTCGAAGGAGATGGCTGTGCTTGGGACAGGCACATCCTCGTCCAGGGCACCACAGTAGCTCACGTTCGTCTTCACAGCAAAGGCTACAGGCTTGGACTGGGCCCAGAGTCGAGGCATTAGGGTGGAGGGAGGAAGACAGAGGAGGGTTTTTCATACTGACATGTAGTGTTATAATAAGATAACTGGTAGTACCAGGCGGGGGGGAAGTCACTCTCCAAAGGGTGACCTCAAACAGGTTTCATGTCCTCAGGTAGCACTGAGACACCTGCAGACTAGACACTGAAAAGGACTGCGGTGCTTTCCAACACCCCACACAAGAACTGTGCCTTGAAGGACTGAGAATGAATGCAAAGGTGGGAGGGGCTGCCTGCTTTGCCCTCTAGTCATAAAACTTGTTTGTTATTTTAAATGATAACAGACAATCCCACCCTCCTGATACAGGAAATGTGTGCTGGGTCTTAAATAAAAAGATTATTGTGGTGGTGTGGGTGGTGAGCTGGATCTGAAACCTGCGGGATCCCATTCAATAGAATACCTTATCTTGCCTGGGAAAAAAAGGCCTGCCAGGGGTAGACAGGAAGGGCAGAGCGGCTCACACATCACCTACTCCCTACCTAACAGAAGTTGGTTCTGAAACTCTTTTTGGACCAAATGTTCCTGGGCGGGTGCAGCCTGGCCAAGGTTCAGCAAACCACCAGCCTACGCTAATGGTACTGAACTGACTTTTGTGTGACCACAATGGCCCAAAAACAGACTCTGAAAGAAAACTAGAAAAAAAATTAGCCACAAGTGAGTACACAGGGTTCGTGCAGTCCCAGGCTGATTTGTCATGGGCTCATTTATTCATGCTGTGAACATGGCTGGGGAGCAACATTTGAGACAGGACCCAAGTTCGAGTCCCACTGATGACTCTTCGCAGGCACTGCCCCAAACCCCCTTCTGCCCCCCTAACACAGGCATGGCAGGTGTTGGAGCAAAAGAAGATACCTGCTTCATTCTCCTCTTTTAAAAATTTGCTGTCATGCATAAGATTTCATTGGTCAAAAGGAGTCTGTGCTAAAAAATAAAGAAGTAGTTGAAAAGACACAGAATGGGAGAGCTCTAGTGACCCTTCTCACTCTGGCATTCAAAAAGGCAATTTGTCGCCTCCTGCAGCTGCAGGGACTACTGGGGGCTCTCTCCCTGTGGAGTGTCTGGAGGTCTGTTTTGGCAACGCCCTTATTGCTCCTCTTTGCCGCAATGCCAGTACTGGTTCAAAGTTCTGAACTTCATGCTGAACTTGAGGTGGGAGACTGAAACCAAGAGTGAAGAGCAGAGAGGACAACAGGGAGACCCACAGAACAATAGTGCCAGTGTGGCCTGCGGTGAAGGCTAATGTTATGGAAGAGGTGGAGCGAGCTCGAACCTTAGGAGGCTCCTATCAACACTGGGTGTGGCCAGCTTGATATTGGTGACAACTGCTAGGTTGGAAGATGACCAAAAAACTCAACCCCAAACCAAACACAAAAGGGTAAGGTGTCAGTGTCTTGGGTAATGGCCCCCTGGGGATGTCAATAAACCTCTCTCAGGGGTGAATGGATCCGAAAGCCTTGCAATCTGGTCCCTTCTCAGGATGATTACAAAGTGATCTTTTTTTTGGTTTTTTGGTCAGAGAAATCTGAGGCAGGGAAGAGAGCTGATTGACATTCCACTTTGGAACCAAACAGGGGTAAGAAAGTCACCTTTGCTCTCTCGAGCTGGATAGCCGCTTGCTGCTCTCTCTCCTGCCGAATCGCTTCCCTGTCTTCTTCCAAAGAGACATCGGAGTCGGACGGCCTGCTCGTGTAGGAATCCGCTGAACCCTGGAAAGGGAAACCCAGAGTGGTTAACCCAGGCGAGGAGAAGCTTCCTAAAACTGTCTCACTCATAACACCATCCAGAAGCTGGTTCTGTTCATTTGCATGGATTTTGATGCATACACTCTGTGCCTGCTTGTGGATACAAATTTAGATGGCGGAACACAGTTAAGCATCTGAATAACTCCGAAGGTAGCAAGGCTGTGAAGAAAATATTTTGACTAGATTAAGTACTAGGAAGTAAACTGCAATGAAAATTATGTGATATTCAGCCCAAATTCCTCTTGTTTTCTGCTATCTTATATTAAGCTCACATTCATTTGTGAAACTGAAGTTTAATTCCATTCTCTTGTATATATATACCTCTAAAGAAGAAAGAGAGTCAGCCTATTACAAGAGCTAAATCCTATCTGTATCTTGGGTTGCAGATGACTTACTTGCCTAGGTTTTCAACAGAGCCAAGAAGAATCTTACATTAGTAAAATGATTTTCCAGTTCCAATGTCAACACCACTGAACTCTCTCACTAACAAAACTTCAATCATTGTCCTACAGTGGCCATACTTGGTCACTATGGCCACTAAGCCATGCATCTTGAGGATGAAAACAAGGATGTCCTCAGTTGAAGCCCACATCTAGAAAGGCTATTTGGACGACACTGAAGCCCAGCCCGAGTGACGTGGCCAAGGTACTGAGGGCGCCCAGCACCGCTGGCCGCTCGGGACGTGGAAAGAGATGAAATCTGCAGCAGCCAGTCAGAAAGTGACTTCCTGCCTCACGTCCCGGACGTTGGCCTTCCTGTTGCTGAAGGAACATCCTTACAATTTCCTTAGCTGGCATTACAAGTTGATATTTGCATAGATGATGACATTTACACGGCAGAGGTATTAATAGAGTTGGTGTATTTGGCATATTTCATAAATGATGCACAGATTATGAAAAGCATAGACCTATCCATATAGTTAAAATTTGCTATTCAAAGTGGAAAAACAATTCTAAGAATGGTAGACTGCTGAAATGGGCCCTTTGAAAGTTTTTCTAAACTTAGAAATATCAAGGTTTGTTTGTTTATACATCATTTCTGAATTTGCTGCCTGTAAGGACAGCTTTGCCTCTCAGCAGGGGGTGTTATTCTGGCTGGGGTGTGTTTTCCCACCATTAAAAAAAGAAAAAAAAATAGTCCCAACACAGATTATCCTGGCAGCCTAGAACAGTAACTCTTGGTCAGAGGTTTTATGAGAGTGCCCGTAGAACCCTGGGTCTGAATCCTGCCTCTACAACCTAATTTTGAAACTTTATGCAAGTTACTTAGGTCACTCCAGACTCAGTCTCCAATCTGTACAATGGGGACATTGACTACATCAAAGGATTAAATGGGATAAAATACAACGAACAGCTAATATTTATTAATCCCCCGCTATTACATCAGCACGGGGCTAGATTCTTTGCATACCTTATACCACAGAACCCTGACTGCAGCGTGGAAGCTGGGATTCAAACTCGGGCCGTCCAACCTTAGAGCCAGCTGTTCCAAACCCTACACGGAGCTGCACTGGATATGAAAATATTTACTCCGGGACCTGGCCCATAGTAGGCACGGTAGCCACTCTTGTCCCCTTCCCAGTGCTGATATCTCTACACTGATTTAAAAAAAAAGAAATCGCAGAGTCTAATCATGTATCAACTCCCTCATAACAATTATGCACAACAGCCCATCTTGAAATGTATCCATTTTTTTCTTATAGTATTTGCTGAAAACACTGTTTCCCCCCATTTTTCTTTGGATATAATTGATGGATAACATTGTGTACCTGTTGATTTGACACACTAACACATTGCAAAATGATACGCTCTATGTTTAACAACTGCAGTGTGTCTAAATCCAGGCGCTGTATGCAGTGCTCGTGGAAGTGCCCTGTACAGAGACGTGCATCTGTTAACCAAATCCTTCTGTGCAAATCTACTGGGGACAAGCCTGGACCTATGAAATGAATAAATACACAGTGACAGTTTTATAGGTGCATTCATTGCTTTCAAAAGCACTACCTCGAAATCCTTTAGAATAGAGTTCTCTCAGAACATCTTTTGTCCAAACTTATATATATATATATATATAAATCACATTAATATATATAAATTTGTACACACATGTATGTATATGAGACCAGTTCTGAGCTAGTCCCAGGTGACACTTTGGTGAGGTACAATGAGTGCAGCAGCCCAGTGGCTGCGCGAAAGTGTCTGGACCATAAAGGGATTATGATGCAGGCGGTCAGGAAGGAGGCACTTGCCTTGTTTTGGAAACATGTGCTGGGGAAGGTTAACGGCTACAGTTCTCCGGAAAGCAGGCTGCCCACTGAAGCAGTGAGTCAAACAGCTAAAATACACAACCTACTGTTGACACTAGGAGATGGCTAATTTCCTGAAACTACCTTAATGACATTTCAAATCCTGGCATTCAACCATCTCCGAGAGGACAAGAAGTGATTCAAGGACTCTTGCAAATAAACTTTATCTTGAAATGTGAACAAAATTGTAAGAATTTCAAAATTACTTAATTACCTCTACTATTGCCAAATACGTAAAAGCAAAAGCTTCTGGTGACTTCCCTGTTTCTAAGAATGTTGGTAGAGGGAAAAATAAAGCACCATGATATCCATTTTCATAATTACAGTGTTAGATCGTCACTGCATTTACTGTGTTTTCCTGTTTTTCCGGTGACATCTACATTTCTTCGAGTATGGGAATCACTGCCGCTGCCACTCACGATCTGAGAGAACGCAGAGAGCCAACCCAAAAGCCCACATTTGGCCTGTGGACGTGTTCTGCTGGCTTGGCACAGAACTGGTTTCTTGTTTTTATTTTTTTATTTTGTTTTGTTTCAACTGGTTTAATGAGATCATAGACGTATTCCAGGAGAAAGGAAGAAAAAGAAAAAGAAAAGGCCCCAGGTTGTTATTACAAAGGCACAGAGAGAGCAACAGAGCCCCAGAGAGGCCCGTGGAGCTGCCCAGGCTGGGCTACAGGAAGGACGGGGAGGAGAGGGGCTACGCAGGCTTCATGAACTGGAGTGGAGGGTTGGAGGGGGGTTGCCCAGGCCGAGGTCTGGTTAACTGGTTATGACCAGGAACAGGGAAATGGCCAACAAGGAAATAATGTTGGATGCTAAGAAGATAGGCCTGAAGATGCAGAGATTACCAGCGTGAGCTGAGTGAGCCAGTCCTGGGCTGTCTGCACACGGGTAGAGAGGCTATTCCCTCAAAAGTTACTAAGCAGCCTCCATGGCAAGTCACATCCTGGAGTCTCCAATACCTTGGAACCAACCAAATCAGGAGGAAAATGGAAACAACGTAACATACATTACATACATACACACATACATAATTTTTAAAGCCGTAAACTAATGTATCCTAGTAAACGTCAAAATTAACACATATCTCTCCATTCACATGCGGCCCAGACTCTGCTTTTCCCTTTTATTTAACACTGAAAATAGATTCCAGCCTATTCCCTTCATGAATTGTCTTAATTATAAAGTTTTTAAAAAGTTGATAGAAACATGGGAAAATCATTTTGCTGCTGCCCTGGAAGACGGAAAGTGATCTCAAGTCAAACAGCGGAAGGGTTTCTTCTCACACCGAAAGGGCAGGGGCACACTGTGGGCTGCAGGGCAGCTCTGGGCTTTGCAGCCGGCAGTTCGGGCGTGACACTGCCAGTTCTGGCTGGCTGTGGGTCTTTGGCAACTTATTCTAACTTTAAGTCTCAATTTCCTCCTGTGCGAAATGAGAATAACAATATGAACCTTGTAGAGTTTCCCAGTGTTTGATTTGAGACAGAACATCATTTCTTTTACCATCATGAGGGAAATTAGGAAATGCCAGCAGTTAATCTTTGACTCACTAATTAAAGTTTTGGGCAGCTTTTCAACATTAAATTTTTGGTTGTCCTAGAATTTTAGGATTTATATCTTTTTTCCCTTAAATGGCTTTATTGAGGTATAATTTACATACCATAAAATTCACACATTTTCAATGATTTTTAATAACTTTACAAAACACAATTCACACCACAGTCTAATATTAGAATATTGTATCACCTCATGAGAAACCTTGTACCCACTTGTAGCCACTCTCCAATCCCACTGCTCAACCCAGGTATCCACTTACTTACCTTGTCCTTTTAAACTAAAATACACTTCCTCTTTTTATGAGTATTTTTAGAATTTAGATTTGTCATTAAATTTGAGCAGAAGGGAGGGTTTACATATATATATGTAGTTTCAAAATGCATAACTACTGGAACAGAACCTTGTTTTTGTTGGACTTTTGGGCCGCATGGTCAAACAGTCCGGGACTCTCACCTCCTAGCTCAGCTGAGCAATCACCAGCCACTGACCATCTGTTAGGTTCTGCGATGGTTGCTACGTGAGCAGAGGGCCGATTAACTTTTCTGAGACTCTTTCCTCATCCGCAAAACGGGAATGAAACCCTTCAGGGTTGCTTTGGAGAACTAGTAGACACCACAGGACAATGGTGTACAGTGTAATAATGACGCCTCTTAAACCACTGCTGTCCAAGGGAACTTTCTGCAGTGATGGGAAAGCTCCCTATGGGTGCCGTTCAATATGGCAGCCACTAGCCACACGGGGTGATAGAGTGCTAGCAATGTGACTAGTGAGACTGAATAACTGAATTGTTCATTTAATTTTTAAATGTGTAGAATTTCATTTCATGTTAACTAATTTAAATGTAAATACCTACAAGTAACTAGTGGCTGCCATATTGGGCTGTGCAGTAGTAGACACTCCAAATGTCAGTTTTGCTTCCAGAGCGGACAAGTGAATGTGAAGCTTGGTGTCAGTTTGGTATTCTGATGATTGCACTAAGTGGACTAGATAGCAGCCGAATGTCCACAGAAACCTGTCACTCCCAAAGGGTCTGAGCTTGTTTCTCTCCGCCGAGCTGGTGATGACTTGACAATGCACTTTTTCCACACGGCAGAAGGAGCAGATTTTCCGCAGGGTAGGCAGGTAAAGAGTCCAGTCACAAGGCTGCCCTAGGCAAAAACGTCTCTTAGGCAATATTTATTTTGACAGGCCAGTCCCTTGCTTTCTTGCTGATGCTTTTTTCTCCTTCACTCCCCTTCACCAAACTTGTCCAGAGCTCTTTGCCAGGGCACCCAGGCTAGCAGGGTCCAGGCTGTGTCTCCAAGTTCACAGGCTTGGGCAGTGTCCGGCACACAGGAGCATCACAGCTTGTTGAAAGACAGATAGCCTCATTCCCATCAAAATCTACGTACTGTTTGTTCCATGACTTTAAGTTCTTCTTTGATGGTTGGTTAAGTGACCAAGGTTTACGCTTCCTGGGTGTGATGTTAATTGTTAGCAATCCCAACCCTATAATATGAGATTTTTTTTTTAAGAATTATGGTTTTCAATGCCTTAATCCATAGCCCTGGATGATGAGCACATTCCCAGCATTTAGGCAGAACAGGGCACTTTGGAAATTATTCCTAAGAGACAACAATTTAACTTTACCCTAAGGTGTTTTGTACCGTTTAAGTAGGAGGTTTTCAAAAATGTTGGTTGAAGGAATAAGGCAAGCTCTGCAGCCCCCTTTTATTGGACAGAAGACCTAAAGTTCATCCTCAGGCACCAATTGAACTAAGCTTTGTTGTTAGGCTTCAAAGAACAGTCAAGGGCAGCAAAGGAGTATGTTCAGAAAAGGTCGTAAAGGGAGGGGGAAGAGAATGAATGCTTGCTCATCGCCTGCTTTTTGCCAATCACTCATTATCACATCAACCCTGTGAGGTGGGTTACGATTGTCCCCATTTTACAGATGAAGCATCTGAGGCTCAGGCAGGTAAGAACTTCTGTGTGCCACTATCCTGGCGCGTTCTACAGGGGCAGCAGTACAGCTAGAGTCTTTTAAAAAAATTCCTCTACAAAATCTGATACAAAAACATGAAAATGTCAAACATCTTACCTGCCTTCAGTAAAACAACATGACATTCTGCAATATTTTGTTAACATTGCTCAGACACCAGCATTTCACTAATTTGGAATGATGGGTTGAGGGAAAGAACTGGAACTCTGACATCATGGAAAGTGACTTGCAGACTACTTTTCGAAGGACCTGTTTTCAGCTCTGGATGGACGGCCCAGCTGGTGGGAGTATCATCCTGTGCACCAAAAGGTTGTGGGTTCAATTCCCAGGTGGGACGCATACAGAAAGCAACCCATTGGTGTTTCTCTCTCTCTCTCCCTCTTTCTCTTTCTCTAGAATTGATCAACATATCCTTGAGTGGAGATTTAAAAAAAATTACAAGACTTGTTCTGATTCTGACTCCAAATGGTATCTCCAGATTATCAAGGTTTTAGTTTGCAGATTTCTTTGAGCTTCTGCTTTAATGGTAAGATTTTACTCAGCCTTTTAGTTATTGGTAGGATATTCTAAGGTACCTTGGAGAGTTTTCTTTTTCTCTTAAGTGATAACTCCTCGAATGGTGTTTATACTACTTACATACAGGTTATTTTTCATAATCAAATAATAAATATGTAGAAAAATATAGTTTAAAACAGACTATGGGCTTATCTGCATTATGTCACTAGTGGAATCCAAATTAATGGGTTCCTTTATAACTGTTTTACAGGATTTATTTCAAGGGGAGTAGTCTTCATTTAGAAAACTTAGCCAACCTTACCTCTCTTGTTATGGTGACTAGGTTAGCAATTGCTGTAACGGCCTGATTTCAGACAGCTATTTCTTTCCAGCTGTATCTCCATTAATGGGTCTTTAAAGGAGACCCATTAAGGGAGTTACAATAACAGCAGAAGAATCTCAGTGGACCTCACAGTACAAAGAGGGAGGTGTCATTTGCATGGTGACAGACGTTTGCTAGAATTAGTGGGGGCGATCACATTGTAAGGTGATCACAATATAGTGACTGAACTTTTCACAGCCCCTAAATCACTACACCTAAAACTAATATAACTAATGAACACTGTATACCAACTATGCTTTTTAAAAAGAGAGAGGGAACGGCCCACACGGAGATGGAAGGGAAATCCGGATCAGCCATGGCCACTTAGGCCCCTGGGAAACAGAAGTGGAAATGGAGGCGACAGCGGGTTTGCAGTGACATCAGTGGTGATAGTGGTGACCGAGGGCAGATCCCTTTTCCACCCGGTTACTATAAGAACTGCCATTTCACAACACTGGGGGCGAACAGCACACAAAGATTACTTTATATAGATGCTACCTGGCAAAACTACTTTGACAATCAGTGCATCACATCGAACGAGTATGTAAGGAGGGCTACATCAACGAACACAATTAGCAATAAGTCAGAACCCTTCTGTGAGACTAAAGGCTAACAGCATTTTTGCATGTAGTAGGAACTTTATCCTCTTTGTAAGAATGGTGCGATCCTGGAGCTCACTCTCCTACCGGGAAAGGAAAAGTGACCACTTTCTGGGAGAAGGTGGCCTCAAGCACTCGAGCTTTGCTCTGCACGGGCCATAGAATAACATCACGGGACACTGAGCAGCCACCCAGGGAACCAGCGCTACCTGGCTGAAACTCAATGAGCGCTTCTGACCAATCCATGTGACACAGGTGAGTGCCTGGGCAGCCCTGGTTGGTGCCGTGTAAGCATCAGCCACAGAACAAGGTCTTCTTTCAAGGGTGGCAGCTCCGGCCGCACTGATTCTGGGCTCAGCAGGGATGTTAAAAAGGAAATGACAGTATGTGCTCAGGAAATCTTGAATGTGCTGCTGGTAGATGCAAGGCTGCCTAAAGATGAGGCAGCTAACAGTTTGTTGTAAATGTGAACTTTGATGACCTTCAGGAAAAGTAACTGACTGAGAAGTGCTCCCGTCTCACTCCCCCGGGCTGGCTTACAAAGTAGCCCACAAAACACTGCTTTTACGTTGTGGTCCTTTTTCCTGAGAGTCGTAGTGGAGATACGATAATAGTAAATATGTTTCTCCTAAATATAATTTCAAGCAATCGCTTTACCTTAAAAAAATAAAAAAAGACTTTTCCGTCTGGCATATAAAAGGAAGAGTTACATAGGTTGGTTTAAAAGAGAAAAAGAAAGTATGGAAAGGGCTTGAACTGCCCCTGTATCATTTCCGTAGCCTCAAAAGCTGATGAAACATCATCTTTAATTCTTTGGAAAAAAATTTTATTTAAAGTTTCTCATTGTGGGGATGCGTGTTGACAGCTCAGAGGGTCCAGGTGTCATCAAGAACAGAAACGCTTCCCCAGAGACAGCTGCAGAGATAATGGAAGCCTGAGTGGAGCATCTACTGCATCCCAGGCGGAGATAACATCTTACCAACTTTCACTGAGAACAAAGCTTTGCATCTTACACACACACAGAATGCTTGCTCTCTAGGTAAGAGCCATGCCTGCCCCTAGCTATCTCCAAAGAAGAAGGAATTCCCTGCAGCTTAATGTCACCAAACCTGTCTTCAGGCTGTTGTGTCCCTTACACATTCGCTATCCCTCCTCAGCTCTTTAGGGCCTTGATTCCAACTGCACAGGACCCAGCCCTCCCCATCAGCATAGACCACGGGTTTGTAGTTGGAATGGCCAGAGCCCACCCCCTGACCTGAGGCAGTGCGCTTTCCTCCCAGGTGGGTTCCAAAGTGGGAGGAGCTGAAACCGAGGCTTGTTTTTTGACTCCCTTTTAATAATTCTGTGTTAGAACTCACTAGGTTAGAGGAAAAGAACTTACTCTTAGGTCACCCTTTAACTGGAATAAAACAGTACTTTACAGACGTTATCTAATTTAGCCACCATAAAAACTTTAAGAAGCAGTGTTTGCTATCCACACTGAAGTAAACGAGGCTTAAAGACACAAATAATATGCTCAAATGTGAGTGAAATGTGGTGAACTCATATGACCTGAGTGACTCTAAAGCCCATGCTAACAGCTAATAACTTAGCCCAGAAGAGGTGCTGGCAAGGCAATTCTGGATGAGCAAATGACAAAGGCTGGAGGCATAAAGAAAGTAGTATCAACCTCTCTCCCTGATCCACCCCCGCCCCCCCAACACCATCTCTCTCCCTCTTTGCATTTAGTTTGAACTGACAATTATTGAGCATGCTGTATTCTCTCCAGTACACTCATTTGATTTCTCTCCAAAGCTCTTTTCAGACCTTACAGATAGGTCAAGCTGCATGCCCTAAGTCACCCAGCCACAAACTGATGAAGCCAAGATTTGTGTTTGTGGCAAGAGCATCTCCTGAATGATATCAAAGATTCTTAAAGATGTCTTCATAGTGCCAGAAATTAGGTCTTCAAGTACTTGGTGATGTACTTGAACTGACACGAAAATACATACAGTCAACTATTACTAAGGATGTGACTATCAAACTTGCAGATTTTTCTTCATTCCTTCAGGTCTATCCATCAGCTCATTAATCCTAAGTGGCCAGACAGGAAATCCACATCTGCTCTTTTTTTTGTTGTGGTGGTTGTTGTTAGAAAGTTTTGGACCAAACAAACAAAAAAGATATAAAATTATTGATTAGAATGTGTCTGGGAGAGATACTATGACTTATTCTAATCTTTATTTTTCATTAGGAAATATAAGGAGGAAGAATGATTAATCATTTGAGATCTGGAGCCAAATACTCAGTTCAGAGTTGGGCTTTGAAGCTAGAATGGCTAGGTTGCGATGCTAAGGCTGCCACTCACTAGATGTTTGCTTTTGGACAGGGCAATCTTTCTATGCTTGGTTTCTTTTCTGAAAAGGAGCATATTAACGTATGAAACTGCTATGAAGATTAGGTACTCAGGGCAAACAGTGTAAGCACTCAGCAGTGGAGTTACGCAGTATACTTAGCAAGTACACTTCACTTGATGGATTTATCCTGGCCCCTTGCTTCTTGGATGAGCCCAGTTTGCTGTTTTTAACCCCTCCCTTAAAAATGGATAGAATGTGGCCCTGATTGGTGTAGCTCAGTTGACTGGGCATCATCCCACAAAGCAAATGGTGGCTGGTTCAATTCCCTGACAGGGTACATACCTGGGTGGTGGGTTTGGTCACTGGTTTGAGCATGTACAAGAGGCAACTGATCTATGTTTCTCTCTCACATCGATGTTTCCCTCCTCCCTCCCCTCTCTCTAAGAATAAATAAATAAATAAATAAATAAATAAATAAATCTTTTGAAAATGGATAGGATGTAAACCTTGAATTAATCAAGGTGAAGAGGAATTAAAGGCTCTACTAAGAACTTTGATACGAACAGTTAAAGGTATTCGCTAAAATGAAATTTATAAATCAGATTGGCATTATTCCTTCATGCTGTTTCTGCCTGCAAGAGCTGTGTTTACTCAGGAGGCATTCCTTCTCCGGGAGTAACCTGGAGATGATCAGTTTTGGTTTTTTCAGAGAGCAGCATAAATAAAACTGCTGTCCTTTGCCAGCGCTGCTGACTCACTCTCTGAACTGCGTGGCAGCTCCAAGTCACATGCCCATTCGCCCAGACTGATGTGGGAGCCTCCTGTCTAAGGGTCCAGGAGCCGTGTCAAAGTGGCCAGGGCTTGCGGGGTCACCAGTCACACAGCACTGTCATGTCCTCTCCTACTCAACTCCCTTCCCGGGCTTCCGGGCCGTCCCTGATAATAAAACCAGCCAATCCATCCAAGGCTTCTGGATTCCTAAATGGGTTCAGTCACATCCGAGAGACGAGATTCTCTTTTCTCTTCCAAAAGCAGAACAGGAGCTCTCTGGCCACAGAGTATGCCCTGTGTCATTTCAATGAGGAAAATAAGATAGCAGTTGCTTTACTTAGCTAAGTTCCCCCTGCCCATTTTCTTGCTCTTTTTGCTTCCTTGAAATACATGCTTAAAAACTTTTTTCTTTTAACTCCCACTTTAAAGCTCTGGTGAATTTATTAAAGTAGATTTTGTTATAACTCTGCATCTTGATAGATAAGAAAAAATTCACAAACCATATACACAGGTAATTCAAATGGCTGGATCTGAAATAAAGTAACAAATGTTTGAGACCATGGTCCCACAGTCCTCACTGTTAGGTATGATGATGGTTGTAGGGCAAACCTAAGTCCAGGCGAAGGCAAGAGCCTGAGAGGAGAAAGGAGGAGTTCACACCATCACATTAGAGACATGATGTCCATTCAGTGGGAAAGCTTCTTCCTCACTGGGCTCACCCTGAAAGCTCTTCTCCTCCCCCCCCCCCCCCACCGCCCAGTATTTCAGGGGATATAAAACTCCCTCCATGCTGCCGCAACAAAGCTCAGGGAGACCCGCAGTGCAGAACTGGGCCACCCTGAGAAGCACAGCCGGCACCGGGTGCCCCCAGCTCTCCAGGGCTGCGTGCAACTGCGCTCTGGGTTGTAGGAACAGGAGAGACAAGCCCAAGAAATTCAGCTAAGGGAGAGTCGGCACTTTAATAGGAAATTCAGGGCAAATATAGACACAAACACTAAGATTTCTCCGCCTAACAACAGGCACAGAATTAAAAGGCTTCATGTGAGGAAGGGACAGTACAGTGGAGGTGGCCTGAGAAACAGCACCAGCTCAGTAAACAATGCTGCACAAGGGCCCTGGAAAGATGGGGGCCCAGGGACATTTTCCTCATGTTCCGCAGGGCGAGGGCGCCGCCAGCACCCAACGACGGGGACCAGAAGTTAATATTCAACAGCCTTGCCGAGTCTGTGCGGCTTGCTGCATGCACGATGTGAAGTTATGCTTAGCTGCTTGGTCCTCACTCCACAGTTCGGTTTTAGTTATTCATATTAAGCACTTTACTGTCTTTATGAAGTTCCGTATATATATGAACCAGGTGACTCTAACTGAAGCGATTACCAGGTTCTGCGTAGCCCAAGAGGACTGAGTGGGTAAGTGGCCTCCATACACAAACCACGGTCGTAGGTGCCCAACAATGCCAGTCACGTCTGGGTGTCTACTGCCCAATATGGGATTCGAAATGACAAACACGTGTTGAGAATGTATGAGACCTGTTGTAAGTGCAACAGTAGGCACAAAAATGAGTAAGACGTGGTTACTGCGTTAACAGGGGCTCAAATCTGATAAGGCACACAGTTATGCAAATTGCCACATTATGAAGAGCATGGGAAGCGCTGCAACAAAAATACAAGTCCATTTATGAATAGGAGAGAACAGATTACCTGTCTGGTGATTCTGTCTGGGGGGGCACAAGATCTCTGGGAGAAGATGGAAGTGGGCGCTAGGCAGGGTCCTCAGCAATAGGCTGCACAGCCGAAGGCATCAGGACAGGACAGCAAGGCCACAGGGCAGGACAATGGAGGAGTTTGGAGAATTATGGAGTTTGGTGACTCTGCAGTCACTGTTGGGGTGGGAGCTGCGGCGGGCACGAAAAACGGAAAAGGCATGGGCGTTGCCTTTAAAGGTTTGCACTGAAGTTGAACAGGTGAAACGTGCTCGTGAAACACAGTGTTTCAGCGCTAGAGCTACGTTATTTAAAAAGAAAGCGATTAGGGCTAGTGCCTTTGGAGTTGCAACAAGGCGGAGGTCCGTCTGAAGTGGCTGAGCCCCGTGAGCCACACCGAGCAGGCAGTGTTAGAACTTCATCTGGATAACTGGCTGGGGTCAGAAAGATGTTGCCAGGCATTTCAAGAAAAGGCAGGGGCAGTGTGAACACAGACAGGCACGAAAGCAGTGCCTTGCCTGACATGTTGGGGAATGAGAAGTCCAGAGGTTCACACTGAGAAGGAGCTGGAAATAAAATCATAGAGTGGGGTAAATGCAGAGCCGGGAAAGCTTGTTGAGGAGGAGGGTCCGCAGCCCTCTGGCTGTGGGGAGTTTCAGACAGCAGAGGCAGCGTGAAGAGCATCTGTCAGGGAGTGAAAGAGCGTGGTCGGGGAGACAGAAAGGCTAATGACAGTGAGGAGAGGGAGGCAGAGGCAAACCAGAAACACATTTCAAAGAACATATTCTAAAAATGATTGACAGGACACCGGAGATACAGACAATTTATTGACTGTTTAGTACGTGCTAGATATTGTATTAAAGGCTAACTAAATGCGATATAGGAGGTAAAAAGGATCCCTTAGTTGAATCATTTTCAACCTGAAGACAAGTAGTTTTCAGGGGGTTTTTTTTATATGTGAAATCTATCAACAAACTCTCGGCATTTTATCTGTCTTCTGTTCGGCAGAGGTGAGGAGAAATAAAAATCAAAAGATGGTAAGAGAGACAATGTAGTAAAGCCGGGAAAGTTTCAACATCTCTGAGTTCTTTAACAAGTCCAGTAAATCCTCAGTATTAACTTCACATTTTGTGAAAAGGTTCTTCACCAACTTAAGCTCCGCCGCTTGAAGGCAATACTATCTACAATACTGCAAAATCAAAATTAGTCAATAATCCTTCCTACTAGGAGAGATCACAAAGGATTTAAAAAAGGACTGTGGATTGAATTTTGAACATTGCCATTAAAATGTGGTCTGGTACTCGTTCCAGAAATTATTTATAACCAAAGACAGCATAAGACCTGACAATGACAGGCAAGCAAAATGCCTCACTGCACAGGGTCTGGGGCCTGTACTGATTTTGAGAAAAGAACCTGAGAAACAAACATTTCTCATTTTAAGCAATCACTGCTTTACTGAACAAATTCCAGGGAACTTGGTTTTATTGCAAATTCTATTACTCCATTACAAAACTGAAACTACAATAGAACGTATCAGCATTTAGCGTGAAATGCCATAAAGATGCTGAACATGAAGAGGAAATGAAGCTTACACTGAGACAACACCCAGACTTTACCAAAAAACAAATCACTACACATATTGTTGTAAGCAGTCCCCATGAGAATACAGGAGAGGCAGCTGAAGTTGGCAACACTCTTCTTGGTGGGTAACAGTATCACTGGCCTGTTAATGGAAAGCCAATTAAGCTCACATGAGAACTGCAACCGGAACGCCCCATGGATGCCGGGGCCAAGCCCCCCAGTCCCACAACGCTTCTCAACAACACACGGACGGCTGGCTACAATCAACTGCTACCTCGGATGACTAGATGAAGAAGGGTTCTTCACAAATGTTGGAGCCTTGTGCTCTAGATAATAAAAACTAAGTCACTGCCTGTCCTGAGACATGTCCTCCCTATGGACAACGAGAAGCCTATAACTGATTATATTTTGGTGTTTGCTTCAGCCACCAGGAAGCTCAGAGCTAAGTTCTAACTTTCCTCTTGGTATAGAAGTCTTATCTTAATTTATATTTTCCATGACTCTGATCTTTTGCTTGTTACTAACCTTTTCAGGGAGCTATATATAGTCTTTGAAATCACCTCAAAATCCCTGCTGGATGAGATGCAAGTAGAAATTTAAAAAAAACAAACAATACATTTTACCATGTGTGATGAGTGAAACTTTCCCCCGTTTTCTTCAGAGATGTATGCAGATAGTTCTTCTGAGCCCTTGGCTGCTGCTATCTGGTTAAAAAAAATTAATAGTCTCTTTTTTCAGACAGGAGGTTTTCAATCCCTCTCTTGCTGTCTGCCCAGGTCCCTGCCAGCCACTTGGAGGTTTCCAAATAAGAAATTAAGTAGTTTACTGTGCCACTCGTTAGCCTGGTTCTTCCCTTGAACACTGAGTTTGTGATTTATTCAGTATGTTTCTTTGTATCATTTACTACGATTGGGTAAAAACATGTACTGAATCAACCCAAAACCTTTGTCCCATTAATGTATTCTTTATTTAATCAACATCAAGCTAGAACAAAAATAGGAAAATGTCTGTTCATTTACTTTGAAAAGAAGAACAAAACTGGGAGCAACATTTTTAAATTATATTTTAAACTGTTCCTGACAACATCCAGGCTCCTCTTTCATCGTTCTCCAACACGCTCAGGTCATAATATGCGTCTCATGTTTTTCCAAGCATGTTCAAGTCTCAGTGTGTGGCACATAGCAGGCACTCAGGGAACACTTGTTGGATAGGAGAGGGATGCTCTGATGCCTCCCTGCCCTTGGCCAGGGTGTGGACCCTTATTTGGAAAGCCTCTTTTCTCCTGTCCACCTGGCACACTCCATTCCATCCATCCACTGTGTTATAATTTGTATGTGTAGTTGTTCTACCTTTCTGATAATAACCCCTCAGGGCAGGTACTGCATCTTTTCATCTTGGTGCCCCAAACATGGGCTTGGCCCATGTTGGTGTATGATAAATATTGGTAGGTCGGTAGGTAGGTAGTAGGTAAGTAGGTAGGTAGGCAAAGAGGAAGGGTGGGAGCCAGAGAGGAAGGGAAGGACAAACATTTCTTTGCATTGCTCTTTAAAAAAGAATGTATGGTGTGTTACTAGCCACTCAACTGCTGAGTTGCATTCAGTAGAGAAAAATGCTTGCCTCCAATTTTTCAAAACCACCCCTACAAAAGCAGACTGAATTTCATGTCCCACTGACTCTATCCATTTATGATTAATTGGGCAGTTAGTCACTTACAATAACATGTGCAGCTGGGGATTCCTCCAGCTGTCATTAATTTTTACTGAAGATTCAAATCCTCAGTATTTATCTGCTGAAATGGAGCCACTGGTACTCCTTAGCCAATCACAATCGAGTAATGAACTCTGCCATTGATGACGAACACTGAGTAAGTTACAAAAGCTCCAAGGAGGCTAACTCTAGTTGCCCTGTTGGCTACTGTCATATAAATATGATGCCATTCAATCTCCTGTGATCTCCCGTTTTCTTCTACTAACAGGGTTCAAAAAAATCCAGACACATCCCATAAATCAGTGAACCCTGAGACACTCAACATAAAGACATCTTAATGACTGAAAATGAAATTGAAAGCCTTTCTTCGGCTTTCGGAAAGGTTTATTTTGCTGGGTTGAAAGAGAGGAACTACACTTGAAAGCTATGCAGTATCTGGAGATGAAACATTCTAAAATGTAATGCAGACTTTCCCCAAAAGAAGAACTAGAATATTATCATTTCCCCCCATAGTCTGCAATCAAATAATGAAGTGGGAACACGATCCAGCTCATTTTGGCCGTCAGCCTCTCAGCATGGTTCAAGTGCGTGTCAGGGTACTGTGCTATTGAGTATAATGCAGGCCTGCAGATGAGCCTCAACTATTCAACCCATTCTCCAAAGAAGGAAAGAAACAGCTCGGCCACCATACCCAGACGTTTCCTTCTCTAAAACTGGAGTTCTCACCAGCCAGCTGCTTGTCACTCATTGTCACTCCATTTGGTAATACATGGTATTATCAGTTTACAACTTCTTATATGCTACAGATAATGTGCACTGCACATTAGTCCCATCTAATGCACGTTTTCCGTATGTGCACTCATCTTTCAAGCAAAAAATCCAACTCTGTCGGCAGCAAAAAAGAACAATTCATAAGCTTAAGAAAGAATAATTTGATTGTCAAAGCCACGTGTTTTCAGACCTTGGGTAGACGATCCACTCTCTTTAATTTAGGTCCCTAAAGAAATTAATAATATTACAGAATGGACATAAATGTGTGTGTATGTATATGTGTGTGTGTGTGTGTGTGTAATGCCTTACAGTATAGAGTGGGGATCAGGTTCAGTTTGCTTATATCAGAGCCAGGTCTTTAGCTAACAAACAGTTATTCTTCACATCTCAGAGAACATCACCAGCCTCAGCAAGGGGAAGATGACCAAGACAGGTTGGGATCTGAAGAAACTCAACCAGAGAAACCAGAGCAAGGAGAGCTAGATGTCAAAAATCACTCACTGGCCAGAAATGGAAATGTATCATTTACTGTGTGAAGTAATTTCTTAATGAAACTGTTCACAAACTGCAAGAATACTCAATTTCTCACATGCAGTTCATATTCAACTCAATGGGCATAAACACTAATATAGCCACATCATCTTTAAGTAAAAAGGTGTTTAACCAAAACTCTATTTTGTTTCCTTCTGGCTCTGCATAAGCAGCAGCTATCTCCTCTCTTTCTATACACACACACACACCATGCTACCGGCTACACACTCAAAAGCCTCCGGGAATGGAAAGAATTGGCTCTTCTCTGCAGAAAGTTTAGGGACCTTGTTATATATATATAAAAAAACTACTCAGATGCACTTTCATTCTTGGAAATCCTCTATTCAAATGTGATCAATAGTGTAAAAACATTAAAAAGAAGCAACTTATCTTCTTTAAGTAAGAACTTCTTGCTTTAATCATGAGTTTTTCCTTCTTTTTTTTATCCTCACTGGAGGACATGCTCAGTGATTTTAGAGAGAAGGGAAGGGAGGGAAAGAGAGAGAGGGAGAGAAACATTGACGCAAGAGAAGCATCACCTGGTTGCCTCTCCCACACGCCCTCGCCCTGCCTGGACCAGGGACTGAACCCACAACCTAGGCAAGTGCTCTGACCAGGCTTATCACAACTTTTTTAAAATGAGAAGTAATTAAAGACATTGATTGCTCTATGAATAAAAGTCAAAGATTTACTTTTTACACTTTTGCTGAGGTAAAAATAATTATATATTATTTGTTCAAGTGATACTCATTATTAAGCATTAGCAACTATATAACACTAAAAATAAACTGCTGTTTCCAGTTTCTAGGGCAGAGGGTACAAGCCTAAGCGTGATCATTCCATCTAGAAAGCCACCAACTCCTTTCATGGTGAGAACTGCTTCTCCAGGGGTCAGCCATATTTTCAAGAAACACGTGAGCCACTGTAATTGATGGTCAATAAGGGGAAGATAAAATTGTCTGGTCCTTACCTTTTGCCATCTTACTATTTCATCTACAGTCTTGTCCCACAACAGAAGGCCTACTTGTGACGGCTCTAAGACAGGTTCCTGTCTGTTCCTCCAGCTTCCTGTCTCACCACTCCCTGCTGTCTCCCCCATGCTATGCTACGAGCTCGTACCTCTCCAGTTCCCTGAATACATCATGGAGACTCCTACCCTGATGCGTCTCTTTAATACACTCATCCTTCATTCCTACTCATCCTGGAAGAAGAGGTGTGCTACCTTCAGATGCTTTTCTGATAACCCTCTGTGGACTCCCTTACCTTTCATTAAAATTGCTGTGTTTGTTTGTTAACACTGCACTTCGATTTTTAGAAATAATTCTCTCTCTACATGTTTATTCCCCACTAGTTTGTGCTCTCCTTAAAGGCAAAAACCATGCTTTATTCAATTCTATTTCTGCCCTCAGTTAAGCTCACTAACTGGTTTTATAAATGTTTAGCAAATGAGGGAACACACACATGGGTAAATAATGTAGAGATAAGCCAAGAACAGAAGGTAAGAAAAACAGCACAAGTAAGGGAACTAACATCAGATAAATACCAAATACTGTCACTAGGTATATAGATGAGTTATAGCCCCAACAATTAAACAATTAAAGTAGTTGTATTTTATGTTAATATTTTTTCCTTGAATCAGGTCCTTAATATATTGGCCATCTATGAAATAGATGTAAATAACACAAATTTTTCTAGACAAAACTATGCTATCTTTTAAAATAAACATTTTACAATAATTGTCCATTTCTTTATTTTAAATTTATGGGCAGCTCAAAAAGTAGAAGTGGCCTTGGCAGAGAAGGAGCACCAAGGGGCCGTGGAGACGGCTGTGATTTCTCCTTCAGTGTGGCAATTTTGCCTCAGGGTACCTGACTCCATCCAGTGCACCTGAAAATGCCTGTGTGGGTGTGAGAGGGGCCTGGGGCAGAGCTGTGGCCATCTAAGATAAACTCTTTATTTTGGAGTAATATTAGATTATAGAAAAGTTGCAAAGGCAGTACACAGAGGTCTCACATTCCCTTCACTCAGTTTCCCCTAACGTGAACATCTTACGTAGCCACGATCATTTGTCCAAACGAAGAAACTAACATTGGTATGTTACCATTAATGAAATATCAGATTTCCCCAGTTTTCCATTAACATCCTTTTTTCTGTTCCAGTATCCAGTTCAGGACACCATATTGTATTTAGTACAATATGCTTTTCAAAGTCAAATATTGACTTGATTGCGAATAAGAAAAACTGTTTCAAAGATTGATTAAAGTTCTCAGCCATTCTTCTGGTTTCTTCCATCTGTCGTGTGGTGGAGGGCCGGCCGGCTGGCGGCCTCCTTGCCTGGTCTCAGCCAGGAAGAGTGGCAGGTGCTGTCCTGCTTCAACTGCCGGGCACAGCTGTTCACTTGTGCGGGCTAAGAATACTTCAATCAGGTCAGCACACAGCTTCTAAATAAAAGAAACTGAGGTAGAGTAGAGATGATAGCAGAGAAGACACCAGGATCAAAGAGCATCCTGAGTTGGTTTTACAAAGGGATCACATGTGGATCAAAAGTTCTCAAATATTCTTCAAGAGGCTTTTGTCTGGAAGCTTAGCTTGGTGTGGTGAGTTAGAAAAAAGAGCTGCAGGAGGAAAATATGGGGATGGGATGGGCCTTTGCTACTGTTAAAAAAAAAAAAAAAAAAAAACAGGCAGGGAGGCTGGTGAGGAAGGACACAGTGGGAAAAGGAACAAAGGCGCCAGACTTCAGCAAAGGGGCCTTTCAAGGTCCATATGGCATTAACAGCTGGAAAATAAGGAACTCGTTTGCTGCTAATTTCCGTGTTCCCAGTTCTATAAGATACAGACCATTATATTTAGGGAGAGGTGGTGAACTTGAGCACTTTGGAAAGTTTGAAAGCAGACACCATGCAGGGACTATTTTAAGGCAAAGGGAAGCTAAACTTTTTGCTTGATGACAAAGAAGAGAGGATTCTATTCCAGTTAGACAGCAGGTTAAAGCCAATCAGGCTACCTTAGCAGGCTGAACTCTGCCTAATTTCAGTGGTCTGCGCTGCGAAGGGAAGGAAGCAAAGATCCTGAAGGAAGCACGTGAGGGTTGCAGATGATGACAGATCATGACAAAGAACTTTGGATCAACCAATGTGGAGCAAGAAAGCCCAGGGAAGGTTTTAAATAAGGTGCTTTAAGAATCTGAATGGCTTGAACTCAAGGGCTGGGGAAAAGTAATTTTGCAGTGAGGACAGGGTGAGAGAAAACACGCCTCCCTGCAGCATGAGGATACGTTTTTTTTGACCAAGTCACTGAGAATTATTAGGCACAGGACTAGGTTTCTAACATAGGATATAAAATCCCATGCCAATTTTCTTAAGTTCCCTCATAGTTCTGAGAGTTTACTTAAATGAATATAAGTTGGTATTTCAGATAGTTTCCTATTTTTTTTCATGAAGTCAAAAGCAAATGTGCTAACATAAAGGATTTCTGAATTTTGTGAAACTTGATGGTTTTGAAAAAGGGGAACAGGGCCCTGGCCAGATGGCTCAGTTGGTTGAAACGTAGTCTAGTACACTCCCCGCCTCTCCTCCCAACAAAAAGAAAAAAAAGAAGAACAAAAAATGGTACCGTGTTTGATTCCCAGTCAGGGCATGTACCTAGGCTGCAGGTTCGATCCCCTGTTGGGGCACAACAGATTGATGTTTCTCTCTGATGCCAATGTTTTTTTCTCTCTTTCTTTCTCTTTCTCTCTTTTCCTCTCTCTCTAAAATCAATAAACATATCCTCAAGTGAAGATCAAAAAAATGGGGGACAGGAATTCAGGAATTATACTTGAAAAATGATAACAAATTTAGGGAAAAATACTTTAAGTAAGTTGTACCCTTGACTTAGTTATTCCTGGGTCCTTTTTTAATGTTTACAGGTCTCTAACTATGATTACATTCTCTTACGTCCCTTTGAAAGCACAGAAGGCCCCCTACTGAATGATTTCCTGATATACCCCCTATTTGCTATAGAGAAAAACAAACAGAAATGCATGAGAGATCAAGAAAGATATAAAGTAAACCAGCTTACTCTATATTTATATGAACACTTAAAAAATAAAAGTGCTCAAGGCATAAAATTACTCATGCTTATTTAAAAAGCTTTCGATTGAAAAAGACCTGTTGTGGAGTAAAACATTCAACATAAGAATCTATTACTGGTTTTAAACTAGTCAACTAAAAAAACTCTTAAATCTTGATTTTAAGTTGTTGAAGGGATGGAATTATGCATATTTATATTTACCTAAGGACTGTAAAGTACTTAATAATAATTCTTAACACACAACCACAACAAAAGCAAAGACCAAATAGTGAAAGTGCGTACTGCCTTCAGAGCCACGAGAGGGAACAGCAATTTCTGTTGTGGTGCAAGGTCGAGCTTTTTAGACCATGGGCTTAGAATAATGACTCCCAGTTAGGGGGGCTGTACCCCCCACAGGACATTTAGCAGTGTCCAGAGATAATTTTGACTGTCACACTAGGGGGGTAGGGGATGCTACTGACATCCAGTGGGTAGAGGCCAGGGATGCTGCAAAACATCCTAGGAGGCACTGGACAGGCTCCCATGACAACGAATTACCTGGTCCAGGATGGCAGTGGTGCTGAGGTTCAGAAACTCTGGCCTATGCTATGGAATCCAGTATGGTCGTTACCCAGAAATTAAACCTTGAGCTGCTGCATCATCCAGCAGTCCCACTTCCGAGTACATTTCCAGGAGAACTGAAGTTGGGCTTTCAAAGAGACATCTTCATGTTCATTGCATAATAGTCACCCATTCCCATTCATAATAGTCAAGGACCCATTTATAATAGTCAAGATGTGTACACAACTCAAGTGTCCGTCCACAGGTGAATGGATAAAGAACACGCGTTGTGTGCATGCAGTAGAACATTCCTTATCCTTAGAAAAGAAGAAAATCCTGCTCTTTACAACAACATGGATAAACCTGGAGGACACCATGCTAAGTGAAGTAAGCCAGTCACAGAAGGGCAAACACTGCATGATTCCACTCACCTGAGGTCTTTAAATAGTCAAACTCCTAAATGCAGACAGTAGGTTGGTGCTGGCGGGGCCGGTGGGGAGGGACAAAGAGGAGCTGTTGTTCAGTGGCTACAGCGTTTCAGTTTTGTGACGTGACTAAGTCACAGAGACCTGCTTTATTACATAACGCCTATGTTTAAAATAATACTGGATTGTGCACTTGACAAATTGTTAAGAGGGTAAATCGTGCATTACCACAGGGAAAAAAATACCACAAAGGAACACAAGGAAACTTTTGGAGTGATGAGTATTTCTATTGCCCTGAGTGTGGTGACTGTTTCATGGGTATATGCTTATGTCCAAATTGATCAAACTATGTACACTTAAAAAAAAATCCTGGCTTACAATCATCTGTCCTAATGACCAGGGTATTTTTTAATTAAGTGGATACATTTAATTAAGTGGATATATGTTTATGTTTTTCTGATTAACAGGAAACCAACTGTTAGGAAACCAAGCTTTAGTTTTCAACATATTTTGATAGGAAGATAACTAGTATGTAGAGACACAAATACGATGTTCATATTTATAAATAGTTTATAATATAAATAATTTGATCACACACCCTTTGAAAATCCAGAGTAGGATGCAGCTTCCTCCTGTGGAAGAATGAAACCGCGTGGATGAGAAGATGACTGTCAACGTGAAAGGCTGTGGGAAGACCCAACAAGACCTGCTGGACTGGGTCTCAGCGAGTGCCCTGCTTGTGGCAGCGGCTGTAGCATTAGGAAATGTAAGGACCCCAAGGTGAGCTTCGGTCTGGGAATGAGCTGGTAATGGGTTTAGTGAAGGACTGAGGACTAAGTGACACGAAGAGCTCAGTACACTGCAAGACACAGAGCAAATGTTCAAAAATATACTGGCCATAATAAAAGGAAGGATGATGACTGCCGTTGTTATTATGAATACCAAATCTATACAAAAAGGATGTTTTTAATATTTGAAAAAATATTTCAAAGAAATAAACACTATTGTTTAACCTCAAATGTCTCCCCTCAGACACTGTCTATGCACAACTAGAAAGACGTTAAAGAGAAAGCTGGCTGTAAACTTCAGTACACTGACAGCTAAAGGAGGCCTCGTCTTAACTTCTCGCAACACGGCAGGAAGAAATGCTGTGAAACAAAAGTGAGGAGGGCTTGGGGGAGAGGGCGCTACCAGTTTCCACAGTAAGAACACGAACAGTCGCCCTCGATCACCCATATTGGTTTGCTCCCTGCCAATTCAAGTGCTTTGCCATTGTGGAGGCGTCGCCAATGTTTTCAAGTTGCCACGGAAGCATGTATTTCTTTTTTTGATACAGCATTCACGCAACAGTGATTGAAGTTTATTATTTCATTCATTCAATCAGCAAGTACGCAGTAAGCACTCAACCACTGGCAGGGGACCGTGGGAGTTGCAAAAATCCATATGATTTTGTCTTTCCTCAAATTGCTCACAATAAAGAGAACAATAGACTTTTGTTAGCAAGAGACAAATATGGATGGGTCCTGAGATCTGTTTCCTTCCCTCTTTCACTAGCTGAGCAGAAAGCTGGCTCAGCTCAATGGAAAATGAGCTGATACCAACTGTTGAACTTCAGAGGCCTTCTTCTAGTAAGGCCACTTCCCTGACCAGAGCACTTCCATTATTGCACAATCACAGAGGTGTGCCCTGACCGCTGACCCTATAATTGCAGTGTTGCGGTGGCTGTATATGGTGCATACCAGAGCAGTGGCTCTGTATGGAGCATACAGACATCCACGCTGGGCCTAAGCTGTGGGAGGAGAGTTCAAATGACTGCGTGCACGCTGCTACGTGTCTGCTTACTAATTGTTCTCCAAATAAAACTCATATTATATCTGCACTATGTGGCATTGGCATTCCATGCAAGGGACCCCTTGCATAAAAGGCAGAATTAGAAATGCCAGCATGTCCAGAGATGCAAATATCATGTTAACTACATCTATAGTTAACCAATCTGACTTTGGAGAGATTTTCTAAAATTTTAAATGTTTCTGTTTGTACAAAATAGATTCAGATAATCACTGACTAAAGAGTTTTTTGAAATCAAAGGCATCTAGGAGAGTCGCATTCATCCTGTTCCCTGAAGTTCTGTTCACACACAGGTGTGTTTTAGATCGAAGCTGACTGTAGAGTCAAGCCCTGAGAGGCGAGTCTAGAACCTTGACCAGGGTAGCCTCTGGAGGTACGGTTCAGAGGGGGACCTGCCCAATTCTGGACTGATCTGGAGCCATACAAGGTAATCCTTCTGTACAGTCTCTCTATTGGCCCTGGATTTGGCAAAGCGGGGTGGTCTGGAACGCATGAGAAGGCCCTGGACAGAAAATGACTTCAAAGCTAGAGAGAGGCTTATGTTCATCATTACAGTAATCATTGGTCATGCTCTTATCTCCAGGGTGAGGCTACTGAGACAAATGAGTTGCCCTAAGTGCACAATGTAAGGAGGCACCCACCCTCAGGGTGGACCAAGCGCCTACTCAGCATGTGGGTGGCCCTGAGAGCCAGCAAGCAAGTGCCTCCTCTTACAGAGGCACCGCCCTCAGGGCCATGCAAGTATATAGGCTGGCATTTGCATACTCCAGAGAGTGAGCACCTCCTTAAGTTTTATAGGCTAGGCTCCTCACTTGCCTTGTCACTCACCTTTCCCCTTCCTCCTCCTTCCACTTGGTGCCCCCTTTACCTTGGACATCAGTCTTCTATGCTCTCTTTGGAGAACCAGGATCTAGCAACGCAGAGAGGAAACATGAAGACCACACCCACCATCACAGAAGCATATCTTAAGTGAAAGTTTTAAGAACAAAAACTACCCAGACTGATTCTTTTCCCTCATAAAATTAAAAACAAGAATACAGCTTGGAAAATTTAGACAAGACAGAATTGAATTTCTAACTAACTCATTTTTCTTCCTGTCCATGAGGAACACCCCCCAAAAATCCAGCTTTAAAGCCATTTTGCAATGGTTATGATTTCCAAATTAAATACCTTTTAATTAGCTCCTCCTATATGTTTGGTAATCCTATTATGGCAACCTATTAAGTGTCACAGCACTTTAGAAATTATTAGGTGTCAGGGTGTGTTTTTCCTTTGTGAATACAAATTAATAGAAATAGAACAACTGTAAAAGCCTTTGTTTTATGTTCATCTTTTTACTTTACGAATCTAGAGTCTTTGTAGTAACCTCAGACGTGTATCAGTCCAGTGTGATTTAAAATTTGGTTCTCTACTTACAAACAAAGAAATTCCACCTGAACATGCAACTATTATCACTGATAACTGAAACAGTGCTAAGTGGAGCGTTATGATGGGGCTTCAAGATTTTGAGGGCTACTCTTGGATCCTTAGCTTTTGCCATTTTAAAACTGACACAGTGGGTTCAAGAAGTTGAAAGAACCTCACAAATATTATCTTTTGGAAATAAGTCATGGTTTCATCATCCAGAAGGAATGGTTGTTGTAAAGGCCAAATGAGACACGTCAGATGGCGAATCCGGTTTGAAGCAACATGAGTGGTAGTCAGCGAGCCCCACTAACCTCGTCACACCTCCTTCACCCTTCCCTTGCCTCATCCAGGAGTGTATTCGATTTATACTCCTTCTGTAAAAGGTGATCACCAAGTCAGTGGCTTAAGCCCACACGAATTTATTATCTTACAGTTCTGCTGGTCAGAATTCCAAAATCAGTCACGCTGGTCGAAAGCCAAGGTATTAGCAGGAATGTATTCTCTCAGGAGGCTCTGGGGGAGAATCTGTTTTCTTGCCTTTTCCAGCTTCCAGAGGCCACAGTATTCCTTGGCTCACAGACAGCTTCCTCAGTATTCAAAGCAAGTGATGTCTGGTTGACTCCTCATGCTGCCACATCTCTGGCTATCTCTCTTCTGGCCCCCTCTTCCACTAGTGACAACACTGGGTCTATTGGGATCATCCACGATAATGTCATCTCAGGGCCAGCTGATAAACAACTTACTTCTCCTTTGCCAGGGACCCTAGCATATTCATGGCTTCTGAGGATTAGCATGTGGGAATCTCTGGGAGGCCAGCTCTCTGTCTACCACAAGGAATTCATCATGAAATTTGCCCTGGGTGAGGCAGGGTCTATAAGATCCATCCCATTTGAAGTGCTGGGTTTTTGGTATGTATAGTCTAGACTCTCCTGACAATCAGAACTTTAAAAAAAAAAATACAAGTCGGTTGAAACTCACAAATGCTATTTTCTTACCATTATTTTGAAACCTTTTGAACTCCATAAGTCAGTTTCATAAAAAATACTGAGCTGATTTTTAAAGACCAGATCTGGTCACTGCCCACGACTTGTTGATTTTGCCTACTGTAAAAGGACTTCCCGTTGGAATTCATCCGCATTCAGACCTGTGAGCTTGTGAGGAATGCCAGGCTGTGTTAGGGAGCGGGGCTTGCTCCCTCTCCAGCTGTGCTACTCCTGGACCCCTTCGGAAACAGCCGCCTGGGCTCATTAAGGGCCTGTCTGAGTGGGTGTGAGACCACAGGCGGGACTGTGCTGAAATGGACAGCATGTGACCTGCCTAAAAGCATTTAAAGCAATTAAAAAAACAATAACTCTTCTCAACCAAATACAACTGAAGGTCAAATTTGGCTCCCAGGCTCTGAATCTGCTACCCCTGCTAGAGGTTATATCCACTCTGCACCTGGCTCCAGCGCCTACAGTTCCAGAGGACCCGTTATTACGACTCTGCCCTTAGAGCTTTACCTCACTTTGCCCCTCAAGTCCTTCTTGTTCTTAAAGGCTCTGACATCCCGTCTTGCTTTTCTGTGTAGGTACGGGATCACTCACGGGTAGTCGGGGTTTCAGTGCATTGCTCTCCAGCCCCTGAACCTCTCCTGCGCGGTGCTCCTCAGTGTTGGCATTAGGCCCGCGGATCCCACGTGGCCCCTTGCTCTAGGACGGCTGGAGCTATTCATGGGGCCTTTCAGTTGTAGCCACTAGGGGAGGGGGGGCCTGGGCGGAGGCCATTGGATGAATTCTAGCTGATATCCGCCCCCCCCCAAATTTATTCGTGGCTAAATAATCTCAGATTAGCCTGCAGGATCCTGAAGGCAAAAGTTGTTTCTGTGTATCAACGGGTGAAATCACATAAACACAGCGGAAGCAGCGGCAGCAGGACTACACTGAGGCAGGAAACTCGGGGTCCACTCCCAATACTCTTACAGATCGGCAGGGCAACCGGGAGGTGCCTCAGCCCCAGACTGCTCTCAGTTTTCTCACGGGTGACATGAAGAGGGTCGCAGGCTTACTTCCTGGCTCACACTCTATTATTACAATAGTATAGTGAGATGGGAGCGAGATGATATTTTGACACACTTAGGTAGTCTGTTATAATTCTGAATTTTCTAATAACTTTCCAGGAGTTTTCATCTCATCTGCACTCAGCACAGCTGGTATTTGATATTATATACACGGTTGGGTGGGCAAAACTAGGTTTACAGTTGCAATATGAATAAATAGTACAGTAATTAAGAAACACTAATACAAGAATAAACTGTGTTTCACAAACTCACAACTGTAAACCTGCTTTGCCCACCCCTGTAATTCATTTATAAGGTAAGAATCCCTAAGAAACTTTCTCAATCCAGGAAGGAACAAGAGAGGTTCTGGAATATATTTACTTTAGGAAGTTTCGGAATAGAGCGCACTTGCTGGAACATTTCAGGCCAGCATTTTTCCACCCTAGAGTGTTTACATCACTGATGACATCCATCCTTCATCCTTTAGAATTTCAAGTACTGGAACAGAGTTGGGGTGTGGTAGAGACAGGTACCCTTTATACATGGTAACCAAGATCATATTATTTTTCAAGAAATCCCCCATGATGCCTCAGGACGAAACTTCCCGAGGCATTTAAGCAGAGCTGATCATTCCATTCTTTGTGCTATTGTTGTACCTACTACCAACCACCTCTATTGTGATGCACATCACATTGCATTACACCCAGTTAGTTACTTACTCCTCTGCCTCCTCCCTTTGTCTGTGATCTCTCTGAAGATGCTCGCTGGATTTTGTGCTTCTTTGCATCTCCAGCACCCACGGGAGCGCCTTGCGCATAAAAGCCATTCAATAGTATTTATTGAATGAATGACATAAATAATTGCGAAGAAAGGTTACCGGCAGCTACTTGAGGCATTTCTAATATTTTCTGATTCCGTGGCAGCGAATGAACAGGAGAAGAATGCAGCTCTCTGCTAACACATTGTGTGTTTTTGGCAGTCACATGACAGAAGTAACATAATATTTTGGGAATGTAGATCATAATTTCATTTGAACATTTGAAACAATTTCTGAGCATCCTTTAAAAATAAGCTCCTACGGTTGAGGCACTATGCTTTTTAAACTGTCTTAATAGGGGTGTTAAACCTGCAGGCTACATTTAAAATCCTATCAGGTTAATGATTTTGCTGCTGAATGAATTCCGTAAGTCACTCACGGGAAAGTATCTACCATTCTGGAATCACGTATATTAGCAGTATGAGGCACTTAGAAGAGTTTTGAATAGAGTTATTAGGCCACTGTACATATTTCTTCTGAGTTCAGAGGAGTGGAGTGGGCGGGTCGGTTGTAAGATTTGTGAACTTCCAACTTTCGGGATAGAAAAAAGGAACAGGGAGAATGGTGAGGAGGCTGCAGCATTTCCAGGGGAAAGGCCTCGGAGGACTGTGTCAGGGCTGCGACAGGGAGGTGCTGGAAAATGGTGACACTGAGGATATACTTCCCAGAGAGACCTGACAAGTTCTGCTGATGGACTGGAGGTGGGGTGTGAGAGAAAGAAGGGTTAAACCTGACTCCACGGGTTTTGACCGAAACGGCTGAAAGAATGGAGCTGCCACTTGCTCAGGTAAGAAAGATGGCCAGAAAAGCAGGTTTGGGGAGGACATCAGGGACCTAGATTTGGATGTGATGAATCTGTTTGCCTATTAGGCAACTAGGTGGAGATATTGCGCAGGCAGTAGGAGGTAGTAGTGTGGAATTCAGTGGAGAGGTCACAGCGGGAGTTATAATCATTGCGTTGGAGGGGTGGTAATGTCAGAATACAATGAGTACTTAAGGCCTCGGGGCTGGATGAGATGAATAAGAGAATGCGAACTGATAGACACAGATGTCTACGGATTGAGTTCTGCATCACTCCAAGATTTAGCAGGCTAAGGATGAGGAATAGTAAAGGGATCTGAGAACTCGTGGCCAGAAAGGCAGGAGGAAAACAACGGTAGTGTGTATCCTTGAAGCCAAGTGGAGAAAAGTATATCAACAAGAAAGAATAACCGATTGTCTCAAACACTGATAAGGTGAGCAGGACCACTGGCTATAACAATACAGAAGTCCCTGGTGACCTTGATAAGAAACAGTTAGAGTGAATTAAGAGGACAAATGCCTGTCTGTCATGGACTCCCTGGTGAAAGGGGAAAGAGAAGTAGAAAGCAGAGAATCTAACTCATATGGAGTTTGCTATCAAAACAGGGCCTCTGTGAATAAAAGCAGGGCCCCCAAAGAACCTGTGAGTAGAATTCACAGAGCTCATGCATTTAGATGAAAAAAGGATTACATCTTAATTTTCTTTACTTTCGAGCTAATCTGATATCCTCTTTGATATTTTGCTATTAATGTAAAATCATCAGTGTCTATTTCCTTGCCATCTTCACATCGCAATGAAGTTGTTACAGATATCTCAAAACATCATGATCCTCTGCAGTTCAAATCGACAGTGACTATCAGACCAGGCACTAGCTCTCACGTGACCGCCACCCCCGCTGCACAGGTGCTCACACAAACGAGGCTGGCAGAGGCTCGGCCACCAGGCCAGCATGCCCAGAAGTCACCCAGCTGCTTGGAGGTGAAGGTGCCTGTCCTCACAGTGGTAACCCAGACATCTTTGTTGCTTTCCCGTGTCCCCTTTCTATGTTATCGATACAGGAAAACAGGTGACTGATTTTCATTGTTCAAATTTTACAAAACTTGACATCGAACAAAAATTTAATTCTCATTAGATGCCACAACCTTTTGTAAGAGGGATAGGCGCGGGAGCTATGACTGAAGAGAACCTGTGCAGCAATACATCTTTAAAAAACAAAATTTAACGTTAGCTTGCCTATATTTTTGGTGTATTATTTAACGCATTAATAAAGAATAGCATGTTACCATATCACAACAGTTGGAAGTTATTTTGATAACTATATTCCAATATAATTTCTTTTGCAAGTCTCTGTTTTATTTTAAGCATTTAAAATCATTGTTCTGTGCAGTCCACAGACTTCACTGCACCACTAAAGGCATTCACGACACAAAGAAGGTGAGAACGCCTGCTAAAAGAGGAAGGGAGAAATGCTAACAGGAGGAGGAGGAAACAGAATGTTTTACCATGGGAGAGATAAAGAGATACACGTATTGCAGATAAGAGTAATTCTGTAGAGAGGGTGGAAATGGTGATGTAGAAATAGGGAGAGTTACTAAAGTGCTCTTGTGTAAGCAAGAGGAGATGGGTCTAATGCACAAGTGGGAGAGCTGGCCTAACATGGTGCCATTTTTGCACAGTTAGAGAAGGCAGAGAATACGCGCAGAGAGGCAGGGAGGTGGGAGGAGGTGCTGTCGGGACCTCTACGGCAGTTCTCTTCTGATTGCTCCCATCATTTCACTAAAATAAGAAGCAAAGACATCAGCTGAGAGTGAGGATAGGAGAGCTGGTGCTAAAGCTTTGAGGAGAGAGCAGAAGGTATGAATGGAGTGGTCGTCCAGACAGCAGGAGAGTGAATGGACTAGGGAAATGCAGGGGGACTGGATAACAGTACCGGAGACTCACTTGAGGTTAATGATCACAAACTCCAAGTGAGTCAGCAGGATGTGTGCTTTACTCCAACCTTATCCAGCTGCCGCAGTGCAGGTGCTGAGTAGGCGGAGAAGTGGCTACAACCAGGCTTGTGCAAGTGGAGAAGCAAGAGAAAGGCAAGCTTGCTGAGGGTGGCCAACGGGTGGAAAATAAAGAGCTCTTATACAAAGAGAAGTGACCAGTCAGATTCATTTTCTCTTTCTGCCCTTTCGTGTCTCCTGCTTTTTGGAGAGTCAAACATGAGAGAGAGCAAAATCATCAGGCACATGGCCGCAGAAGCAGAAGCTGAAAGGCTGGAGACACGAGAGGCATGGAGGCTGTGAGGAAGTATAAGTCTTAAGTGAGCAGAAATGAGGGTTGAGTACAAGGTAGTGGAAGACTTGGTCAGGTGAACAGCTGAGCACTGGAGTGAGGATCTATCAGCTCCTGCTGCTCAGGCCATGACCTGTTCGGAACCGGTGCCTGGAGCTGCTTCAGACTCTGAGTACACAGGGCTATCTGGATCAAAGGGTATACAAGCAAATGAGAGCCATTGGTTACCTAATTTTTTAAATACCTTTTTATTATTGAATGACTTCCAATTTACAAATAGGAGCTTTTCACTTGCCTGATGCCCCCTTTAATAGCACTTTTTACATTTTATGTTAAATCATAGATATTTAAATACTAGGCAAAATATAAGCATCTGAATAACTATAATGTAACAGAACCAAAAGCAGTCCTGTGAAGGCAAGAACCTCACCTCATTTATTCTGTGGCTCTTAGGACATCCCTTTGTGCTTGAGGGGCTGGCCCCAAATGCACAGACGTGAAGACTCTGCAGGGATTACGCCCTGATTATATCTCACCTGTTTCTTCCTCCTTAAGAAACTGAGTTGCCTAAGTAGGTGGAAAGGTCGCTGAAAAATCAAGTGTGGATTTACAAACCGTGCACTTTATTTGGCAAATAATTCATCATTTTCCCCAAAAGGTAATATAGATAGACTCACTATTCTGTCTGAACTCAACAAATCATTCCTTCACCTTTTGCTTCTACTTAGCAACCTGGTTCTAGTCTCCATCTCCTGGATGTTCTGCTGAAGGTATCACATTCCACCCCAGAGCTGCTGCTGCCCACTGTCATTCCATCAAAAGGCTGACAGGCTCCGAAATTGCTTACATCACCCCCGGCAGTGCTCCTGTTACTCACGGGGAGTGAAGGACTGATGCAGTCAAGGTGGGTGGGTATCCTCCCAATGCCAGAGGAAAAGGAAAAGTATTTGTAACTTCCAGAAATGAAATCACTCATATAAATATATTTAAAACTTTTCTTTTGCCACAACCCACAGTAAGACGTTAATTTTTCCCTGTGATAAACGTGCACGCATGCACCCACATGCGACTGACACATTCATAACCCTTACATATGTAATGTTCTCTGACAGTCTTCTATTCTATTTTTATTTAATTGTACTTCTGATAATAATATACTAAATGCATTTAATGACCCACAAGTGGGCCATGACCTGCAGTCGAAAAGTATTAAATAATTTTTGTGAATTAGGAAACAAAAGACATGATTGTCTTTGCTCTGTAATAGCATACGAATAATTTTTTATCAAGATAGAAAATAAATATCCATAGATGAAAGGAAGAGGCAACAATTACCATTATTTGCAGATAATATGATTGTACACCTAGAAACCTCAAGAGAATCAACTACAAGACAATTATTAATAAGAATAAAATTGAGTTAATTGTTGGTTACTATATTAACATATAGAAAACAATAGTTTTTCTGTACACAAATAATAACCTTTATACAAATATTTAAAAAGTGTAGTACAGTCATATATTATGCAACTACTAAAAAGAGATACAGCTCTCTATCTAGTGCCTTGGGTACCTAATTATCTGGAAAAATAAGCAACCCCCTGAAAAATGACAAGGTACATTTGTACATGATTGAACAAAAAGAAGTAAAAAGAAAAACAGACTAGGTTATTATTACTGACTTCACCACTGAAGATGAAAATGGAAGAAAGCTAGGGAGAGATGGCTAACTTTTACTTTTATACATCACTGAGTTGTTACAATAGGCATGTATTACTTTTGCAATTTTAAAATTATAAAATAAAAAAGGAAGACATTCTAAAAGAAAGTCAAATAGGCCACCGAACAAGTGTACATCCTAAGAAGACGAATCTGTGCCAGTATGACCAATTTCTACCCTACCTGAAAGCTACACGTGAGATATGAACCACAAATTCAGAAATATCTAATGCAGGGTGGTCCAGAAACACCGTAAGTAAAGGACAGTCACCAGTGGAGCTTCAGGTTATAGACAACACTAGAAACTATGTATCCAATATAAGTTGAATTGTATCCTCCCAAAAAGATATGTTATGGTCCTACCCCCCAGTAGATGAGAATGTGATCTTTCTTTTGGCAATTTGGTCTTTACAGAGGTAATCAAATTAAAATGAAGTCATTATAGTGGGCCCCAATCCAATATGACTGTTGTCCCTATAAAAAGGGGAAATGGGACACAAAAGCTGACACATAGAGAGAGAAGATGTCATGGAGAGACACAGGGAGAACGTGATTATGCTGCCACAAGCCAAGGAACATCTGAGGCTACTGCAAGCTGGAACAGGCAAGGAAGGACCTTTCCCCTGCAGTTTCAGAGGGAGCATTGCCTCCAGAACTGTGAGACGATCAATTTCTGTTGTTTTAAGCCACCCAATTTGTGGTACTTTGATAGGGAAGACCCAAGAAACTAACAAGGTAAATGAAAAATCTCCGTGTCTCAGTGCTAGCATTAGTACCCATTTCACACAATTTACTATGCTATTAACAGAATTACATTATCTGATTGTTCTGTGGACACATGCTATCTCTTTAACAAGGTGGGAAAACACCTTGACCACTAGTACACCTAGTACTAGCTGTATAATGACAGCTAGTACTTCTGGTTACATACTGTGCATTAAACATTGTGCTTTGCATGTATAACTTTATATAACTGCCCCCCCAATCCTTGAGGTTGTTAGTGTCATTGTTATCATCATTCCCTTTTTACAGATAGAGAAACTGCAGCTGAAAGAGATTTAGCAATATACTCAAGAGCACACATCAGAAGCCTGGACTCAAACCTGGGGCTGAGAAACTCCAAGTCCACACTTTGGGCTGCTAACCCCACTGCCTCTACTCAGGCGTCCGCCCCAGAGTGTGGCACTGTGTTGAGTAACGGACAAGCTTGCTACATTTGGACGTTTCAATTAAGTTGTAGTTACACTTGAATTCAACTCTATATATTTTGAGGCTCTTTTTAAATTATGGGGTCACCATTAAAATAACTTTCTTCAGGGTTTTTTTTTTTAAATTATGGATAAGATTACCAGGACAGTTGTCCCTAAAACATAGCAACCAAATCCATGGATCGCAGTTGTCAGACCTGATGTAGGAATTAACTTGGAATATGAAACCTGCAGTCTCCCCACGCAAAATTTAAAGTTGGGCCTTTGGCCCTGAGAAGAACAATATTCTGAGGGCTGCAGATTCTTCCACCCCTACTCTAAAGAGAATTAGGAGGTGCTTGAGGAGGAAGGAACAGATAAACTATATGAACTTTGTAAGATGCAGAGAGAAAAAAGATTTCTGCCCATTAGGGAAAGAACAATCAGAACTTGGGGTCACTGTCCCCCACCAGTGTGTTCATAGAAACACAAGGAAAAATAATGTTTCCTATGTAGACCAATACCAGCCTGCTCTCTTCCTGTGTTATGTCAATTTTGTAAATTTGGAGAATGGAAAAATGGCCACAGAAGGGAGTGCGGCCACTTGGTCAGATTTGGAGGCCAGCGGGCGTTGGGGAGAGGCTATGTGTATACGTAATATGCATTCAGTTGGAGACACAGGTTTTTGGAAGGATGAAGTGAGCAAAATATGGCAGAGTGCTTTGTTTCTCAGTGAACCACATACCGGGTAGTATGCCTAACAGGCATTGTCTCATTTAATATGATATAGTGGCTATTATCATTCCCACGTTGCAAAGGTTCAAAGACATAAAGAACTTGGAGCACTAGATATAGAACTCAACCAAAATCCATATTTACTCTTTCTATGATACCACATTACATATAGAAATTCAATAATATTTCACATTGAGTGTTAATATATAACTAAACACATATATCCACTATGACTTGCCAAATATGCACATACTTGCTCCATGTTTTCAAAGTAAAGGTGCTAGTGATACTCTTCTTTGTGTAGTTAGCAGAGTTCTTTGTTCCTTTCCAGAACTCACCTGGAACAGCATGAGTAAGTGAAAATTAAATATTTGTTGATTGGCTGACTAACTAAGGTAGAACTCTTAGAACCATTAGAACTTCAAAATATTGTCTTCATTTGCACAGTATAGTACAGTGTGAAACAAGGCCTCTTGTGTAGACAGAGAGGAAGTTCTCAGATTAAAGAGATTAATTGAAAGGTTTTAGAATCAGAGACTTCGGTTTAAATCCTTGGCCCTCCCATGTATCAGCTGTGCCTCTGGTCAGATGACGAGTTCTCTCTTTCTCCTTGCCTTCACTTGTAACACTGTGACTCCCACTAGATGCGTGTCTGAGCGCGTCTCCCACAGTTTCTGCAGTGGGAGTGAGAGGACGCATCGTGTACGTGGCACGGGGCTGAGTCAGTGGCAGTTATCATATGGTCTGTGATGCAACACCTCCGAACATGTGACCTTTATGCTGTTATTTTGGGTTTGTGTAGACTCCTATTTTAACGTAAGAATGGCTTAAATAAGACCTGGTTATTTGAACCTAGTGAAGTAAGCTGTATGAGTATTAATAAGCTTTTGGAAACAACCACTGTGGTAGTTACAGCACATCACTATAGATGGACCCACATGTGGATATAACCCCCTGTAACTGAATGCAGAGGCTGAACTCAAGAAAATTGATTACTTTGTATTTACAACATCTCATTATAAATTATCAAAATATGTGATGCCAATAGACATAAAATTGTTACATTTGAAGAAACAGTATTTATTAAGCTGTTGGGTATTCATTTATTCAACTGAAATATCAACTTTTCAAAAAGGTTTCCTTTTAAAAAGGTATGAAATACCTAGAAAAAGGAGATATGGATTGCTTTCTGAAAGACTATTATTTTTCCTTCTGCTATATTTTTTGGGGTAAGTGAATTTACCCATTTTTCAAATTTCCAAACCAGTGTGAATCGATTCATAGGTGCTAATGCATGTAGGAACTCTTACACCAGCTCTGAAAACAGGACGGAACAAACATCCAAAACTATTTCAGCTTTCACTTAAGACTGCCAAGATTTGGTCAACTAAGCAGTATGGTCTATAATACATTGAAGTGGTGAGGTAAAGTACAATGCCCGAACTTCTCTGTGCTATTTGAAACACAAATGTAAACAGCTTTGCAGAATGCCTGAGAGCCCACGTTAATTGTGCAAGAAGTGGAAGCTCAAACAGCACGCAGTGAGTAAGTAATCCTTGACTGACGAGTTCTGGGGAGCAGCCAACTCTGTTCATTACACAGAAGACTACAGCTTTTCTGCAATGAAAAGTCACATTCAGGCTCTAGAGGACATTCGGGGATCACAGTGCATTCTGCTTCTGCCCACTTCTTCAGGGAATCTTAGCCAAAGACCTTGGCCAAAAAAGCACAAAACAGGAGTTAGATCACCAAAGAAATTTCATGCAAATAACTTTGCTTACATAGTTCCCATTCCACAAAGAACAGTAAAAGGCTCTGGGTTCTGTTGTGGAAAATGATTGTTAAAACAAAAGAATCATGTTGCTTAATTTCAGCTCTGTGAATTAGCTAACATATTCTGTGCCTGTGGTATTGGATTAGACGTTCTGTGGTATTAGATTCCTTGGTCATTTATGAATCGACTGCCTCCTTCAGGAATGAGAAGCAGCCTTCCGGGGAGCACGTCTGGCACTAGAAGGGGAACGTTCCCTGCTCCTTTCAACTTTCTCTCTCGGTCATGGCGGTTGGGAAGGCCCCAGGCCATGCTCCACCTCTCATTAGGGAAATGAGATGCCTGTTACAGGTATAAATGAGATTCTCTTCCTGCAGATTAATATGCCTTGATCTAATATGAACCAGAAAAAACGCCACTAAAGACCTCTAAAAGCCCTCCTGTTTCAAGATTATAAAGGTCCCTGGGCCCTCACAGCATAAATCACTAAAGATGCTTTAGTTGATTTATGGAGGTCATTTCATGAGAGTTCATTTGGTATCTTTATATGTCTCATCGAATAAGGTTTTCTTTGTGGGGATGGAGGGAGGCCTTATCAGAGGAGACATGTGGTAGACATGGGAAGGGCCCAAGTTAACTTTCATCCCAATTTCAGCAATGAATGAATTCCATTCCATACTCATAGTTTCCTATTTGGAAACCACCAAAATTAACACATTTTAGTAAATTCCTATCAGAGCAGGCCTTGTAAGTGGCTAGGTTAGATAATGACCTATATGCCAGGAAGGCTCTTTTTCTTCCACCTTATCTCCACTCCAATTAAAAATCCCTTTCTGCCAGTCCCAGGATCAAGTTATACCATTAGTGTTCGAGTTTTGTTTTATTTTGCCCTGATCATCCAGAACTTCTGAGGAAAATGCAGAGACCTCTGGGAGGGGCACCAACTATATTAAGCATTTTTCAGCTATCAACTCGGAGATTAGTTTCCAGCTACCAAAGAGTTAGTGAAAAGCCTGGAGATGGAAGAAAAGGGATCTGAGATACCAGGGTCCCCCAAAAGGAAGGAAAGCTTTCTGAGTTTATTGCAATTTTCTATGTACTTTTGCATAGCATGGAGAAAATAACAGGATATTCCAGAATGGTACCAGCTCAGAAGTCAGAATAAAAACTTGAAGGTCTTCTAAGGAATCAATGCATCATCTTCACCTCTGTAGGCTTGGCATGTTATCCCAGGGATCGTTCATGGCCCCCTGTTCTGTAGAGAGTGGACATACAGGGACCTGTAGAATTTGCCATGAGCAATGGATCTTACGTCACGGTGCCATATTTGGTGACTGCTAAATGGCCACCGATGTAATGGTCAAATTCCAAAGTCTGACTTACAGCTGAAAAACAGGATCACCTCATTTCAAAGTTGGAAGACTTCTTACGGAGGATCTAGTTCATTTGCCAATTTAAATATTGAAGCCATGTAAAAATAAATGCCAAGTGGTCTTCCAGTCTCTGCTTAAACATCTGTAGATCGGGAGAATTTACCCATTCAATGTTCAGAAAGTTCTAACATTTTATTCTTATGTTTTATAAAAATCTGCCCCCCTGAGACTTCTATCCATGGGTTCTATTCCAATACCCTGAGCTCCCACAGGGCAAGCTAGACATACATGACAGTCACTCAACTATCGGAAGACAATCTTTTTGTTCCAGAAATGGGAATAAACACACTGCCTTTGATTTAAAGAAATTCTAGCACGTTCTCAGCAAATGTGAGTAAATAAAGAGAGTAAAGGTCTTGGCTGAGGTTCTCTCTCAAAGTATATGGATGTGCTGATGTGGCCTCCTGGACAACCATGTCAGCTTTGTTCGGCAGACATGGATGTACAGAGATGTCCATGTCTGCTGAGTTTTTCCAGCAGGTGATGGAAGACTATTCAAACCATTCTTAACTGTTTATTACTTCTTTTATAGCTATATATTTTTACCTTCTTTTTAGAAGGACAATAAGATAGAGCATTTTGAAATCTTGTACCCAAATAAGTAGCCTCTGACTGGTGATAAAAAAACCCCTCCCCAGTCAAAGTTTCTCATCTGTGTCCCCCCAGAATGGCGCTGTGTCTGAGTGAAGAGGCGAGGCTGACAAGGAGTGGAATCTGCTCCCTTGGGTGTGCATGGGCGCAGGGTATCATTTACTGGTGCTTAGAAATTCAGCCATTTTTACATTTACTTTAAGTTAGGTTTCTGTACGTTGAGACCTTTCCTATCATTTCAGAGTTTTATCTGGATGTCAGAATGTCAGTGAGATAAAAAAGATTACAAAAAAATCTTAAGTATGAGTGGGGTTGAACCATAACTCTTCTTCTCCTCCACACATAATTGAGCATAATCGGGATTTCGTTCTGCATTGGAAGTATCTGAGGGAAGGGACAGGAACATAGTAAACACAGCCTCAGATGCCGATTGCTGGTAAAAACAATGGACGGAATCAAAGATGAGAACTGGCCGTGTTTTCTGGTGAGAGCAGAATCGCGAGCCAGGACACCTAGATGCTTGCTAAGCTCTGCTTTGAGATCCTTAGTGGGTCTCCTTATAGCTCATCTCTTTGTCTATAAAGTAGACATAATACTTTCCCAGGTTACTCCTAAGAGAATTAAAAAACAAACAAAAAACCAAACAACTAGCATATACTGTTGCAAGAGATTAACTTTTTTTTTTTTAATGCCCTTCCTTGTCAGAGCCCTTTCTCCTCAGTCAGCAGCATCCATGTTGTCTCAAGGGGAATTAAGACTGGCATCCAAAGAGCATGAATACAGTGAGAAAAATTAGCCTATTCTCAGTTTTGGATTCCAAAATATATATATTTTTAAAACTTTCATGAAAAATAACAGTTTTGAAAGTCAAAATGCTTTTTTCAAAGTAGTGGGTTTGCTTGAGGGAAGAAAGTACCCTTGAGAATTAAAGGGAAACTCTTCAGGGAGAAGGCCAAAGGACCCAGATGGTCACCTAGATTTGAGGGTAGAAAGGAGGGCTGGGATACATGGGGCCTGACCTGCGAGGAGGTTTGCAAGGGCCCTAAGATAAGGGGATCTGGCCTGAGGATCCATGAGAAATAAATGGAAATGGCCGAGGACTCTTCTTGAACAAATGAAAAAGTCTGGAAGCCTCCATATGAAGCATCATCCATTACCATTTATGTGGTCACTGTGGGTCCCTTAGGCTGAACTCTTCTCCCTGGCAGGTGAGGAACTGCCACTCCCAGGGCACCTCCCCCGGGAGTCAGCCAACCAAAGTAACTGCCCATGCCCCGATGTGCTGAGCCCCTTCCCAATGGTTCCAGGTGAGTAACCCTCTTCTCAGTGACCCAGGGCACTGACGAGCAGGCTCCACTACCAAAAAATACTCATGGGGCTAGACAATGGTGAATCTCACCCAGTTATGACATAACAAGTTTTGGTGAAAGAAAAAAAATACTATAAAATGTAAAGATTTAAGAAGCAAATAAGAAAAAAAAATCTTTCACTGATTTCATTCAATTCACTTGTTAAAGTAAAAAAGCCTAGCCTCTCAGATAGGACTGGCTGAGAACAACATCAATTTTTGTATCAGATAATTTGTTCTACACATAAATTACACTCTTGCTGGTTTTAAAAATCAGTCCAACAAAAAAATTGTTCCTGCCTAATCAAATTTGACCAAGTAAGGATCCCTAACTTTTCTACATAATTGGCAGTGTTCATGGGGACGTACATGCACAAGCAAGTTAATAAGCAAAGGAGTCCAGCTTGCCGCCAGGAGGAACGGTTCTTACTGGCTCCTGTGACATTTGTGAACAAATATTGCCCTCAGTCCTCACTCTACACATGCCAGATGTGAAGCCCAAGGTGCTGACCTCAAACCTTACAGCATGACACTGGTCAAATTACAACCAAGCAGGATATAAGATCTCAAGAACCTCCCCCAAAAGAAGCCTCTGCGTTTGAGTAGGATTTGGACAGAAAGTGGCACCAGAAGAGAGAAATAGCATAGACAAAGGTCAAAAGGTATTAGAGCTGAGGAAAGTTTCAGCTAAATCGCTTTTCCAAAACAGGATTCTGGAATAGGACTCCTTATGACTTGGGGCAAATCTGCGTGCTGGAGTGCCTTTGGGGCATCCGAAGACTTGGGAGGCACAGGCTGGAATTGAAGCTCTCAGACTCAGCATTTACTAACTGCTGGGCTTCAGGCAAGATATTTATCCTATCTGAGTCTGGACTTCATCTGTAAAGTAGGCAAAATATACTGCCACCTAACTCAGTGAATTCTTGAGGGGGAAGTCCTTTGTCAACTGTAAAGTATTAAAGAAGACAAAAGAGGGTTATGTGGTATTAACAATTGAATTGGGGATAAAATAACTATGCCAAACGCTTGTGTTCCTAATGGTGGCATTATGATAAAGGATCTTAGGAGAGAGATGTATAAATAAATTATTTCATTACCGTCCCCATACCTATGACACTTTTATTTTGGGCAGTCCAAATGGACTAGGAAGGCTGCTGGAGCAGTGTCTCTCTTTCCAAATCACCCTTGGTCTGTCTGGGTTCAATTGATATATCTCCTTGGAGGTGCTAAATAGAAATCTACTTTTTAAGTGCTACTTGCTCATCCAGAAGAATTCTTTGTCTCCTAAATAACAGCATGAAAGAGTCTAATATTTTCAGAATAAAACTTCCTTTAGTCCACAACTTAGAGTTTCCAAAAATAAAACACTGGCTATGTTTATAAACCCATTTTAAAGGATCTGGGTAAGTGGTCATCAGTCACAGCATGATTATGGAGGAAACAGATCAATTATTACATCAGGGATCATTAGCAAATGCCTACTTGAGCCTTCCTGTGTGCCCAGTTGTGCGCCACGCACTGTGTGAGCGTTTAAAGGAGCTGTAAGCACTGATATGTTCACTTTAGAGAGGCTCATTTTATACGGTATGAGTTCTACCTCAATAAAAAAGGGAGCGATTGTTAGACTAGCAGCTCCCCTCAAGAACCTTATGGTTACGGCCTGATCAAGATGAAGACTAACCTTCAGTCCTCCAGCTAATATTTCCCAAGTGTGTGTTTCATTCTGGCTGTACAGGTAATACACCATGCACCTGAAGGTTAGGGGCTAAAGTGCCTTATACAGCAGCTATGAATGCCTGGAATTAATGGGGACAAGATGGGTGCTGGCTTCTCGGAGGAGGAAGAACTGTTCTGGCCATGAAAGAGTACTAGGAATATAAGTAAAAGGTGAGGGGGAGGGAGGGAGGGAGAGGGAGAGAGAGAGAGAGAGAGAGAGAGAGAGAGAGAGAGAGAGCGTGTGCGAGGAAGCTTTCACGGAGAAAGAATAAAAAAGGAAACCAAAAAGTGACCCTGAGCATGGTGGACAGTAAGGTATCCACCCTGATTTCAATGTTCTTCTTTTCTGTTGTGACTATGAAAAAAATACCCACTAGGTAGAATTCATCAAGCCATTTGACAGAGTTAGTCACAAGATGGAAAAATACAGACTGTGGGATAGTTAGACGGATTCACAAGTGTCAGAACAATCATAAGACACCAGTTAATGTTTCAAATACCAGGCAGGAGGGTGCTTTCTAGTGCTGTGCTACAGGTTCCAAAAGGTGTCCTGCCCCAAATATCATTACCAGAAACCTGGTTAAAGACATAAATGGCAACTTCTGGTCAAGATGAAGGTGTAGGTAAACACAGCTCGCCTCCTCACAACCACATCAAAATTACAACTAAACTATAGAATAAACACCATTCAGAAACCATCAGAGATTGAATTGAATGGAAATGCAACAACTGTGGAGTTAAAGAAAACACATCCATCCAACTGGTAGGAGGTGTGGAGATGCAGAACAGGCCTACCCCATACCCACACATAGTCGATAAAAATTGGGATGGAAATCTTGGGAGTGAGGAGTTCCTGCCCCACACGTAACACCCCAGCCCAGGGTTCCAGTGGCAGCAACATAGGTCCCCATAACTTCTGGCTGCAAAAACCAGCAGGGATTGAGTCAGTGGAAGAAACTTCTGGAGTCCAAGCAGTTCCTCTTAAAAATCCCACACATGGACTTACTCAGACTCACTCCCTCTGAGCTCCAGAACAAGGGTAGCAACTTGAAAGGCACCAGTGGCATACAGGGAGGAACTAAAGTGTCTGGCATCAAGGCAAGATCTGGGGGACAGCTTCCTCTCAGACAAAAAGGCAAGCAGAGGCCACTGTCCTTTTTCTGATCCCTCCACCCACAGAGCCAGGAGGTGGGTGCCATTACTGAGGCTCCATCAACCTGGCTAACACTGTTTGCCCTGCCCTGGAGATCCCCAGTGACTTTTCCCCCACCCAACTTACTTTCCCATGCAAGTTGTTAACAGTGCCTTTTCCACATGAATGGCTGGACTTGGCACATTCTTCTCAACTTCCTAAATCTTCTCAAACAAGCAACAACTGGCCTCAGTGAGGCCCCAGCCCCTGTGCCTCTTGCTAAGTGGTCCCAGAACTGGCACTAGCAGCAGCCAGTCTAGATTCAGCTTGGCCTTGCCTGGGAATCTCCAAGCCCAGAACAAGAGTAGCCATCTCATATTGCTTTATAGCTCAGGCAAGGTGGCCCCAGGCAGAAGCAGTTGGAGGCTGACCTTGGCCTGTACCACCTGGGAAACCCCAGAGCCTGGGCACCCAGTGGAGAGCTACAGACCTACAGTCCACATCAGAGCACCACCACACTGCCCCTGCACAGCTGATCCTCCACAGAGGGTGGAGACTGGTGGTCAGCAGTCACAGCCAGTCCTTGCAGCTGACTGGCCTGGCTAAATCCCTCCCATTGACCTGCCAACAGCAATCAAGTTTCAACTACAAGAGGAGGGTGTACTCTACCCATGTGAAGGGCACAATTTGAGTACCCAGTGTGGGTGATAGGGGAGACTGTGCCACTGACCCTACAGGACACCTACTACATTAGGCCATGCTACCAAGACAGGGAGTCATAGCAGCTCTACCTAATACATAGAAATAAACATAGGGAGGTGGCCAAAATGAGGAGACAAAGAGACATGGCCCAAATGAATCAACAGATCAAAACTCCAGAAAAGAGCTAAACAAAATAGAGATAAGCAATCTATCAGATGCAGAGTATAAGACACTACTTATAAGGATGCTTAAGGAACTTAGTGAGGACCTCAATAACATAAAAAAAGATCCCATCATAATGAAGGATACACTAATTAAAATAAAGAACAATTTACAGGGAAACAACAGTAGAGTGGATGAAGCTGAGAATCAAATCAATGACTGGAACATAAGGAAGCAAAAAACAAGCCATCAGAACCACAAGAAAAAAAAGAATCCAAAAATATGAGGAGAGTGTAAGGAGCCTCTGGGACTTCAAGTGTTCTAACGTTTGCATCATAGGCATGCCAGAGCAAGAAATTGGAAATCTATTTGAAAAAATAATGAAAGAAAGCTTCCTTAATTTGGTGAAGGTAATAGACATGCAAGTCCAGGAAGCACAGAGAGTCCCAAACAACATGGATGCAAAGAGGCCCACTCCAAGACACATCATAATTAAAATGCCAAAGGTCAAAGATAAAGACAGAATCTTAAATGCAGCAAGAGAAAAGCATTCAGTTACCCACAGGGGAGTTCCCATATGATTGTCAGCTGATTTCTCAAAAGAAACTCTGCAGGCTAGAAGGCATTGGCAAGAAATATTCAAAGTCATGAAAAACAGGGACCTACAGCCAACATTGCTCTACCCAAAAAAGCTATCATTTAGAATTAAAGAGCAGATAAAATGCTTCCCAGACAAGGAAAAAACTAAAAAACTTTATCCTCAACAAATCATTATTATATGAAATGTTAAAGGGACTTAATTAAGAAAAAGAAGATCAAGACTGTGAACAATAAAATGGCAACAAATACATATCTATCAAAAACTGAACCTAAAAAAAAATAACTAAGCAAACAAGAAGAGCAGAACCAGGATTATGAATACGAAGAGCGTTTTGAAGGTTGCCTGCCGGGAGAGGAGTGTGGGGGAATGGGTGAGGAAGTGAGGGGTTAAGAAGTACAAATAGGTAGTTATAAAATAGCCATGGAGATGAAAAGTACAGCATAGGAAATGGAACCAAAGAACTCATACGCATAAGCCATGGACATGAACAAAGGTGTGCGGATTGTCGGGGGTGGGGGGGGCGCGGGGAGAAGGAAAGAAACAACAGTCCCAGATATATGCTATTTCTCCCACACGATCTTAGCAGAAACCATTCCTAGCTGAAGAGTACTTTATCAGAGTTATAAGGATCTCTTCTCTAGATCATTATAGAAGTGACAGTATGACCCTGAATGACTGTGGCAGTTCTGAGTCCTGTAGAAAACAAAATCCGAGTAAATCCTGGTGCCCTGTGCCACAAATCCTGGTGTGACATGTGCTCACAGCCTGAGACTTGATTTCAGTCCAATCCCCCAAGGAGAGACACCGGATGAAAAACATTGCATATGTGGCCAATGTGAAGAAAAGAGCAATCATCAGAAAAAGCAACCCAGCTGAAAAGAATGAATTAAATCAGATTTTCAGACCAGGCCTCTGCAGATAACGCCTAGCTGGTCGTGTCATCTGGACCACAGGGTCTCCTAGGGGAGACAACAGGGAAGGAGCTCTGCATGTATGTAAAGAGCAGATGCCAGGGGCTTGCCTTTCAAGATACACTGCTCTGTCAACCTGCAAGACTGTGATTCTGGCACTTGAGTGAGCAAAGAACCCCCCAGGGTGCTTTTTAAAGATAGTGCTCCTTGCTTCCGCTGGCAGATCCTGAATAGGGCTCCAGAAATCACATTCTGAACCAGCTTGCCAGGTGACTCTACCGCAGTGGCCTGTGGCCTATTCTTGAGAATCACAGCAGTAGGGGTTCTGGCTCACGCATCGACTAAACAAATTTAGAGATGACTCCTGAAGGACCAAAGTTGCTTCTGGAAACATTTACTGCAGGGCTCCCTTTGTAAGGAGAAAGTTCTTTGATTTGCAAAAAGCTGCGAGGTCTTCTGGCTGTGGCAGCAGAGGCTGCTGATTGGGAGGGAGAGCTGCCAGCAACACTCACCTCCTTTCTCTGAGCCTGCCCCAGCGGGGCCCAGCAGAGAGATCTATGAGTTCGGGTTTAATCACTACTATGAGAATGCCAATTTGCTGGCTGGCTAGTGCCTGGTTTACAGAAACAAGCAGCAGTAGCCTTCAAAGGGGAAGAAAAGGCCACTGAAGGACAGTACAGAAGTCATATATTGAGGGGTCTATTCTTGACTGGGGCTGCCCGAGGTAGGTGAGGGAATCCTGATACTCCACTTAGAGTTCATGCCTCTAGGAGACCAATGACTCACTCGAGGCCTTCAGTTTTTGGCATGCGAAAAGCAATGGGGGTTTGAATGAAAGAGTCATTAGTGCACTTATCACATTTCAATTGGCTGCTAAAAAATCCCTTACAAGAAACTAGGAATGAACCTGGTGTCACTTCTCTGTAGAGACCTGAATTTAAGAAGCCCTCTAGCCCCACACCAGCATTTCCTAAGTGTGCCTTTTCTGTTCAGCTGCAGAGCCAGAAGGTAGTGGCATCACCTAGCAGATGCTTGCAAAGTGTAAATTATGTAATATGTGCTGTGTAAGCAAAAGGCAGTTTAGGCTGGGCAGAAGACAGCCACTTCCACTGCGATCTCCAGCGTCTCTTTCTGCGCTCTGACCTAGAGTTCCCCAAAACAGATTAAGAATGATGGACTAGTGGAAGCAGCTATTCCTGTCAAGTGCCTTATCCCCTCTGAGATTTAAAAAATGCTAGTTCTCCTGCCCCTGGTCACAGTGCAGAATGTACTTGAAATGGGGTAGAATGGCACGGGATTGGGAGGCACTCCTTCCAAGACTTGAAGTCCACTCCTTCAGTCTTTCTCTCTCTGCCCCTCTAATATGCAAGCACACATTTTAATGTAAGTTTAAATTTGTGGAAGAAATGGCTAAAATTTTTTTGAAGCTAGGCATCACTGGCCTAACTATACCCTGCCCTCCTCAGTTTCATTCATTCTCATACCTCTTTTTTTCCACTGCTCTGTTTTAATCTTTTTTCCCCATAATCTCTTTATTTGTTTTTGTTTTTTTTAATTTTTATTGTTATTCAATTACAGTTGTGTGCCTTTTCTCCCCATCCCTCCACCCCACCCCACCTGAACCCACCTCCCTCCCCTACTTCCACCCTCCCCCTTGATTTTGTCCATGTGTCCTTTATAGTAGTTCCTAAAATCCCCTCTCCTCACTGTCCCCTCCCCACTCCCCCCTGGCTATTGTTAGATTGTTCTTAACTTCAATGTCTCCAAAATATATAGAGAACTCACATGACTGCACTCCAGGAAGACAAACAACCCAATTAAAAAATGGGCAAAGGACTTAAACAGACACTTCTCCAAGGAAGATATACAGAGGGCCTAGAGACACATGAAAAGATGCTCAGCATCACTAGCCATCAGAGAGATGCAAATTAAAACCATAATGAGGTACCATCTCACACCAGTCAGAGTGGCCAACATAAGCAAATCAACAAACAAATGTTGGAGAGGATGCGGAGAAAAGGGAACCCTAGTGCACTGTTGGTGGGAATGCAGACTGGTGAGGCCACTGTGGAAAACAGTATGGAATTTCCTCAGAAAACTAAAAATGGAACTGCCCTTTGACCCAGCAATTCTGCTGCTGGGATTATACCCTAAGAACCCCAAGACACCAATCCAAAAGAACCTATGCACCCCAATGTTCATAGCAGCACAATTTACAATGGCCAAGTACTGGAAGCAACCTAAGTGCCCATCAGCAAATGAGTGGATCCAAAAACTATGGTATATTTACACAACAGAATTCTATGCAGCAGAGAGAAAGAAGGAGCTTATACCCTTTGCAACAGCATGGATGGAACTGGAGAGCATTATGCTAAGTGAAATAAGCCAGACAGTGAGGGACAAATACCATATGATCTCACCTTTAACTGGAACATAATCAACAGAAGAAAAAAGCAAACAAAATATAACCAGAGACATTGTTTTAATCTGTTTTTGTCTTGTTTGCCTCTACTGCTTTTTCTTCTACCTCTGTCTTTCTCACCTTCTCCTATCTCTTTCTCCCTTGTTTGCACCTTCCTCTTCCTTTCCACCCTTTCTTTCATTCAACTAACATTTATTTGATACTTACGACCTGTCAGATAGTAGAAAAACAAAATGAAAAATTTCAGCCCCACCTGAAAGGGATGCCACTCATTCAGTTAACACCTCTTTTAAGAGCTCCTTTGTTCCAAGCACTATTGCTAGTGTTTGAGACGCAAGGTGAACTAAACAGAGTAATGGTCCCTGGCCTCTTGGAGCCTAGTAAAAGATATAGAGAAGTAATTAAAGTACCGGGGATAGTACCTAGAGTTCAGACGGAGGGGTCATGGGAGACTTCTGGAAGGATGGTGTTTGAGTCAAGCCTTGAAAGAGATGTAACAGTTAGCTTGTGGGCAAAGGAGGGAACGTGTGCAAAGGCAAGAAGTTATGTAAGAATATGACCCTCTTGGGGACCTACAAGTAGGTGATGTGGTCCAAGTGTAAGGATGCCTGAGAGAGAGAAGCGGAAGCAAGGGCCAGGGCTAAAGGTCCTGATGTTCCGAAAAAAAGACGGAATCTGCCATGTACTCTGCAGGCCATGGAGGGCCATTTCAGAATTTTAAATAGGTGAGTAATAAGGGGAGACTGGCATTTAAGAAAATAATTCTGAGAGCAAGCCACTTCAAAGGGAAGGATTGAAAGACACAATGTCAGAGCAAAGGGAGAGCAACCACTGAAGAGGTTATCTCAATAATCCCAGTGGGAGATAAGAAAAATCTCTGCTCGGGTACATATATACCCATACTTTTTTTATTGCTCCACACTGGTCCACAGAAGACATCTAAATGTACATTTTTAGTCTTATTTCAAGATGTGTAAACTTTCTGTAGAGACAGAGGCATATGTCCTTTCCTGTCTTCATGATGTTTGCCCTAAAAATCTGTATCGGAACTGATGATCCATGCTTCAGTCCCTGTGGAATCCAGCTGGGCAGTTCCTCAAATGGTTAAACATATTGTGGAATAACCATATGACCTAGGAATTCCACTCTTAGGTATATACCCCAAAGAATTGAAAATAGCTACTCAAATAAATACTTAAACAAAAATGTTACAGGCAGCAAAAGGTGCAAGGGGTCTATCAATGGATGGATGTGGCTTATCCACATAACGGAATACTATTCAGCCATGAAAATGAAGTACTGATAGATACATATGGATGACTCTCAAAAACATGCTGAGTGAAAGAAGCCACACAAAAAAGGCCATACATTATATGATTCCATTCATATGAAATATCCAGAATAGGTAAATTCATAGAAATAGAAAGCAGGTTGGTGGATGCCAAGGGTGGGAGGACAGGGGACTAGGTCTATAGTAACTGCTTAAAGGGTAGTTAACTGGGTTTTATCCTGGAGTGATGAAAATGTTTTGAAACCAAATAGAGGTAGTGGTTGTACAACATTATGAACATACTAAATGCAAGTGAAATGTTCACTTGAACATAGTTAATTTTATGGTATGTAAATTTCATCTTAATTAAAAAAATTGTTTTAAACCCAGTGGCATCATTTCACTCTTCTCCTTCTCCAGCCCTCTTCCCTGATAATCAACCTCCTGATGACTGAAGCGCCGCAAGGCTGGAGTGGACCAGAGCAAGACCTCCGGCGCGGGCAGACACCACAGAGGATCACACTTTTCAGTTTGTCTTAAGGATGCTAAGAGGGGCCCGCAGAATCAGGGAGGGTCAGTGAGAACCACTTTCAGTTTGCTCCTTCGTGTGAAATGAGATATACCATAAATCGGGGTAACAATAAGATGAGACACTTGCATGGGAAGAAAGCTTAGGTCCCATTGCAGAAGCAAGTGCAAGAGGGTTCAGTGGAAGTAGCTTGAGAGATGCTTGCAGACTGCAGTGTTTGGTTTCTGCCACAGCTGGGACTCTGTTTCTTCCCAATAGAAGAGACTTACGAGAAAGCTGGTGTGCTGTGCACTAGGAAACCGATTAAACCTCACTCCCCCAGTCTTTGTGAACGAGGCATTCTCAGAGAGTTCATCTAGTAAACAAGGCAGCAAGACATTACTTAGGCACACTAAGAAATGAGCAAGAAGTTTCTAAGGCTTGGAAAGTAGCAAAGCACACTAGACAGGCCTGGAGGCTCTGGGTGTAAAGGTGGATTCCGACACAGACTGGGTCAGCATGGGAGGTTATTTATCCTATCTAGTTCTCAGTTTCTTCATCTCTGAAATAGAGGTAATAACACCTATGTCATACGCTCTTGTGAGAATTAAATGATATATGTCTTGTAGGGCATTCTAAAAGTGCAGGATAATATTCGATTGTTTGATAACTGGTGTGATACTAACAAATCAGAATAAACGCCAAAATAAGTGTCCCGATCAGAATGGACACCAGCCATGTCCCACCTGTGTGCCACATAAATAACATACCGCTCAGCCCTGAAATAGTCCATGGTTCTTAATAAGCCTTCCGTGGAACCCGCCTGTGAATTGGAAGAGGCAGCTAGAAATAGGATTCCGGGGGTCATTGTTTCTGTAACACACAGACTACTCATGGATAACTCTAAGTACAAGATAAAGGCAAACACAGGCTAGGAAAGATTTCTGAAGGTCCCCCTTACCTGGGAGCCTCCTTGTTCTCACACCCCACTTCTGTAGACAGGTGCTATCCACAGAGGGTGGTAAAATAGATCCTATTTGCCAAAAACTTGAAAGCACAAAGGAAATGTAAATATGCATGAGGTATATTTAAAACTGGCCAATAATCTGCCTGAGAAATCTAGAGAGACCTCAGAACAGCTAGTCTAGGACTTGAAGAGCTACCCCAAGGGGGATAGGAACGTGCACCAGAATGCAAATCAGCGCCCTGATTCCTTCCTGGAAAAAGGATTACTACAGGAGTCGAGGGTGATGGAAAATGTCAGCTGAACTAACAGCATGTTTAGTGACGTAGTGGGTTCACATTCCGGCCTTGTTTCTCAAAATTATTTGAAGCATTTATGTTCCTGGGAATAGCGGGTAAATTTCAGGGAATCGTGTGAGAAGGATGAAAAAATGTTTCTGGCTTTGCTCATCATTTTGCTAACACAATCTTCAAGTGTTCAGACCTGGCTGAATGAAGAGCTGCATGAGTGAGCCAATGGCTCGTGACAAGAGGACAGGGTAAGTGTAGAGAAAAACTAAATATTCGGTTATCTACTGTAATGCAATTTCTGCCCTCAACTTAAGAAAAGTAGGGACGACTCAGATGAGATGAGAGCCCACGGTGATACAGGAAATGGGCATTTTGAGTCTCAGTCACCATCAGCAGGAACTCAAAAAGGGAGCATATGCAATAATGAGAGACCACCAGGCTCCCAAAATTCCTCCAGGTGCAAAGGAAGCTCCACCTTGAGAGGCAGTGGCTTCCTTCTGCCTACTGATCATCAGTCCAAACACTTCAGTCCCATAGCCGTGTCCCATCTCCAGCAGGCCTCCATCCTTACTAGTCTACGGCTACTGTGCTTATCCCTTCTCTTGCTATTGTTTCTTCATTTGGTCTGCCATGCCCTCCTTTCTAGCTACCCAAACCGTTCACTTCTCTGTTCTAGGAAGAGGCTCTAAGTCATATGCTTGGATTCGAATCCTAGTCCCACCATTTACTAATTACATGACGTTGGCCATATCACTTCACATTTTCAATACCTAGAAAGTGGATGACAGATGTGTATCATAAGGTTGTTGTGAAAATTAAGAGAAAGAATCCATGTAGACCCCTTCGAGCAACCTTGGCCCACAGCCATTGTAATGTCTATCATAGTCACAGTGGTCTGGATTAAATATTATTACTCTTTTGAAATTATACTGACTTTTTCCATGTCTCCAAAGTCTTTTATGATTCCAATTCCTTTGTTCCTATGTATATATTCTATACGAAACCTCTTGAATCTTTTTTTTAGTCACCCAAAGCTCTCTTCCAATTGACAATAATATCTAAACTTTATTAAACTGTGGGTCAGGAACTGTAGTTAGCTCTTTATATATGTTACCTAAATTGACTCACCACCACAATAGCCATGTAAGGATATTATTACTCCCATTTTACTGACAAGGAAGTAGACTCAGAAAGGCAAGTAATTTGTCAAAATCCAAACAGTAAATGTCAAGCACTGGGATGAATCCAATGCTTTTTGCAAAATAAAGCCCATCCCATTATTCTACACCTCCTCCTGGTTGTTTCATAGGAATGGGTCTGGTCCTCTTGATTTAATTCATTTTGGGAACATCTATTTCTATTACTCTTATAAAAGCTACTACCCCACGCACAGTGTTGGATATGCCACAGGTACAGGCTAACTGATCATTTAGATGCTTAGAAAAAATACTTCTGTAAACAATTCTTTGAAGACATTTTTTCTTATTTATTAGCCCTGTACAAAGGCCACCAATAGATAGATCTAGAAATAATTTATAAAGCTGATGTTTTCACAATAATATTCCACCTGTTCGTGGAACAAATACACTAGTATTTTTGTACAGTAAAAACTTAAGGAAGTCGTCCAGCGGACCCTGTCTTTACATGCATGACCTCGGGGAGATGCAAGGACACATTCTTATTGACGGGCTCTACCCCTGTTCTACCTATTATTACAAGTGTGACCAGGGAAATCACCATGGCCCTGAATAACATGTGACAGCGGCAGCTTCACTACAATGTACGATCTTCCCCTACGACCCTCGACCAGCCCTCGTTCTAAATCTGGGCAGCGGTGACCAAGGGCTACTATCCTAGTCCGCAGTTATTTTCATCATCACAAAAAAATTAAGGCTATGAATTAATAGAGTAATTTCATTTAAGCGGAATTATTTCTATGGAATTCTTCATAACTACATCATAAAGAACTGGGATGATTTATTTAATAGTCTCATCCACAGAGAAATATCTAAAGAGTAGGTTTTATAGAAAAATGGTTGAAAGTTTCATTGCCAGGCACCAGGAAAACTAAAATATCTTTATTCTGCTTCAATTATTACACTTTTTTGTGATTTTCTACAATTTTGTTGTTGTTGTTGCTTCCATTTGGCTTCAGAGATTGACGTGAGGAGGTGTGTGTGTTGGGGGGTGGGGCTGTTATGCAAAGAACCAACCACGCTCGTGAAGTCACGAAAATTTCGGGTATGACCCTCACAGACATAACGGCTCTGATAATGACAGACTTGCTAAATGATGATCCAAGCTGGTAAATAAAGGAGAGGAAGTTGCAAAGATCCTATTTCTTCCAAGACAATGTCCCTGAACGTGTCCTTGCAAATGAGAACAAGTAAAAAGAAATGAAGAGAAAATATGATGTTCATACAGGATTGTTTCAAACAGCATGCCTTCCAGCACGTTCTGTGAGAAGCCAGCAACTCTGTAAATGAGCCCCTTGCAGTCTCAGAGCTGCACCTGGTTAACTGATGACGCTCATCATTTCCTCAGGGAGCGGTGCAAACCAGTCCCACTTTACGATGCACTGAGAACATTAATGCCGCGGAGGCTTTGAGCTATAGCATCTACTCACTCGCTGAATGTTAATCTGTGTCGTTGTGCTACGGGCCTTTCTCATTCCTTTCTCTTACCCTTGGTAGCTGGGGTTGAGGGAAGGGAGGCACAAAAGAATGGCGGCACTTGATCCTTGTCCTTCAGAATCTTATATTTGCAGAGAGGAGACACAGGCATATGAAATAATCGAAGAAGCCATATGAAGCTCGGGTGGTTAATGCCCAGGTGAGGGCTGGGGCAGGATGCCACTATGTGAATTCAGAAGAGTTAGGAAAACACTGGAAAGAGCCTCATGGAAGAAGCGGAATAGGAGTTGAAAAGCGGAGCAGGAAGAGGCAGTAATGGTGTCCAAAATTCTTGTACTTGAGGTGCAGCACTGCCCACTCGCACCTGTGGGAGGGCCTCGCTGACCAGAGCAGGGTTATATGGAAATAGCTAAGGCAGGGCCATACAGGACGCTGGAGTGAGATGCAAAAATACCTTCAATTTTCCATGTATCTTTAGTATATCTCAAAATATTAAAAATGGCCCATGTTTTGATATGATTGGTCAAAAACTGTTAAGTTCCATATACACACACAAACTTGCACACAAATGTTCATAGCAGCATTATTCATAGCAGCCAAAAAGTAGAAACAACCCAAATGTTTGTGCACAAGTAAACAAACTGTGTGATATTGATACAATGGACCATGATGGAGGAAAAAAGAAATGAAATGCTGACATGTACACAGATGAAGCCTGAAAACATCATGTTAGCTGAAAGAAGCCAGTCACAAAGGGCCGCATACTGCACAATTCCCTGTGAGCGAGGTGTCTGGAACAGGCAAATGCACAGACGGGAAGGCTAGGGGGAAATGGGAGTGGCTGTTGCTGGGTACAGGATTTCTTTCTGGGGTGATTAAAACACTCTAAAATTGACTGTGGAAGGGTCACACAGTGCTGAATGCACTACAGCCACTGACCTGTACACTTTAGAAGGGTGAATTCCATGGTATGTGAATTACAGCCCAGTAAAGCTGTTATTTAAAAACACAAATTGTTAAGAGAGATGGCCTTTAGAGAGTAGGGGTGGGGGTGGGGGTGGGGGAGGGGGGAAGGAGACTTATATTGTCACTAATTTGTTTATAGTCAATATAGCCCAGCTGGAAATACAAGGAGAGAAGACCGAATTTCCCTTATCACACCCTGACTCTTTTAAAAATATAGGCCTTTCAATTTCCTAAACCTGCTAACCTCCATTTTAAAGTTTATTTTAATTTTTCAAAAAGAATAATGGCAGTGTTGCTGGTCATGGATATATATATGTGTGTCCCTTGGGAATCCCTGACAAATATATAACATTCAATCATTTCTGACCATTCCTGAAGTCCCTCTTGACTTCTGGAGGAATTAAGGTTATTGAATGGCGATCCATTCCAGCAACAATTTACTGAGTCCTGCCTGGGGAAGCACACAAGGTAAGCAAGGCTATGCAAGGGGTGGGAGAGGACTAAGAAAGACATTCCTACTTCAAAGTGCTTACCACTGCAGAGGGAGATAGGACAAAAGACAGGGACCTGAAACAAAAGGGACCCGGTAAGTGCTGTGCATTGTCACAAACTCTGGCTGATGAGGACAATAATTTGACCTGGTACTTCTCAAAGTCATCTACCTGAAAATCATCTTGGGAGTGTTTGCCAGCAGCGTAAGCCCTAAGCTCCATCCCAAACTAGCTGAATGAAAGTCTCTGACAGGAAGGCCCCAGGAACATATATATCTATTTAATGTTAACCCCATCCCATCCCACAAAATGCAACCGACTCAAGACAACAAGATTGTCTGCAGTAAATAAATCTGGTACAAAAAAGTAGGCCAGCATTTCCCACAACACATTCTGCAAAATGCTAGTTTGTCCAGTAGTTAATAGGCATTCCTTAGGGGGGAAAAAGTTTCTGATGTCAAATAAGTTTGGGCTAACTTTGGGTTAAACAAAATGTAATTGGTTTCTACGTTACAGAATGCTAAGAGATTTTAGTGGCCTACTGTGTGCTCTGAATCTTTGAGAAGGGGCAGAGGCGGTCGTTACCAAACTTATTTGACTAAGGGCCCATTTTTTTCCCACAGATGTCAATGGGCATACTAAATTAATGGCTAGAAACTTATCTATCAAAATTAGGAGATACTCTGGAAAATGTTATGATCTTTTACTTTTTATAAGTAAAAATTCTCATATATATGAATAAAAATTTAAAAATAGTTTTCTTTCTGGTTACTATCTGAGCAATATTCCAAACACCCATTTTTGTAGCCTAGCTGTCACTTGGAGTAACACTCATTTACTGAGCCAGGGGAAGTTTAAAAATCAACAAGAAGACTTCTTTACTGAGAAGTTCCTCAGGACAGAGGCTAGGGGAGCACAGCACATTCCCTCCATGGTTTCCAGATCTGACATAATATGAGGATGAGCACAGGGCCCAGAGGGAGAGAGAGAGAACATAATTATTCTGCAGCTGATTCCTGGTCACTGGGGGTCCTGGCTCTCCAGAATAAAACTATTTCACACCTTGGGATGAAGCCAGTCATTTTCTTAGCTGGAATCAAGATCAACAGCTAGAGGACTGAGGCCTTCTAAACCTGGACCTGCTTCTAACCTGTGCTCCCCTGAGTCAGTTCAAAATGCATCAAAAGAAATGGCCTACTTTCCCAATCTCAGCAGCTGCACCACCCAACCAGTCAGGCACCCAAGCCAGAGTGGAGGTGTTCAGCCCAGACTCTGCTCCCTTCCCAAGCTAATTAGTTATAAAACCTGCTGCACTTATGACAAATATTTCTCACTCCACCTCCTCCTCTCTATTCCCACTGCTACTGTCCTAGTTGAGGTCTCTATCATCTGATAACCTGTACAATTTCAACAGCTTTCTAATCAGACTTCCTGCCTGAATTCTCCCTCTCCTCAAATCCATCTTCCACTCTGACCCATGCATATCTGATCCTACTGCTTTCCAGTTGAAGAACCCTTCAATAGCTCTCAGTTACCCACAGCAAACAATTTCCCTCACAGTAAGTTCTGCAGAACACTAATACACTGCATGATCGAAAACCGGGGGTGGAGGGCTCTTTTGAAATTGGAGGCTGGGTGTCTTTACGTGCAGGTACAATGAAGAGGACCACCTCTCAGTGTCTGGTCTGTCCCCCAGTAGAGCAGAAAGGTCCAATAATTCCTTGGAGACTCGGGACCCAGAGGAAGGCCCCATAAAAAAAAAATTGGGAAAGGATTTCAGAGTCTATCCATGTCCTTGGCTAGGGGATCTCAAAATTCACTTAAAACACAAATGCTGATGGGAGAATGGGTACTTTTTATACTTCTAAAGAGATGGTACAGTTTATAGCCAGAGTGTGCTGAATACCCTCCAGTTTCCTCCAGGAAGGCAATCTGGAACTTCAGAACTATCCGTCTTCCATTAAGTACATGGAAGTGAGACTTCACATGGATTTTAAGTCCTAGATTAAGAACTGAAAATTCAAATAACCCAAGAATCAGGTAGATCACAACTGAAGGAATTCTGGCTGAGTTTCCAGTGCAAGGCATTTGATGTGTGCCCTCCCCAACGTCCTCAAAATATCTCCTTCCCAAACTAGTCACTACGTCAGACAAATCTTCAGTATTTGAATTGGCGGCTGGCCGGCACTTTGAAAGCCAACTTCTCTATGTAAATGCAACACTCAAATGAAAAATTTAACAACTAGTTGCACATCTTACAGCCAGAATATGTTGTAGTTAAAAGGAATATGAATCAAACATTCATAGAAGCTAAGTTATGCGTTTCCTTGTCCTTGTTCTACCTTATTTATATTCTTCTCTTTTTCTTTTCCGTAAAATTTTTTGGGTGATTCACCCACTCTAAGTTTGGGATGTGGCATAAACAACTTTTTTTTTATAGTTACCTTTATACCAGTGTGTATTTCAAAACCAAGACAAAATAATACTGTATTTATAAACATACTATATAGTCCTAATAAAATCCTGATTATTACAATATCTTGCATAGTTTGCATAGTTCTTTATGTATAGCTTTGATACACACATACACACACATGCCATTCAAAATGCCACAGGTGAAGAAAGCATCTATAATAACAAATGGTAATTGGGTACTTCAATTATAAGATCTACCACGGCCTTCTTACAGCACGGCCCTCTGCACTAGTAACAATTTAAGAATTAGAGCAATAAAAATAATATTAAAAAACCAATCTCTGAAAAATATTTTACATGTATATTTTGCAAATGAAAACATTTAAGTTGTGTTCACATCATATGTAGGCTAGTTGAGCTTTAACACAGCTCTGTACATGGAAAGCCTTATGCAGGACCTCTCTACTGAGTGTTTGTGTACACCCATGTACCAAGCACACACCCATTTCCAGAAGTAAACTTCTGAACCTTACAACTTTATTAAAGTAAATCCAAACTGAGACTCAGGGCAATCATCGTTTCATCCCTTATCACCAGGACTGGCTCTCCGCTGGGCCACAGGCACGGTTCTCTAAGCAGCGGGACCAGCTCTCATCACTGAGAACAGCCTGGCTCTGACCCTGCAGAAAATGCTGGAGGCAGGGAGAGCATCTACTCCCCAGAGTCCTCCTTACTGTAAAAACTGCAGTTTTCAGGGAGGTGAAACATCTGCCATAAATGGCACATGAACACCACTAGAGAGATTTGTCCCAGGAGCACACTGAAGCAAGCAAGAGGCCAAGCTGAGCATCAGCTAATGAGAGAGCCTTCTGCTCCAGGCACTGGAAGAGACAGTCTTCCTATCTCCCAGGTATAAATCATGTGTCCTACCCTTGGCCAACAGGTCCACCAGTCAAGGATAGGGCTCGTTCTGAATGCAGGACTCTGGCATCTAGTTAGTATATAAATCCACTCCCTTCTAATATTTCACAGGCACTAACAATGGGAAGTAAGGGCCTGTATTACATCCTTCCCAATCTCAATCCCAGTTTCCCGAATCCCATGAGTTATACTTGTTTTCCCAAAAGAAACCCAAACTTCCTAACTGAAGCATAATGCACATACAAAAACTTGCACATATATCTGTACAGTTCAATAGATTTTCACAAATTTTACACACTGTGTAAACAGCAACCAGTCAAAATTGACTTTTTAATAGAGACACATAAGGTCTGTTTAGCTTTATTTAAAATGACAAGGCCTGTCATTTTTCCAGGCTACTACTTTCCATGGGCTTCCTATACCTTCCAACACAAGTCTGCCTTCAACACTGTAAAGAGACACTCTCTTAGCATTCCTCTCCACCCCACACTCAGTCAATATATTTTTTAGTAAGGAGGCTGTCAGCAGAACTGTAAGATCTCACGAAGCTATCCCTTACTTCCAGCAGTCCTCTCCCTGTTTTATGTGGTGGGAATCGTGACAGGACGGCATTTGGAGGAGAATTCTTCGGGTCTGGTCAGGACAGTGAAGTACAGCACAGCCACAGGTTGGTTTGACCCATGCTTTCCTATATCCGCTCATTATCTGCAGAGAGCCTTGTGTATTTTCAGGCAGTCCCAGAAGCCCACATAGTTGATCTCCTCAAGTTTTCTCCAAAAGACTAACATTTAAATCTTTTACTTTCTCCCATTTCAAGAACTTTTTTAAGTACTCCAAATCTTAATTAACAAGAACAGTACAGGAATTAAAATCCAAGTCACTATTTGCAGTGGAACTATTTTCACATATGAAAAGCCAACACAGATCTCCAGTGCGAAAGGACCAATAGCAACTCCTTCAAAGCTGTACTAGCATCATCAGAGGTGTGATTTAGGAAAGTCTTCAGAATGCATGGTTTCATCTACTGACACCAGCATACTCACAGGGCCCATCAACAGTGTGGATGAAACCAGCACGCATCTGCCTCTCCAGATCACCTTCCACCCTTCTCCATTCTGTTCTTCTACGGTGTGGTTGACCAATAAGCTCTGCTCTTTGGCTTCTGGTTAGCTTTAGCCAATAGGGGCCCCAGCAGAGATCAGAGTGAAGGAGGGAAATGAGATTGGGGAGTTTATTCCTTGGCTTCTTCCCCAGGGAGGAGGGCTGTATCTCTTCATGGGAAAGGATGCGTCCTCCTCAAGGGTCTGCCCTTCCAGGTTCCTGTAGTCATGCCCTTTCCTGGTCCCATTGGGCTCAGAGGTGGGAACAGCTCTGCAGTGACCACCATTGCATTATCCCTTCTGGTTTCCTTACGCTTTGCCAACATCTTTTAAATTTACTAAACCTTCTACAATTGTCCTACTTTAAGGATTGTATCTGTTTTCTGTAGGGATTCTGATTGGTACAACAACCCTCTCTACTCAGAACTTACAGTTCCTTTTACTTTTATCAAATATTGCTACCCTTTTTATTTTTAATAGTATCACTACTGAATCATGCAAATGTTTTCCTGAATTGGAAGCTCATGGAGATGAATCAAAAATGAGAAAGATGGAATAAAAAGAAACTTCGGTACTTCCGACTAAGGCCAAACATGGCACCAATGCGCAACTGTCATTAAGATCTGCGTACAAATAATGAGAACAATTCCCTAAAACACAAAACCTCTTCCTGACATTCCCTAGCTTTTATGTACATTGAAGTTTTGTGGATGTATTATCATTTTAATTTATCAGTGGCTCAGGCATTCACACCATATCAGAAAGCAACAGCAAACAAGAAAGCTCGAAAGAAAGTGAGACTCTAATCTGGAGTCCGAGTAGATAAAGGTCTCCCCATTAGGGTCAAAGATCAATCTGTCTCTCTTTTGGAGATTCCCCTCAACACCCAACTGCTTTATAAGCTATTGAGCAAGAACCATACAAATAAGATGATTATATCACCCTTCAGTGGTTTATTCTAGTTTTTAATTTTACTAACCCTTGGATTTGGCATCACGAAAAGAACAGAGGTCTAGAAAGGTATGTGAGCAGGTTTCTAGGCCCAGTTCTACTACAAATTGTCAGGGTCATTCTACACAGTGGCCAAGCTTCTTTGGGCCTCAGTTTTTCTCATTTATGAAAGGAAGGCTGGTGGATGCAACTTCTCAACTTTTTGTCACCAAATTTTTATGACAGAGAGTAAATAAATTCTTCTTATGGAAGCTGGAGGCAATAGCCTAAAGCTGCTTCCCACAGTCAAAAACTTCTTTGAAGTCTAATATTTCAGATTAAAATTTTGAACTAATTAATTCTCAGTGAAAAAAAGTTTATGTTTCTTTTAATATGAAAATGTTTTACAGTACTCACCAACGTACATAAATCTTAAAAATGAACTAACCCTTTAATCCGGCGATTCTAGGAAGTGATTTTGGAGAAATGGCTCCATGTGTATACAAAGATTCACATGTAGGAATAGTAACTGTAGCAATTATGTGCAGAATTGAAAAATGGGAAATATTCTAAAACTATCAGTGGGCTAAATTCATCATGGTAAGTCTACCCTGTAAGACCAGTGTCATTCAGTTTATTAAAAAGAATAAATTGATATGGAAAAATAGCCATGGTACATTTTTAGGTAAAAAAAAAACCAAGTCACAGAATATTTATTATGATCTTATTTATATTTGTAAAAACTACAAATAAGATATATGTGTTTTTAAGTATGTTTTCTAAATATCCAAGTTTGTCAATGTACAGAAAAAGGTCAGAATGGACACCCAATGCATTGTTAAGACAGCTACCTGTGGGGACGTAAATAGGTTGGGAGGTTGTAAAGAAAGACTAACTTCTCACACTATCCAGTTTTGTATCATTTAGACAATTTTTTCCCAAAAACCTCATTTCACCAAATTTAAGATACCAATTATTTTAAGACTCAACCTTAGATTATATACCCCTAAGGGAAGAAAACTGTCAATAAAACTATGAGACATCACTAGTTTTAAGATGCACATATATTAGAATGGGGGGGAGTATGCTTTAGGATCAATAAAATACAGTCTATGTCTTCACAAATTTTCACAACTTAGAAAAATTAGCACTGGCACTGTAGGAAGATTCATGATGTTTTATGCAACAAATTTGTGGACTTCAGTTAATAATTAAATGCAACCAACATGGTCTTTTCTTTTTAAACGCTAAAATCAACCTAGCCATTTTACATCTGTGCGGTGTTACTGCTCACCCTACTCTGCGGTATCCTAGCACTTCACCAAGGGCCCCGCGCATCGTGATAATTAGGAAATGTTCTGTGCTTCCCTTCTTTCTCAAATCGCCTGAATTCCACTCCTATATTCTGGGCATTAAGAACATGATCAAATGTGAGATAACTTGAAAATCTGATAAATGAGTTCTTAATTCTATCATTTGGATCAATAGAGCCAGTGAATCAAATAAGGCTCAAGACATTAATCTCTGGACATCATTTGAAATTAAACAATATTAAGGTTTCAGTAATGATTCTGGAAATAAACTGGGGAATGAATTTATTTACCGTCTAATTATTTTGGCATGACATTCACCATATTTTTCTAGCTTGATGATAAATATTCACCTCCAACTCTTACTACATTCAAGCAATATTTAAGGGGGATATTTGAGAAATTGGGCTAAAGTAAAGATGGCTTCTCTCATCTTTGTGGCCTTTCACTTTATCATGGAGAAAAATTGAACAGATTAGGCACAGTTACTCCTTTTAAATGTTATATATGAGTTTTAGAAAATAATGAATGTCTCTTAGAATTTATTATATTCCTATATTTTCTAATTGATTATTGTTTTAGTATATCCAAAGAGATAATAATGAGCTGAAGATAAACTGTAAAGCTAAAAAAAATAAAAATAAAAACCCAACCAATAAACATTCTTAATGATTAAGCATCACAACAACTATAAAACAATTATTTAGGCTTTTTTTCTTTTTTCTTTTTTTTTTGGCCAACACTCCAACACTCTCCTACTGTATAGCTAAGACATCTTCTTGTACCTTAGCCAAGAAGAAAAGATAGCATTTAAAGCAGACATATCTCTCCTCAATTATCCTGCCGTGACAAGAGTTAGAAGCTGACGTCTCATCAAGCATTTGCCTTTGATTTTTTTTTCTTCTGAGAGATGAGACTCAAGTGTTTCCAACTCAAATCGCTGTGGGCTAGAAGGATATCGTGAGTATTGGCAAGCAAATGAGCAATAGACAAAGCATCCTTCTTGGCTTCTAGAGTTAAAAATCTTAAATAAAATGTCTCCCTTTTCAAACATCTAGTCCTCTTAAAGATGTGCATCACACACACTTTCCTCCTTCAAAGATTCTTAAAAGGCCAAACATCCAGGTTCATGGCCCAAATACTAACAACTCACTTAAAATGCACAAGACACCATGATAATTGATCATTTCAGGAAGCAAATGTCACATGGTAGCACTTGCCTCCCAACTGAAGAAATTGCTTATCAGCAAATAGAACAGAATTTGGTATAAAAAAAAAACCTCAGAAATTATCTAAATCAAACCTCTTTGTTTTACAGGAGGAAAAATAAGGGATTAAATCCATTAAATGACCTGGGCAAAATAACTGCTAATAAGTGCTAAAGACCAAGACTTTCCACTCCTAGTGTTCTGTAAGTTACACTCTACTGAAACAAAACTCAACAAACTATTGACAAGGCCTCAGGAGATTAGTGCTTTCTTTTACTTGTCAATATCTATAATATTTTTGGAAATCACTGTCAAAAATCACACAAGTGCTCTGAAAATAAACCAAAGAATTTGGTAGGAACATCAAAACCTACAGAGGAAGGGGCACGTTTAGTTCTAATAAGTATGTTCATTATACGTATAATAATCATAGCGGAAAACACTTTTCTGTCTTTGAGGGTTTTACATGTGTTAACTCATTTAATCTTCCAAACCACCCGAGAAGATGGTTGCATTATTACTGACACTTCAGGGCTGTGGAACCAAGGCACCGAACATTTAAGAAATGTACCCAGGGCCACCAGTTAGGAAGTGGGAAGCTGGGACTTCATGCCTAGCAATCTTCCACTGAGTCTCTACTTTTAATCACAAAACTGTTACACATTATTGTTTCAAAATACAAAGTACAAAAAACAAACACTATTTTCCTGGTTGATAGACATGGCCAATAGAAGATAAAAGTTTTATGGAGATTAAAAAAGATTCAGAAACACCTTATCACTCACCGAACTCCTCAACAAATCTGCTGATAGAGTGAGTAATAACAGTGAAGATCAGAATCTTTTTACTATATGATGCTCAAGCTAAAAAGAAGAGAGACATTAAGGAGTAATAGGATTTAAAAAAAGGCAAAATAACAGAACTAAGTCATATACAAACTATGAAATCAAGCTCGGAGTGTTGCCCATATCCATGTTAGGATGTGTCCCTTAGACCATGTCCTCTGAACAAAAAGATTGAAAGCAAATTCAAAACATCCTGTTTTAGATTTAAGACAAGAAAAAAATAGGATGTAGGAAGTACTAACATTGTGGCATGATTTAAGATGAAAAATATTTATTATTGAAACAACATAATTATGTTTTAAAAGAATACATAAATGCAGAGTAAGGATGAGTATTGGTCTATTTAGACCTCAAACATGACCACGTGAGACATGTAGGCCATCTTCCTTTGGGCAAAGCCATAAGCACTGTAAAAATGGCCACACAGGTTTGTCTCAGACTCACTGTAGTCAAAGTCTTGAAAAGTTCAAAATCCACGGCGTAAAAATCTATAGCCCCCAGTCTGCTTGCCATTACGTTATATGAACTGTAAACTCCCTGGAGCTTACACACCAAGCAGCGGCCTACTGGAGCCCTGTCCTCCATAGGTGAGATCACATGGGTCTTACCTGAAGTGTCTGCCAGTCCGGTCTTTTAGAGTTGCTGCTGTTTTCAAAGTCCGCGTGGCCTGATGCAAACACATTAAAGGCACCTAACTCCACCTGATTTAGATCAGAATACGGACTCTATATCTATACAGCTTTCTTGGTGTAATTTTTAACTTAGCTTCATGAATATCTGAGTTCATGCCTTGATAATTATTGTAAAAGGTTAGTGGGAAAAGAAAGGGAGAGAACAAAAAATGATAACCAATCCATTTATGTCTCTGTCCTCCTCAGGTGGCTTTCTTTACCTAAGTAAGGGATATTACAGGGAGACTGGATGGAATAATATGCTCCACATAGAAATAAGACTCAAGCTGAACTCTGATAGAAAAGAACAGTTAAGGCAATGAGATGCCTCCCCGCCTTCACCCTTAAAAGAATTTTTTTCATAGTTATTGCTGACCTTCCTACAGACTGTCTTGCATCACAGGACCTTGCTCACTGAGTCACAGGACCTGATCTATGGGGTCATAGGACCAAACTCTAAAATCCTGACTGACATCATAATCTTACAGGAAAAAGAACCCCAGCAGGAAAGGAGAGTCGGGTGGCCCTGAGGAAAGGCGGGGATAGAGCCTAGCTCTGCCCTCCTTCACTTGATGATGGAAATTACAAAGAAAGTGACAAGACTGAGGACCTCGGAGAGGCCAGTTCATGGGCTCTGGTCTGATTTGAGGAATTTCTCTCCTTAGCTCTATGACATTTACATCTAGAAATCATTTCAATGTGTTTGTTAGAAAACCATCACTACTGCTAAGAACTGTTTGATTGAAGAGAATTTTCTGTTCATCATTTACCTAGACTCTGGACAAACTCCAAAATCATTCAGCTGAGTAAAACAAGTTGATTTTCTCAGTCAAATTTCTTGCAGAGACCACGAGCAGCATTTGGTTTTCCTCTCTGGTCAGTGATGCCAACGCTTGGATTCTTTTACAGACAGGCCTCATTCTCTAGAAATAGGCCAGAAAAAAACCCTGACCCCAGAAGGGGTCCTCTGATCTGTCACAAACACACTTCTTTTCCTAAAGAAATCTAATCCTTACTGTCCCTAGAGTGTTTTTCCGAAGGTCCCTAAGCATACCAAGCCTTCTGTTTGTAGCTCATCCTCCCTAGTAAGCACGAGAACATATCTCCATATTTAAAATAACTTTATTATACCTTTGAAAGTAGCAATCCCTTATTCTCTTGCGGATATGTTGCCTTTCAACCCTCTTGGGTATCTTTCTTTACATCAAACACAGTTAATTTTCCTTCTCCAAAAGCTCTATGGTAGAAATCTCCCACTTAGCATTAACTACCAATTAGCAAAGCATGGAGTGCGTCTAGACATGAATGTGTGTGAATGTGGGAGGGTGTATGTATAGTGTGTACATGCCTATGGGCGTACAGACATTTAGGCTAACACACACGGCTTATAGAAAATGACTAGTTGAAATAGTCAACATATTTGTCCTTAAAATAGAGTTACATACAAATCTAAATATTTGCTTTTGTATACACACTATAGTTTGTAATATTTACCTTTGCTTTCACTTTTATATCTATAAGGCTTCTTTTTTTTTAAAGGCTAATGGGAATTTTTTTAATCCTCACCCAAAGATATGTGTTTTTTACTGACTTTAGAGAGAGAGGAAGAAGGAAAGAGAGACAGAAAGAGAGAGAGGGGGAGACATCGATCAGCTGCACCCCGTACGTGCTCTGACCCAGGATCGAACCCGCAACCTAGGTTTGTACCCTGACTAGTAATGGAACACACAGCCTTTTGGGTCACAGAACAACACTCCAACCAACAGGCTGCCTGGCCAGGGCAATTTCTATAAGATTTCTAATGGTTTAATATATTATGGCCCCTTTTCTAAGATTGAAAACACTTAAAAATGTATTTTTTCCTCTCTAGTAAATGCCAAAAATTTTGAACTATATGTCTTTTCCATTGAAATAGACCAGGTTTCTCCCTCCAAATACTTTAGAATTTAAGCATTAGGAAGTAGATGCCATTGTATCAGAGAAATCAGCTATCAATTCTCTGTGAAGATAGCCTTGGCTTTACTTTACAAAATACAGTGTACTGTAAAAATTTGTATTTCATTGAAACTGCTCAAAATTCCAGAAGGTCCATGTAGAAGCTTTAAATTTTGCAAAGCACCCCCAGCACAGGCTAGTCTAGTACTAGTACTAGTGTGTTCAATATTTTATCAAGTGAAAACAGCACTTCGCAGAAATGCAATAAACCTGATTTAAGCAGGTTTAAAATGGCATATTGACATTTATGTGCATGGAGAGCCTGAGAGCATACATAGCAATATGTTAAGTGTGATTATGTCTGGGAGGATTTTAGGTAGGTGACTTTTTCTACTTATCCGCTTCTTCCATTGATCCAAGAACATCCCTCCTATAGTTTGTATAATAAACCTACTAAATGAAAAAAGAAGTCTGTTTTGATAGTGATTCCACAAATGTCAAAATACACATTGACTCCATTTATAAAACATGTATACCAGGGAGCAGGTCTACCAAAATCTATTGTGACTCAGATTAAAAAAAATACATAATGTATTTGAGGGGCTCATTCAGGAGCAAACGTCTTGGCCACCAAGATCTGTATGAAGACCCAGCGTGGGCAGTGAAGGTGGAATGGGGCAACCCTCCCAGAGGACAGAGTAGTGGGATTCTGTGTGTGTGATCCATCATGACCGGCCTGTTCTCCACACGGATTCATTCAGGAGCACACACTCCATTACCCGTGTCGAGGTAACCAGAGGAGTGATGTAACACGTGAAATCTCCTGTTCCCGCACAGGACCTTGCTGTGGGGGGCACTGAAGGATCTTGTATACTTGTAATTCTGAATGGTGCTGACACTTAACTACCTTCCTAGAATCCAGAGCAGAATGGACTGGCCCAAAAGGTCCCATAGGACCCAAGAATCTAAAATGCCAGACTCAAGTATGTTTCAGCATGGCTCTTGTATCCCTCTCTTTAAATGTACAATTCATGAAACACAGAGGTTACAAACAAAAATCTAGAGTGCAATAAGTGTAATATCTTCCTCTCCACCAGACTTCTAAGAAAACCCTCACACCACAGTACCCAAATCCTTCTCATACTGCAGGGATGTACGAAGGGGCTAGCAGTGGATAATACTGCTTCATTCTTATGCAGAATACAATAGTCCCTAGGCAAGATGATCTTATTACAGACTTACTTAGCATGTGCACACACTAAACGTAAGCACTTGTCACATGTTAAACCCCACGCACCCCACAAAGATGCCTGCAACAGCACGGAGTGGCAGGACAGATGCGGATGTCTCCCCAACCCCAAAGGAAGGGCCGTACTCAGCTTTTAGTGCCTGTATATTCTTGGACTGCAGCTGGCCCTCTGAGAAAAGCCTCTCCACACCTATCCATCAGACCTGTTCCGAGAGCTTTGCTTCCACCTGAGCAGACCCCCACACTTACAGCCATAAATGCATTGGCACTGAGAAAGGCTGCTGAGGATGTGGCACTCCAGGTGTGGCTTTATTTTTCACTTCACCGGGTCAGCTATTTAGGCCTAGTCTTCTCCATTGGCTTGAAGCTTTGTTCACACCATCTTGGGTAACACATCACATTATTCGTCCTTATAAAAACAAATAAACTCAAATAAGCATTCAGAGTCAGTTCACCCCCTTCGAACACCTCTGCCTTTCCCTCTGATTTATGTGGCACACTTTCAATCCCACCCTTCCGAAACCCTCCCATACTTTCACCCAGGAGTGGCCCGATGCCTTTCTTCATTCCTTGGGGTTCCCACCTTCCTCACCCCCGCAGATGTGCACAGCTCTGAGGCTCTCAGCCTGCAAGCTGCCACTGAGTCACCGGGAGCACAGCACTGCAGCACCTAGCACTACCCGCCATCAACTGCTGCCGCCGAGGCAAGTCGCTGTGCTCTGCGCTCCCCACCCTACAGAAAAACTCGGCCGTCCCGCGAGGCTGGACCAAGAGGAAAGAAAAATGTTTTCATAGTTATAATGGCTCCCCTCTGAACCAGTGCATCAGAAATTTACACAGGTCTGGAGAACGAGGTGCTGGATACTTTAGTTCCTAGCCGACTGTGTTCACAGCTGCTGGCTTCTAAAATAACTCCAATCAATCCACTTAAGTGCAATACAACAACCAATTGCCGAAAATAAAAAGTTACAATTCAATAATACATTACACGTTTCATAACTTGCCGTGGAAAGAAGGGGTGAGAAATAATCAGGCCTCCTGAGGAACCCAGCTGGGGAAGCTGGTTTACTGAACTCCTGTAGTTGCATTTTATGTTCTCCCATCCCGCCTGTAAGTGTGGACCTTGGCTATTTCAGCCAGCACTGTTCCAGCCTACGGTCCCTTGCAGTAAACTGGGAGTCTGATAATTTACGAGCACACTGGGCAACATGCAGAGAGACTTTGCGGAAACAGAGTTAGAGTTAGAGCTAACACACAGACAGGGAGGAAAAACGAAATGCCTGACCAGAACAGAGGATTTCTATCTTTCATGGATAGCACATCATTTGACACATGCGTCTGCACTGACGTATATCACAGAGGAGTTTTTGTGTTATAGTCTGTTTACTTGGTGATTGAGCCAGAGAACCTTACATAACACGGTCCTGCTTCAAAGGTAGCAACATGTATGGCATCACGCTCATGCACAGTTCCGACTCCCCACAGCAGTGCCCATTAGCCACCTCGAATCATTTTACCTTGCAAGGTTGGTTTCTACATAATTGATTTAAAAGAAAGAATTGCCACGAGCAATAGTAAAAGAAATATTCAGTAATCAGCTTTACCCTATATTCAAAAGCTAGCGTTCTGATGGTACGAGTTCAGGAATTTCAGAAAACCATTTTCATCCCGATTTTAATAGATGACATGAGCCTGACCTGTGGAGGGAAAGGAGCCCAGCTCTCTAAGCCAGCACACACGTGAGCATACTCCGGTTCCCCAGGGTAGCGTACAGGCACGCTACCCCCGCTGCCTCTGCACCGGGGTGTTGTATGACTACAACCTTTGCATCTGATTTCCTTAACAAAGCAGTAGATCCGTACCGCTTGTTTGGCCAGAAAGCACATAATACAGCTACAGCTGAGGAACTTCCATTCATGTTTGCTCAATAAACAATGTGTATTATATAATGAATGAGCCTTTTCTATGAACCCTGCTGTTGGAAAACACAGTCACTTTCTGCAGAGTTTAAGCCAGTCTACAAGGAGCAGTTACCCCTGGTGAGATCAAACGTGGACCAAGTAGTGTACAAATCCAAACAGCGTATACTCCCTTAGCTGCCTCTCCTATCATCCTAATTTCTTTTTTGCTAGACAAGAAATTATATAATAAAGAATTATTTCAGTTAACTCTAAAGTATACAGAGAACATTGCACAGCAGCCAGCAAGCACCCGAAAGATGTTAGCTTTCAGCTCCATGTTCCCTGCGTTGCCTAAGAAATGGGGGAGGGGGTGAGTTTAGTGGGAGGAGGAAGAGGAGGGGAGAGGGAATCAGCTATCCATGAAAATACTTACAGCCTCCGAGTCTTCAATTCCATGCAGGTACAAATTGTCATACATGGAGGTCTGATAATCCAGAGCACCTCTTTCAAGGCAAAAAGCAAAACTGCTACAGAAGCCACAGCTAGAGCTAAAAGATAGAAAAGGCCTGTGTGGAGAACTGCACCTGCCTTATCAATTCCTGTGGATTTGCCAGGCAAGATGCTATTCATTCACATCACACAGGGTGAGGTTATCACCAGAGGCAGTTCAGACCTGGCATTTTATCTGCCTTCCCAATACAGAGCATAAAAAAAGCAAAACCCTCTCTCAACCACAGACTGGTGACTGAGCTAGGAAAGCGGCCTCTGATTGGCTCGGCTTGCCTGCTTCAGTCAGCTGAAGAGCGTTCCCTGGGAGAGTGGAGGGCGACTGGAGCATCCTCCCCAGCAAAGAGCTGCTTCCTGTTTCGCCTGCACTGTATAGTTCTGCTATAAACACATCGATATCTAAGAGGCTGCTTGGAATGTTTGGAGAGGCAAACTATTGGATACTCTCAACACAACTGCTCATCTTCTTAATTAAATTCACAATTGAAGGGAGGTAGGGGAGCAAAGGGAAAATTTTATTCTCAGAGAATACTCTGTAAAGACAGGCAAACAGATACTAATCTCCATCCAACATCTGTACTTAACAGATGCAATTTCAATCAAACGGGCAAATAGTCACTTAATAGTTTTTTTTTTTAAAGGAATAAGGTAAAAAAAATGGGTAGAAAAACAGATGGTAAGATTTCTTGTGGGACTTTGTACTGTAAAAGTTTTCAATATTCTCACTGAAAAGTTTTCAATATTCTCTGCCTCACTGGCAGGAAAATACCTCTTTAACCCAACTAGTGAAATGTGAAAAAAGAAACCAAAAGCTCTCAAAAGTCTTCATTTTCATGTAAAAATTTTAATGCCTCTCCAGTTTAATTTTTTTAACTGCCTTTAAGTAACAGCCAATGCTTTAGCTTAAATCCTTTATCCCATTTCCAATGTTTAGACCTTTAATATTCCTCAAACACCCTGTACCTTTTCCCAAAAACTCAAACAGACAAGTCCCACTCCCTCCCCTGGCTGCCACCACACCACGGCCCCATGTGACCTAAGACGGGTCCCACCCTGGAGCTCACCTAAACACTTAAAAGGGTTTTCTGGTCCACCAATACGTGCTGCAGGTTTAAAACAGGAGAGCTCCACAGTGCACTCTAAAAGAATCCAGCTTTGTTTGGGGGTGGGGGGGAAGACGTTGGTGAGGGGCAACAAACAGAATCTAGAGAAGCCGAATGACTGATTGGGGTAAGCGATGACCCAGAAACTCAGAGGCGCTGAGTCCAGTATCAGCTTCACCATGAATCGGTCAGACGATTGTGGACCAGTCACCATCCTATGGATTTTAGTTTTTTCACCTACCAAATTGAGGTTAGAGGTAACTCAGAGGAAGAACTTTCAAAATCTAAAGTGCAACATAAACACTTATCAATGACAACCCTGCTTTGTCAGCTGGAAGGCACTGGCTGCTGTTCATGGAGCTCAGCACGGGACTAACTGGCTGGCCCTGGACCTAGGAAATGAGGTCCGTCCTTCTAGCCGCTATCTCTGAAAAGTGTAACTCTTAAAGAAACAAACCTGAGTCACAAAAAGCAACACCAGAACTACAACTGTCCAGCAGAGCGCAGTTCTTGCGAGTCTGCAATGACCCCTTAATGTCTTTCAGTCACAGCTGTGCACCTTCGGAAGGGCACCAGTACTTAGTCACTTTCAAATACAAACAATAGCAAGGGGACTCGTCTGTCCTTCAGAGCCCCAGAATCGGAGGGTTCACAGAGGGTGCCATCTGTGCCGACACAGAGGGAGAAGGGCAAAAGAGAAAGGGCGGGACTGGCAGGATACCACAGGAAAACACCTGGTGCCGGCTCTACCTGTCAACGACTGTGTCCTGGAGGAAGTCACTTCCCAGGCTGCCCCTCAGCTCTCCTCTCCATGATGCAAGAGGATTGAGTCGAAGGATTTGTAAGCTCAAATCCTTGTATCAGATTCTGTCATTTTAATGAACTCTGTAACTATAGAGAGTTGTGATAGTTTAGCCAGAATCCACAGAAAATTGAGGCAAGAGGGTCTTTTTTTCTCTTTAGATTTTCCAGATCATTTCCTTACTTTACCACCTCAGTTGAGAGTATAAATATTCCCTGAGTATCTTAAATGGAAATCTAAGGTAAGGAGGGGGGTGGAAGAGGGGGCAGCAGAGGCAGTCCACTTCCATTATTCATCCAAATGAGAGGAACTGCCCCCTAACGGGAACACCGTACATGACTCAATTCCTTGTGTTTCCCTGCCTCGGAGTGCTCCCCACAGCTAACGTGAGGGTCTAAAGGAAGTGTTTAAAGCTCAGAGGCTCACTTTGTGGTAGACTAATTCATGCAGCAAGCGAGTCTGACTCAGGGTGGGATGTCAGGAGGACGGCACTTGACCAAGCACAGCAGCCTGTGGTTACTCCCTGCCACCCTTCCTCCAACCCCTCAAGGACTAAGAGCAGATGTAAAACAGGGGCAGCCTCACTCAGCCTGCTCCTCAGGAGCTTAGAAAAACACTGGACTCAGAATCACAAATTTTTAGAGGTGGGAGAACCCCGGAGTCACCTAACCCAGCCCTCATTGTAATACCCAGAATGGTTAAATTGCTGTATTCAAAGCCATAATTTTCTAGCGTTGAGTGTTCCTCCCCACTCCCTTCTTGAGGGGGTTTTCAGGATGAGGGACAGTGGACATGTTCCCAGAAGGAATTTGGTAAAACAGAAGGAGGCCACTTTGGGGGGGGCAATTTTTTTATTACCACTCCTTTCCCTCTAAAAATTGTCTAGTCACAAGGCATTTGGTCCTCCACAAGCTGCCAACTGAAAATCAGTTTAGTAGATTAGGGAAGCCCCTAGCATTTGGATGTACTTAGAATGAGCACTGCACCTACAAGTCAGGGAAGATTCAACTCCATGTGCAGGCCGATCCCAGCGTTCCAGAGGGACCCCAGTGAGAGACTCAGACCGGACTTCCCCAAAGGAACCCTGAGGAGTTCCCAGGAAAATGAACTCAAAGCTCCAGGAGGATCTTGGAACTGAGCATCTCTATCCCAAGATGCTCTGAACTAAGAGCTGGCTGAAAAGCCGTGAGAGGCCCTGGGAGCATTCTGGGCCTGTTTCAGGTCCCAAGTCACCAGCTTTTGGTCAAAGGGCTTCGGGATTCCAGCAGGTCTAAGTCCCAAGAGCCCAATTTCAAGGGTATCACACTGAACTGCAGCAAGAGGTGAAAAGTAACTAAGAAATTGGTAGTCTCTTGGTTTGACTTCAAGAGTTCTCTGGTGAAGTGATTGGTGGAGAGGATGGTCCGCTTCTCCTACCTGAGGTTACAGTGAGAACAAGTGTGGCGTCCTTGCGGCTCGCCCTGTGTTGGTGTTTGCCAGTAACCCCCTACCTCTCAACACTGAGTAGCCTCCAAAGTCTCATACCCAAAAAGACTCTTTCCCACTTTGAGATTGCTTGCTGCCTGTTTCTGACCCACTTCCTTTCAAGTCATCTCTCACAAGGATCAGTAATAACAGTTCAGAGTCAAAAAAGACCCTATAACAAGGCCTGCTCGTGTGATACGGCTATAAATTCCACTGATGGGTTTTTTTTTTCTGTAAGTCAGGACTTTACCTATAGTTTTGTTATTTTTTAGATTTAAAATAGTAATGGAGAACATCTTTTTTAAAAATTATTTTATTGTTGTTCAAGCACAGTTGTCTGCATTTACCGCCCACTACTCCCCCCTACCCCGTAAATTCCATATGATTCTTGGTAGAGAAGTTGTTCTTGCAATTTGACAAATGCCTCAACTGAGCTCAGTTCAGCAGAGGAAGTGGTATGGTCCTCAACAAGTCAGGAAAGCTCTCTTCCGTATCTCAAGAGAACATTACTTGGAGTTAGTCTTTGTTGGCTTCAAATGTAGGGACATGGAGTCCCTTTCTCTTACCCAGGCTGAGCTTCATGGCACAGCAAACAAAGGGAATGGCGGTGGAATGCAAAGGGCAAGCATTTACTTCTCTTTTCCATGTGTTTGGAAAGAGGGAGAAGAGGGAGAGAAAAACCAAGAGGCAGCTGATCCGCTCTGAGTTTTAGACAGCCATGACTAAGATGAGAGGGGTAGAAGTGGAAGCTACCAGAAATTCTGCTGCCCGATTTCCACCCAGGTTTTTCCGGAATGTAACTTTCCTAAGCCGTGTAGTTACGAGTTCTACAGGAGGACTCTGAGAGGCCAGGGAGGGGACAAAGGGATCGTGTTTGGACTCCCGCTGGCTCTGTGAATTAGAACACAAGCCCACAACAACGTCATTAGTTGGCAATTCAGCTATAGGCGTTATTTTGCTTTTTGTTTTATTTAAATTTTGTGAAGTGACCACAGTGGGCTAGATAGTTTTCTCCCTCTTTGGCTCCGCAAGAGCTAATCCACTCCCTCGTTTTCATCTAGAAGTCTGTGGCACAGAGAGCATATATATTGTAACCCCGTTTCCTTAATAATGTGCTTCAGACAGGTGTCGGTGGGGCCGGCAAAGGAATGAAAACAAAACATAACAAAGCATCGCAGACGACTGATTCCCCTCTCACTCGTCCTCCGAGTTTTAATTTAAACCTCACCACTTAGGCAGGCATGTCCTTGAGTGTCTCTGGGCCTCATCTGTAACACTGAGATAAAAATAGTTCCGGACTTAATGAGTTAATAAATGAAAGGTGCATAGGAATTTCCTGGTGCACAGAAGGCAGAGAGAAGAATCGGCTTTTTTTTAAGGGAAGTCGTATGGAATCAGGACCGCCTACATAGCCCAGCTCCAAGGAGCCCCCACACTGCGGTTTGTGTGCACAGTATCCCTGGGCAGTGAGACAGGAGCACTATGCAGCAGGGTGGTTAAGAGCAGGGGCTCTGGAGCCAGACTGCCCACAAATCCCTGCTGTGCCACTTCCCAGCTGGATAGCACTTAGCAAGCTCCTCTGCTTTCCTCTGCCTTCATTTCCTTACTTATAAAATGAGGACTATCCCAAGATTGTTCTGCAGACAAAAGCCCTGATAGAAGAAAGTGCTCAGAACGGTGCCTGGCACAACTCAATGCTGTACAAGCATCAGCTGCTTCTTCCTTTGGGTCTGGCCTGAAGCCCTGGTTCCCTGTGCCCCTGGGCTGGGATCCCTAATACTTGCCCCTGGTGTTGGCCTGATCCTCTCAAACCCCACCTGGGACCCCAGTCTCCACCAGCAGAGCTGAGACAAGTATCCTGCCTCTTATTGCCCTACTTAGCTTTGTGCCAGCCTCCTCCGGGCTGCCTACCTGTTCATCTGGCCAGACTGATTATTCCTTATGCTGAAGCTGGCATGCGAGCCAGGCCACCGTGGCCTGATAATACCCTGACCCTTCTTCAGCCACCCTGCTGAACTCTGCATCTTTCCTGTGTGCCCTGGGCACCAACCACCCCAACACTGGCCTTCCCAATGGCCTGGTGTCTTGCCAAAATAGAGTTCTTACCTCCATCACCCCCACCAACCTCTCCTGAACTTCCCCGACCTGTCACAAGCCACTGCCAAGAAAACACCCCCATGAAAATCCTGTGACACATGCAAATACTGGTTCTCACCAAGGAGGCAAGAAGCGGGTGAGAAGGACAGACAGAAACACAGACAGATAGGGATAAAGAGGCAGACAGAAAGCCCTAGACATTCAAAAGAAGAATGACTATATGGACTAGCTCCCCTCCTCTCTGCTATTCTCGATGGCTCCAGGAAAAAATAATACTTCATAATTCATAAAAGAGTGAGCGTAGGTGAGGTAAAAATTCCCATGGCCTATTCAACTTGCCAGAAAATGACAGATCCCACCCCATGATTGACGTATTACTCAGTATTCTCTCGCTTTCTGAAATTTCTGTTAAAAAAAAATGCCAATCTCTTGGCAAAAACAATCCATACAGCCACAATTTTCATTAATGCTATGCCGCTCTATTTTCCACTCTGCTCCAAAATGAAGTGAGGAGACTGGTCCAGCTGGTCTCCTCCCTGCTGCCTCTACATCGTTCAGCTAACATTGTCAGTGCTAATTTAACAATTACAGCTTTCGATTGCCGGCTGCTCTGCACTATTTTCCAGGCTGGGAACTTAAAGATCAGCAAGACATGACTGCATCCCCCTGGAAGCCAACAGAGGGATGGTGTGGTAGCAATACTAGGTATCCTTAGGACAGAAGCTGAACCAAGGTGATGGGTACAATCAAAGCTCTGAATTTGAGAATCTCCAGTGAGAGCTAAGAGAGTAATTTGATTCCTTTATCTGCACAGCTTCAGCAGGGGTGGGAAGCAGGAAATCGAGAAGGAAGGCATAGGTTTCATTTATGAACAGGGCAGAAATGAGTCAGCCACCAACTTCCTACCCTGGCCTGGGGCAGCCCACTTCCCATGATCCCAAATCTGCTATGAAGAAGAAACAGGTCAGTTTGTTTTTTATGTAAAATTTTATTTTATTTTCTATTTTGCTACTGCTTTTAGGTAGAAATTCATGTTTTTCTTTCCTAGGGGGAGTTTTTCTCCATGATTTGGTAACACAGTTTACAGAAAGATGCATTCATTCACCTAATAAACATCCCTAAATGTTAGTTGAGTCCCTAATATCACCTCCAAACCAAAATCAGATTGTGTCGGCTCCTGCTTCAAGGCTTCCCCATTGCTCTTAAGATAAAGACCCAAATCTTTAACATGGTCTAGCCACAGTCTCAACATTTCTCTTCTCATGTCTCTCTTTGATTTTTATTTTTAAGTAATTTTTTTTATTTTTCAATTACAGTTGACCTACAATGTTAAATTAGTTTCAGGTGTACAACACTGTGATTAGACATGTATACAACTCATGAAGTGATCACCCTGATAAGTCCAGTGCCCATCTGACACCATATACGATCATTGCAATATTATTGACTATATTCTCTGTTCTGCATTTGTCATGCTGAGTGAAATAAGTCAGACAGAAAAAGACAAATGCCAGATGATTTCACTTATATGTGAAATCTACAAAATAAATGAACAAGCAGAACAGAAGGAGAATCATAGATATAGAGAACATTTAAAAAAAACTTTATTGAATTTATTGGGGTGACATTGATTAATAAAATTCTATAGGTTTCAGGTGTACAGTTCTGTAATATACCAACTATATTGTACTGTGTGTTCACCACCCCAAGTCAATTCTCCTTCCATCACCATTTACTCCCCCTTTACGCTCTTCTACCTCCCCCCACCCTCAATACAGAGAACATTTTGATGGTTGCTAGATGGAAGTGGGTAGAGGGGATGGCTGGAAAAGGTGAAGGGATTAAGAAGTACAAATTGGTAGTTACAGAACAGTTGCATCTCTCATTTTGCACCTCTGTCCCTTTTACCCTCTCCCCTATAGCCCATCTGGCCTTCCTGGACACATCACACTCCCTTCCATGACCAAACTCTGTCTATTCTGAGCCCTTTGCCTAAACCCCACACTTCCCCCAACCCCGTCCCCACGAACATGCATTAGTGAGGTCGATGAATTAATATCCATCCCCAGAGTGTGAGTTCTGTGGAAACAGGAATCACCATTATATCCCACCCCCCCCCCCCCCGCCTACCACAGAGCCTTGCACATACATAGTTTTCAATAAATATGTGAATAACTCACAATGGCCCTGAACTCCCTGGCTACTTCTGCACTGAGGCTGCCAAAACAGGGCCGTGACTAAAAGAAACATTTTTTAAATGCTCCCAAAATGAAATTTGGATATTTTTTGGAGCTAAGAAAACCCAGAGCATGAACATTCCTAGAGGGTCCTCACCAAATTGTCCTCATGGCCTGACTAGGAGAGAGGGGTCCTGTTCAGAGTCAGATTCTTACATATCAACTAACCCAGGTGTTGTTTTCACAATGCCCCTATTTCAATGAAAACGTAGTGTATAGTGTGTGGATGAGTTTTTGTTTGTTTGTTTGATTGATCGATTTTGGTGCTGGAGCAAAGAGCCCGTGATCTTTCATACCTTCATTACTTTTGAACACAATGTTTCTCTGTCTGAGAGGCCAGCTCCACTCTGCCATGCCCCACCCTCAACTGCTTCTATTTGGTGAGTTCGTTCCCTCCTTAAGGCCCCGTGTAAATGTCAGTAAGACCTTCCCCAACTCCCGCAAACATCAGGCACTCTTTCTATACTCCCATCGCACTCTATTCTCCCGCACTTCTCTCTACTCATGGGCCTACCACACAACAGTGTCATTCCTCCAGTAGGCCTGTTTCCTCCACTACAAGATGAACAACTCAAGTAAGAACCATGTCGTACTCAGCTGTGTACCCCAAATGCTCCATTCCATAGGAAATCCTCGATGAATACCGGCTACAGGAACTAAACGATGAACATAGAAAGAAACCCACGCTTTGAGCCCTGATGGTGTTGCCCCCACCATAATCCACGCGGTCTTCTCCAGCAGATGTTGGAGACCTCCCCGTGGGGCGACAGAGAAGGTAATGAGCCGGAAATGCGTGAGGCCAGTTTTAGGGCTGCTGCAGGTTTAGAAAACAAGCTACAAAATGAACAGGGGTGTCAGAAAGTCAGATGTGAGCTGGACCTTGGTCAGTGTTAGAGACTTTTCTTGGGTGAGATCTATGGGCAGAGGAGATACTGCTAGATGGTGAATGGACAGTAGCATTAGAGTTCTGGCATGTTTCCCAAAATTTTCTTGCCTTAGAGCATGTTTTCGGAGAAACGCCTATTTCCCCTTGGAAAAGAGTGCCAGGCTGTGTACCGTTTTAGGCCAGGAACTACCTCTTATCTTGTCAATACGCCCCTTTCTAAGCCAGTGTCTTTCACAACAGCTGGAAAACAGGAGCTCAATAACTACACTGGAAAAAGCCGAACAAGCTGGCATGATGTGGATGACCCCACAAGACAACACAGCACTGAGTGCACCGCGGGTCTCCAGTTCTAGAGTATCTCAGGTGGCCTCAGGCACCACACACACCAGAAACTCAATGGCGGAGCAGGGACATCTGACTTACCCCAAAATACTGAGCTTAACGTAGCAATACTCATTCTAGGTCCCACCTACAAGTAGACCTAGAGCCTTTTAAAGGGCTGTAGGACTTGAGTAGGGCCATCTCAAGCAATGGCTAGTTCTTGGTTTCTGCAGCTCAGTGGACAGTCATGCGAGAACGGCAGTTGGGGTGCACACTGCTGAGCTTTGATTTCTCTATTATTCCATGTGGCCAAAATGACTAAAAGCCCTCGTATCCATTCTCCACTTCCTCATTGTAGCAATAAACCCCATTCCACACCCAATTTTAGCAAGGAATATGCATCTCAACTAGGAGCTACATTTTACAGCATCCTTTGCAGCTAGATGTGATCCAGTTCTTGCCAACAGAATGAGTGAAAGTAATGTGTCCAAGTTACATTTCGTATTCTTGAAAGAATACTGATTGCCCAGCACATACTCTTTTACCCAGTCCTTTGCATGTGGTGCTAATGAACTAATTTCCACCATATATGTGAATGATGCAGAGCAATTAGGCTAAAGAAAAATGAGTCAGTAAATGACATGTAGAGAGAGGGCTACTCTGCTGTTCTGGAATGCTCTCCTGTAGGTGAAAGAGAAAGACTCTTCCATCTTATTTAGGCATTTTTACTTGGGAATGTCTTTGTTGAAGCAGCTTATGCTAACTGATACCAGCTGCAAAAGTAACTGAAATATAGAGTTCATTAGAGCAGGAACAAGGCAACCAGAAAAATATGTCCAGAAGGTAGATACTGGACTCAGAAAAGTGCACCTCACTGGTTTGTCGCTTCTTCTCATTCTTTTACAAAATGGTCACAAAAGCAAGGTGGTGTTCAGTTCTAGCAAATCCCCAATAAAATCAGAACATTACTATGCAATTGTTAATCCTCAATAAGCATGTTTATTTTCTGAAATCAAAGATTTGGAACAAAAACAAAATGTTGGTAAGCTAAACACAACATAAATTGCCAATTTTTTATATCATTTTTTTCAAAGCCCAAATGAATTCAAAGAAAATCTTTAACCCTATTCAGTTTTAGAATTAAACTAGACCACTATAAAAAAGGAAAATATACAGCACCTTTTAGTAAAGTCCACAAGGATTTGCTCATGAATTTTGTATCTTCAAAATAATTTCTCTTAGTTCCCAATCTGTCTGGTCCTTTCCTTTGCAACAGTGGATGGAAACTCAGTTGGAGCACCAAGTCCAAAGCCTTTCCCCAAGAGGCACAGACAGAAACAGGCTGCATTACTTGATCTAAATTCTAATTCTCAGAAGTGATTCTTGCATTCAGTATTCAAAGAAAATAGCAATTATCACCTAAAAACAATATACATTTGGGGATAAATAATATGAATACTATACATGAATGCTGATAGAAAACAGAGGAGAATGTAAAAAGTTATCAATAATTTCTTGTATCTGGCGATGTGTCTCAAAATCGAAAAGCATAAACACAGAATGGAGACTTTGGCAACACACACGGCTTTGCAAAGGTGTTTGGCAATGCATTTTCTTCATAACAAGAAGTCCTCCTCAAATATTTAAGAAAGATTGAAAATTAAAGTACCAACATCCAAGTAAATATTTAGGTGCCATGTCCCTTACAGCACCCCAAACTCACGGCACTTCTGAGCCTCATGTAGGATGGAAAGGTATAAATACTACTTGATCCCCCGTTTCTGTGTACATTAAAAATCTATTTTCTTTTAAACTGGGAAAGCCAATAGTATCATAATTTTCAAAAACAGTAGTTTAAAACAAATTATTTCTAGCAGTCCTTCTAAACTACTCTTTCAACATCAAATTAGCTCTAAATACATATAAAACACGAGAAGACAGCAAACTAGTAACTCGTCAGTCTGGAAGTAAAGTCAAATCCTGATGTTCCCTAGGTTTCTCGGGCTCCTCTACCTGTCCATTTAAACTTATGGATCCCATGAATATGGAGCAAATGTCTTAATATAATTTGGGTATGTGTACACACAATGAAAGAGATAGAACACACCGATACTCCATTACAGAAACACGGGGTAAATTCATAAACACATTGCTCCCAGAGTATAATCAGAAGGCACTAGGAGAAGGAACATTATTAGTCAATGTTCAGATTTTCCTAAATTAATGAGAAATTATGAGCTTTCCCTACCAAGTACCTTGAAAGCTTTCCATCAAAGCCTTGAACTAAAAAGACAATGTCAGGCAGATGGTTTGCGGGCCTCAACGAAAAAAGGCTTACCCTTTTAAAAGATTATCTACCAGAACAGTAAGATATTAACCAGCACAAAGTGAATAATGATTCACTTTTGGAATCATTATCCTACCTTCAGTCAAGCAAATTGACTACCAAGCATTTTGGGAGAAAAAGAAAAGGTCCAGTAGGAGAAGGGATGACCAAGGTAACTTTATAGCCAGTAGAGACATTGATTTCCCTTCACGCTCAGCTCTTGTTGGTTGTGTTGACTTCATTTAAATCATATACTTCAGGAACATAAAAAAAAAACAGAAAAATCTGAAGGGTTAGAAATCATGGGAAAGTTTCCTAACATCACACAATTCTGAAACAATAAAAGAAGAGAATAAAGTACATTTTTCATCATATTCATCCTCCATCTACTTGACTACTGCCATCTCTACTTTACATCTTTCTCACTTCATTCCCATTTCATCCACTCATTACACTTTCCCCCAAACACGTATGTGTTTATAATCCAGCTTCCTGCTGCTGCTGCTGCTTGAAACCAGCTTCAGCATTTTCCTGATCTACTGAAATTTTCCTTGACTCTTCCCTTCACAGGTCAACTCTCTGTAATTAGATCTTCCACTGCCAATTCTACAAATTTGTCAAAGCATTTCCAATGAGTATATTTATTTTTCTAATTATAAAAATAATTTTTTAAGAAAGTACTATTGAAGAAAACTTGACAAATTAAGAAAAGTGTAAAAATAAGAATAAAAAGCTGCTGAAACATACGGCGGGGCCAAAGTAGGTCTACAGTTATGAGTACGCAAAATGGAGTTTATTCTTGTATTATTATCTGTTAATGATTGCATTATTTTCCACATGAACAACTGTAGACCTATTTTTTAACAGTATGATTGCTGTTAATACTTCGGTGTCTTTCTCTGTGCGCATCTTGTCTCACGTTTAGAGCACGCTCCATATAAACTTCTGTGTTCTCATAACAACAACACAAGCCTTTCCTCACACTACTACAACTCCTCATAAAAATAATTTATTGCAATTACATATTTCATCATATAAATATAATATGCAGTTCCCATCGTTTTGCTCTTATAAATAATGCTGGAATTATATTAGTCAGCAATTCAGATGATTCTGGGGGCTAGACTCCAGATAATTTGGGGTCACACATATGAACATTTTAAGCCTCTTGATTGCATTGCCACATGCTATACAGAATGAGTCTACCAATTTATATTCCTATTAGTGTGATGTGAAGTTCTAATTCTTAGCCCTATCACCAGTAATAAGGCAAGGGGGGACCTAAAGGTCTAATTTTTTCGTCTGTTAATTTGATATGCAAAAAGTGGCATCTCACTGCTGCCTTAATTTGCTGATGAACATACATGTGAAAAGCTATGTGTACACATAAGACACTGCCTTCTTCACAGGCATGGCAAATCTACTGGCTCTGCATGAGGAATTTTCACATCTAAGTAACAGAGACTGCGCTGCTCTTGTTTCGTCTCTTGGGGGAAAGTCTCGTGAAGATGACATCCAAGGCTATAGCTGTCCACAGTGGCAGGAGATCGGCATCACCTGCTCTGTGTACAACCTATTTACCCTCGAAAAGTCAAGCTCAGTAGAGGTTCTACCATCTTTATTTTCTAAAAATTCCATTGCCTTTTCAGTAGGCGACTGAATGAGAAGACCACTGGGCTAAGACTGCGACAGCTACATATCTCAGCTGTTCGGCGAATAGGCTACTGCATGCAATTCCTTAGGCATATGATGAAGGGCGTTATGTCCTAAGCCTTCATGTTGTTCTATGGTGCTGACCTTATATCCATAAAGCAACCTACTCACCCTGTGAAATCTACTTTTACCAGGTGACATAACATTGCCCATACCTCTTAGTCTCATTTCTAAGGATGATCGTGTTTCACATGAAAAGAAAGTAATCTAAATACTGATGTACCTTTTGTCTATATACTCAGCATTTGGCATAAGTATTTACACAGTAGAAAAGTATCTGGTGTGAATTTTCAAAATGGCATCTCTTCCAACTCAGAGACAGCTTCTGCCTGTATTCTATGGGCCAGAGATAAATATTCATATTATTTACTGAGTTATGGTGATGTTTACCAAAATATGAAATCCCAGCTAACTCTTGGGCCCACCCCCAATCCCTCTCCCATCTCTAAACAACCAATTACTCCCCTCGCACCCTACTAAACATCATACTGGAAGTTAACAGCTGTTGATAAGGTTGTCACATGGCTTAGCACACTTGTCAACCTGACGTAATGTGGACTTATGAAGTGCCCTCGTCTCCCAATCAGAGCTAACACCATAATGGGGGAAGATGTGAAGGGAAACAAAAGGAGATCTGATGTGAGAAAGACAAGTTCCTGCCACATCAAATCACTTGGCTGGAATACAGGAGCGTAGGGACAGCCTGGGTCCGGTCAGACCCCCTCCACATTGCCTGGCTCCGAGTGCCCCCTTTGGCCTACTCCCCACTGGCGATCACAGTTTGGAAAGGTACACGTCATCGGCACGAGGAGGTCTGCCACAGTTGTTTCAGAGATCGTTTCTTTCCCATCAGGTGCTAGAAGTGGTCATCCCCTACCACTACAGAGAAAGGGGGAATGGAAGGAGGGCCCCAACTTAAGTGCTAAGAGCCAGTACCTACAATGTCAGGTCAGGATGGAATGAGTAAATTCATGTCCTTGACAAATCCATAAGTGGAAAACTCACTCCAATTTTCCAACAAGAAAAGGAAGGGACAGATTTTCAAAATTAGGATGAACATGAGTTCAAACGAATTACTTTATCTGGTCTGTAGACCCATTCCTTCCCGAAGTATCAACATTACCATGACAACTGTTACCTTGGGCTCTTGGTACAAATTAATTGACAATGATGGAAAGGCTATTTGAACTTCAAAAATTAAATCTTTATATGGCAGTGAATATTCTTTATGGTTTACTGCTGCAGCTCAGGGCGGGCGCTTCAATCTCTGGGCTTGGCTGAGTTCAGGGCAGCAAAGTGAACACTGTGTTTCACTCTGTCCATCTGTTTCCAGAGGCCACTCTGCCTGCCTTTGGATTGTTTCTGTCATGGACCCATCCTCAAAAAAGTCTTGGGACAGGAAAGCTTGGACCCACTGACCATAAGTCATGATGATGCATTAAAAAAATGGGGGGGGACCTTGTTGATGTTTTGAACCAAGTGAGAGAAAAAAGCATTAACAAGTACAGCAAACTTGGTGACTGGAATTAGCAAACCAGGACACACATACGAAAGTGTAATCACAAGGTCACACATTCACAGCTAGCCACTTAGCTGTGTGTCACTGCAAATCACCACGCTAGCACTTTCTCTCGTCTTCATATTTTTTTTATTTTTCAAATTTAGTGCCATTATAAATGCTGTTAACTCAGACATCTTAGTACCTATGCACAAAGAGAGCCCATCACAGTTTCTACAAGATCCACCAATCTAAATCTTTCCTTTTGTATATTTTCATTTCTCATGACAATATTTCAGTCATATGCATCATTTCCTGGTGTCCATTCTTGAGCATTTATACATTTGCATAAATTTGCCCACCTTTTAAATGCTTTCTCTTTCCTCAATCCCTGGGAGTGTAGGCTCTCCCAGTTTTCTCCCTGCATGGCTGTGATAGCCTCCTAACTGGTCCTCCTGCCTCCACCTATGCCCTCCTCTCAGATCCCACACACCTTTCGATTCAATACCAAAATATTCTGCATATCTTATCTTACGATTCTGATTAAACCACAGCAAGAGCACCCCCCTTCCTCTGTGATAAAATTCAAATTCTTTCATGGATAAAGTACAATACAAACCACTTCCTGATGTGACCAGCCTCGTCTTCTGCGTGACTTCCTCACACCATATGCTCCAGCCACTCGCTATTGTAGTTCCTGAAGTACGTGCTCTTCCTCCCTGTGTTTTTTGAACCCTCTCCCTCAAAAAAATTGCTTCACTACAAGAGTCCTCATTTACCTTACTTTCTCATTCAAAAGTCAGCCTAGGCACATCCCTCTCCGGTCAGAGATCACACGCCCCTGCTGCCAGGTCTCCCAGGTCTCCCAGTTCTGGGTGCCACCGCATCACCGACCTCGTCGCACTGCACTCTCCACACTCAGATGAGAATGGGAGCTCTGGGAGGAAGAGGGACTGGACCTTGCTGATTCCTCAATAACTGCTGCAGGGCCTGTTACACGAGCGTGCCCTCCGATTTGTTTAACACTTGAAAGAGTTCTACAGATTCTGGGATAAACCTCCTCCTCGGGGAAGCAGTCTCCATGTGGCACATTCTGATCCCTTTTGCTCTCTGATTCTGTCTAACACGCCAATGTCACGTCATCGATCCTGACAACACCACAATTTCAACTGAGCAAGCAAAGAGAAAAAGGAAGTAGTTAGCCGACCACATCAGAAAGGGGTTACCATGCGCAGAGACACAAAAGAGATGTGAGAATTTTCCAAAATTCATTTAATAAAATGACAAATAAGTCCATTTACAATCTTGCTAATAATTTGTTTAAAATGTCACTTTACAATGTTGTTTCCCACGTGGGAGCTGGTGAATTATATAGCTATAGAAAATGGCATAATCTAGTGGGAATAAATTTGCAATGAGTTACACATGGAATACAAATTACCCTAAAGTTCTTTCAAGCACTGCATGTCAAAATCCTATTTATCTTTAGACCTTTGGTTACATCAGAAAATATCTGACTCATGATGAAGCTTAGATTATCTCTAACATGCTCCTGTCAAAATAGCACCCGGTGCATCTCTTTAGAAAGAGGGCTTTGGTACTGCTCTGAACAATGGAATTAAGTGGCTCATCACCTTCTGACTCAGAGTTCGGCTCAGGTTGGGTTTAGGACTCTGAGCACAGGAGCTCCATTTGGGAGACCTAAATTAGCTCTTATTGATCTACAGCACTTAAGACCAAAGTTTCAGAGTGAATGGAGCCCAGCCCAGGGAACCATCTTCCCAGACTTGGTATTAATAATTGTTAAGCTCAGTGTGGGATATTTTTCCATGTTCTTCCCTAACAAGACACTGAGTATCAGTCCTGCCCTGTCAGAAGCCAGAGGCGTCAACCTCATGACTTTTCCTTGTCTCATCTGACAATTCAACATATCTGGTTCTGAACTGGGAGCCGCCATTCAGTGCCGAACTCTGCACATGTGTCAAATCACATGCCCATAATTAAAAGTGGGGTGTGAAGGATGTACTTCTGTCTAAAGCCATAACTACATCAATGCAGGGCTTCTGAAAGTCTCTTTTACTTATTAACTTTTTTTTTTTGACATGACCATAAGAAACAAAGAATCCTTTTCTTCATCTTTCCATTTTTCTGGCTTCCCGTTGTTTCTTTTTTAAATGTGAAACTGTTAACTTCATCTACAGGGAGTTAAAAGGAGATGATGAAAGCAATGTCCCAATGGTGTCTTCATTCCATCATGGTAGTTGTCTTAATCAGGCTTCCCCCAAAGCAGAAGCTAAGACAATGGACTTTAGAAGGGGACCTCAGGGAGACAACAGACAGAATTAGGGAAGAAGAAAAAGCCCATGAAGAATGCTTTTCTGATTTGCCATTTCAGAGCTCAATCCTCCTGAGGACTTCTGAGCCTCAGCGTGAGATGCCCTTGGAATTGCCCCTCTGAGGGATGGCAGGTGAGGGCAATTATCCTCCATGCTCCTGACCCATTGGCTGAGAGGATGTTAACTCCCCCGCATTTGGAACTGGCTTTAGCCAGGTCTGAGTAAACTCCAGAAGCTTCAGGACAAAACCCTCAGGCAAAAAAAGAGACAAGGGAAGCAGGTTCCGGCCTGAGAACTGTCCACCACAGCTGCACCTGAAATCCCAGGTGCTCCCAGGAGATGTTGGGTGGGGCCCAGAGAGTAGCAGCTATAGCTCTATGTGGGTACAAGATTCTCTATGCAGCACGCCAAGGTACACTTACTATTTTTAAAAAACACTTTTCTCTTCAGTTTGTCCCATTTCCTGGGGATTTTAATTAATAACGGTGCACATTCACTCCCCGCATTATTAGTTTATCTTTCAAGTAATTAAGAATGAAATGTAAAGGCAAGTATGGCTTGGGGAGGTTGTTAAGTACTTAACCATGGAAAGAAAATAAATACAATAAGCACTGGTAGGAACCACTAAGTGGATACCTACTCTGGAGGGCTTTTAGTTACCCACACAAGGTGCCAGCCTTTTCTGTAAACAGCATAGCTATTTCACATGTCACTATAATAGTTCCTGACAGGTGTGAATGCAAACCGCCACCGTGGGAGCAAATTTAAGATTCTGGGAAGCTGCGACCAGACCGCAGCCACTCTGTCAATCAAAGATGCAACTCTCAGTGCCATTTCTTCCCTTACTCCAACTGGGACCGAGTTTGTCACCCCTAGGAAAGGGTGATGCTCTGGCCACTTGGCCATTGCAAGCTGAGCATTTCGCACCCTTTGACTGACCATTACTCCTGCAAAATCCAAGCCACGCCATGTCACTGAAGAAGCTTCGGGAATATTCCATTTCCTAAATTGCAAATGGTTTTGTAAGTTTTGCAAACAGAAAACTTTATTTCTCGGTACTGTCAAAATGACACCTTCACAGGCTTCCAAATTCAGTAATTATTATTTTCCTCACACCCACTGACAGGGCTGAAATTGAGTGGATCTCACAAGGTTCTCAACTCTGGTGCCTTTTTTGGCAGGTGTGGGAAGAAAGGACAAGAAAACATCTTGGATAAGGTCAGGGTCAGAGATGTTGAACCCTGTTTTCTTAACACATTTTTTGATCACTGACTATAACTAGAAACATTCTGTGAGACAAAGTAATTTGTAGATACCATTTTTGTGTGACCCAGGAAGCCCAGACCTACTTTCGGGGACAGGAACTAGGAGCCTAGGGCCCAGGAGAGATGATATTCGTGGGAGCCAATGACAGTTGAGTCAGACCAGAGGAGCATAGGGCAAAAGTGACAATACAAGGATGAGACAACACGGCAGTGAGAAATCCGTGGGACAGGGGAGGCTAACAGACTGCAGTGAGTGCCAGATAAGTAATCAGAGAAGTAGGCTACTTCCAGAGGCTACCTCTCTCACAAAGGGGCAGAGGCTGGGGACTACTTCTAAAGGTGAAATGGATAAACCCAAAGAAACACATTTGGAGAAAATCAGTCCAATGTACCAAACATCCTCATACTAAGGTTTAAATTCTACCATGAGCACTCTGGAAAAGGGTCCCTTTTCCATCGGACGCCTCGTGTGCTCCTTAAGCTAGCATTCCTGCCTGCCTAGCCTACATCTAGTAGATGACATCATTTAGGCCAGGTTCATCTGAGTCCACTGATTCCTACTAGCCTTGCAAATTCTGGCATAAGGTCAGGGTCAGATGACCTTATCTGGCAATGACTTTTGTGTCCCAGCAAAAATAGAAAACAAACTTAGAACTGAGGCCCATATGCTGATCAAATCAGGAACTTGATACATTTGCAGAACCCTTGGATTTTAAGCTTTTCAGATGTTTATTCTCAAGAAGACATATTCCAAGTTATCACTGGCCCGCTGAGTACCTCTAAGAGGTTGGCAAGCTTAAATGCCAACATAACTACCAATGTGACTCTCCCCTTAGATCAACACAAGTCCTTTAGATGACAAAAGTAAAAATGTGCCTTGAACACTCCCCCTGGCAGGGACAAAGAACCACAAGGCCCATGCAGTTATAAGGTCAAATGAAAAAACATCATATGTGAACTCTCTGAGTTTAAGATGTGTGGCTTGTAATTGTTCAGTCATGTGCTTACCACAAAAGGAAACTTGGTACATTAGCCAAACAAAGGCATTACATTTATAGACAAAATGATCCAAAGCATAACACCACTAACAAACGTGCTTCGTGAAAGCCTGCTCGTCACTGAGAAGCCCTGGGAACCTGGCCACCCAGCCTGGCTCTCGGGCCAGGTGTCGTAACACCGCCCACAGTACCTGTTAGAGCTCTCAGCTGCTCCTGAGATGGAGCGAAGTTTTCCTTGGCCCAGTTTACTTAAACATTTGCTCCAGCTCCCCAGACCCCTTTGCTGCTACTGAAATCTTGGAGGGCTGACCTTGCAAAGGAGATCAAAGCAGTTCAAAGTCTGCAAGGGGAAAATCTGCTCTTAGACGAATGGGTGCCGCAGGTCCTTATTAAGGGCAAAGGCTGTCTTCGGTTTTGTTGTTTCTCTCATACACACAATGGCTCCAGCCATCGTAGTCCTGCAGACAACGTAGTCAGATTCAAGAAAGGCACTGCCAGTGGTAGATAGCAGTATGGTATTTTTAAAAATCCGTTTGCTTGCAGACCCCACCGCACTAGCCAGCCTAGAGAGCCTGCACAATACAGTCGCAGCGTTCGTGTGCTGTTTCGTTTTACTCCTTCAGTGAATGAGGCTCGAGCACGACACATCCGAGTCTTAACTTCCCCCGTGTGTGTGTTTGACTGTGAGTGTCAACACCCTCCTGTACTGCCCAGACGACCAAAGACTAACAGGGTAAGAACCCCCGAGACACACTGTGATTTGGGGAATAGAAGTGGAGAACTCAGAAGCTCCGAGTGTTAATCCTGGGTCAGCCTACAACTTGCCAAGTGATCTTATATAAGCCTTACAGCTTTCAGTGCTTTCCATCTGCAAAATGAGGAATGTGAGTGACTCAGATACCCCAGTCTCCACTCCCTTCCTAAGACTTTTATCTTTCTTTCCCATCTGGAGCTGAGTAAACCTGCCACTCCTTTCCACAACTGAAGAATACAGAAGCCACAGAACAGTTTTCTGATTTTCTTTTGCTTGATTGCCTCTCTTCTGAAAAGCAGTTTCCAAGACTGGAAATCCAAATATCTTGCTTAGGGAGCTAAAAAAGGAGGGACAGAAGGAGGCAAAAGAAACGTCATCACGCACGGGCATGGGAAAGGCTCAAGAAAAGCTCTTGTTTTCCAAATAAGAGCTGCTACCTGTTGGTGTTTAAGAAAATATAACATGGATCTAGTCCCTAGAGATGAAGGGTGATGATTGTCCTACAAATATATACCACAGGGTATGAGGGCCAAGAGCTTTTTATTTCACTGTGAAAAAATAAATTAAATACTTAGATTCCGAATGGTGCCCCCACCCCCAAAGATATGTCCACACCCTGATCTCTGGGCCCTCCAGAAGTGGCCTCATTTGGAAAAAGGATCTTTGCAGATGCAATTAAGTTAAGAATGTAGAGATGAGATCATCCTGGATTATCTGGGTGGGCCCTAAATCCAATGACAAGGGTCCTTATAAGAGACGGAGGAGGGGAAGACACAGAGATGCAGAGGAAAAGATAATGTGAAAACCAAGGCAGAAATCAGAGTGATGTAGCCACAAGCCAGGGAGTCAAGGAATGACAACAGCCAAGCTGGAAGAGGCAAAGAACAGAATCCCCACCCAGGGCCTTCAGAGGAAGATGACCCTGCTGACTCCCTGATTGTGGACTTCTGGCCTCCAGAACTGTGAGAAAAATAAATGTCTCTTGGTTTATGCCACCAAATTGGTGGTAATTTGTTACAGCAGTTTCAGGAAACAAATATAAACCCTCTCCACCTGCGATCCAAGCCCTAAATTAACCCGTTTCTAATACACTACACTGTCCCTTTCACACTGCCATCTCACTCCCAGAACAGCCAGCATATATGAAGATGTCTCGATATTTTGTGGCTTCATTAGTCTATTGCGTTGGCACATATAACAAATGCTATCTAAAGAGCCCCGAGTCCATTCTATCATCTAGAAACAAGTGCTTATCAAGTAGTTAAAATTAAATTGGAAACTATGTAAGTAAGAGAACATAATCTGATGTCCCCAAACCTAGTTTTATATCCAAACACTCACATGTATTTATTACCTGTATGAGTGTGAATAAGTCCCTTAATATCTCTGACCCTCAGCTGTCTTAGTTGTGAAGTGGAAATAAAAGTAGCAACACCTCACAGAGTTTTATTCCAATGCTCAGATCAGAGATGGGAACCTGACCGGGGACTGTACAGAAACCAACAGTGCTTGTTATTCTTGTTCTGTTCCATCGCCCCTCTGCAAACGGGCACAGAGGCACTGAGTAACCCATGTCGGAGACTCCACGACGGATACGGCTAATTGGCTGCTCTGTCAAATCTGGGTCAGGATGTTGTTTTATTCAGCACACTCCCCAAAAGTGCCATTTGTACGCGTGAATTCAGAGCTGTCTAGGGGAGTCTGTGAGAATCAGCACATTGGTGGGCCGACAGTCGGCAGCCAGGCTTATCTCATTGTCTGTGTGAGTAGGGGCGGGAGGGGTGGGGGTGGAGGGGGCGCCACAAGTAAGTGACCAACCCCTCCACGAAAGTAGGACAAGCATGGTGAGCTTCCCTCCCTTCAAATTCCAGTTTTCTTCTGCTTCCCTCTGACACCTGGGTGCCAAGGCTGGGAAATCTCACCCCACGACAGGGCCCGAATTTTATTTAAAGAACCGTTCTTGCAGCTCTAGTCTGGGAATGAGCGCTGCCACCAGCTGCTGGGCACGAGGAAGCAGGTGGGAACAAGGTAACCTTTTAATTAATTAGACTGGTAATCAAGCATTCCAAGGCCTACTCCTGACCTCCACGAGATGGCGCCATAGCGTTTCTTCCCAGCTGCTGCCCAAAGGACAGCGCTCACCTCAAGCAGGTCAGGCCAGATCCTTTAGAGTTTCTGCTTTACCTGTTTAATTCCCATCTCATCTCCCGATATGTTCCAGAAAGTCCTCAAAAGTTCCTATCAGGTGATTGTACTTTTTCCTGTTTGCCAGCTCGATTATGGATTTTTTTCTTTCTCATACCTTTTGAGGAAATCAATTCAATGAACTCGTGGAGTGAAAAAGAAATAACTACTATATCATTCTATCATCTTGACAAAAAGTGCACCCATTTAAAAAATGCATTACTAAAAAAAAAAAAAAGGCACTAGCCTACCCCCACCCTGATTTACTGAACTGAAATTCACAGGGGTGGGACCTCAGTACTCAGCTTCTTAAAGCTCCTGGGGTGCTTTTGATTCTGATGTGCAGCCAGAGCTGAGAGCATTAAACCCCTTCGTATGATAAAGGCACGTGTAGACCACAAAATAAGTCAGTAGCAGCCACCTCCTTTTGTTCAGTACCAGGCCAAAAGTTCATCGACAATTTCTCATTCCACTTCAGGACAGAACTATTACTTTAAGTTTAAACCCTCTCTCAATGGTGCTTTGTTAAATAAAGGCTTGGGGGGCAGGGATTGGTGTAGGATTCTGCCCCCATATTCATTTCTTCCTGTACCCTCCATAATAACACTTTCTACCTACTTACCTCACAAGAGGGCTAATTTATGGAAATTGAAAACAATTTAAACAAACCTTGTTGACTGAGATGGGCGATAGAAATGTTGTATCAAACTTGTATCAAATTACTGTCATCAAGCCCATAACCTTTTTTTGGAGATTTTAAAAAGAGTATTATTGTATTAGTCATATTGAGCTGCCATAACAAAACACCACAGACTGAGTGGCTTAGACAACAAACATTTATTTCTCACTGTTCTGAAGTCCAAGACCGGGAGCCAGCATGCTCAGGTCTGGGGGTGACCCTCTTCTGGCTTACACTCGCAGCGGCCTTCCTGCTGTGTGCTCACTGCGCTGAGAGAGCTTGCCCCACCTTGAGGACTCTACCCTCTGACCTAACTACCTCCCCAAGGCTCCACGTCCAAACCCCGTCAGGTGGGGTATCAGGACTGCAACACATGGATTTTCCGGGACACAAGCGTTCAGTCCATTGAAAGTTTTACCCTGTTACCTGACCCTTCGTCCCAGTCATTATATGGAACCTGTATCTCCCACAATGATGTTCACTTGTATCAGCAAATGAGTGTCTTTCTGCCAACACCCACTACACCCGGCAGTCTCACTGACAGCCGGGTCTCACTACCACGGCTTCACCACATACATCTACGTGTTCGGGCCCCTCTCCCTCTGAAACCTCAGACACAAAGTCTTCGCAGAGAGTGGGGCTAAATGCGGGAGCTCCAGCCCCAGGCTGTCTGAGTCCCAGCATCATGCCATCCCTCATCAGCAGTGAGGCCTGCCGCAAATGGCGTAACCACCCCGCACCTAGTTTTCTCATCTGTAAAATGGGAATAACGACAGTGCCTCCTTCATAGGGTGGTTGGAATAGTTACCGGATGTGATCATCTTTCAGTACGTGTCACGTGGTGTCACCACTCCTGGGCGCTCCATCTGGATGCACCCCACACACCGCAGACTCAGCGTGTCCGTAACTGAACTCGTTACTTGCCCCCCTCACCTGGTCCACTCAGTTAACGTCATCCCTCTCAACCTAGTCACCCAAGCTGGAAGACATCATTAAATCCACATGTACGTCCCCTGCATCCACTCCGACAGGTACCAAATCCTGTCTATTCGACCTCAGAATTCTCTCTCAGCAGGGGCACTGCACCTACCGTCCACTCCTAGGAAGCATAAGCCCCAGTTGGCAAAGGGGCCTGGGCTGGGGCCCAGGCAGTGTGGAGAAAGGCACTGAGCTATCTCTTCCACCCTCACTGCCCCACCGGCCTCTTCACAGGCCTCCAGCCTCTCGCCTGCAGAAATTTCTTGAAGAAAATCAATAGCTAAGGCTTCTATCATGTTTCCTGAGCACCTGATACTGTTCTAAGCACTTTTCACCCTGTATCTCACTGAATCTTCTCAACAACCCTGCGAGGCAGGTACTATTACCATTGACCATTTTACAGATTAAGAGGGTGAGTTGCCAAAGGTCATGGCCAATAAGTAGCAGCCAGGATTCAAACCCAGGAAATCAGGCCCAGAGTACAGGTTCTTAACGACCACAGCCACCACCTCCCAGCACACGGGGCCTGGCCTAGGGCTGGGTGCTGAGGGGAGCTGGAAGGGTGGGTAGCAAAAATGTGACCTAAGACCAACTCCTGGCCTCCTCAAGTTCATACTCAAGCCAGGGAGGTGAAAGCTGTACGTTCCTGAACAAAACCACCACCAGGCAAGGCACTGCCCATTCAGTTAAAAAAAAAATGAGTTGTGAGGGCTGTATAAGGGGGTTAGATGGTAATGGTAGATACAATAAAAATTTTAAAAAATGAGTCATACTGGTATAAATGCTTTCAGAGGATGAAGTTTCCATCAGGCTGGATTTCAGGGAAGGGGTGTGGCAGGCCTGTTCTGATGGGCCGCCGAAGACAATGCCAGTCGATGTGGGGGTCAGTGAGAGCTTTTCAAATGAGGTGAGATGACAATGCAAAAGATGCCAGGGACCTGTGAGAGGTGGTTTTAGAGCGCTGGCTTCTGCCATCCTGCCAGGCCTAGACCCAAAGACACTGACAATGACCAGCTCTCCGGGGAGTGGTCTGTGGCACACCAAAGCCCTCCCAAAGCCTGCGCCCCCGCAAAAGGGCTGCATCCGCCTTCCCCCGCTTGCTCCAGACACGACCGCAGATGAGCCTGCACCTGCGCTATCAGCAAGCACCAGGAATCTTTTTAAACAAAGATGGTTTCAGAGTCTGATGACTGTCTGACCTCCACTGTAGCCACATTCTTACAGTGAAGATTTGGGGAGGGGGGTTCCACCTTCCTCCCACTTCCTCTTGCTTAAAAACAAAAACAAAAACAAAACAAACACGCTGGCGCTTCTTTTTATTTATTTTTATTTAATTTTTTTTAAATTTATTGGGGAGACATTGGTTAATAAAATGATATAGGTTTCAAGTGTACAGTTCTATAACACATTTTTATTTTGGTTTTTAACTACAGCTGACATTCAGTATTATTTTACCTTAGTTTCAGGCATACACATAGTGGTTAGACATGTATATAAGTTATGAAGTGATTCTCCCGGTCAGTCAGTGCCCACCTGGCACCACACACAGTCATCACAGTATTAGCGACTATATCCCCTGCGCCGTACTTTAGATTCCGGTGACTATTTTGTGACTCCCACTCTGTACTCCTTAATCCCTTCACTTTTTTCCCTCATCCTCCCAGCCCCCGCCCCTCTGACAGCTGTCAGTTTGTTCTATCTATGAGTTTCTGTTTTATTTTTCTTTAGATTCCACGTATAAGTGAGATCATATGGTATTTTCTGCATGACTTATTTCACTTTGCATAATACCCTCTAGGTCCACCCATGTTGTTGAAAATAGTAAGATTTCATTTTTTATGGCCAAGTAATATTCCGTCATACATATGCGTGTTACCACTTCTTTATCTAGTTGTCTATTGATGCTCACGTAGGCTGCTTCCATATCTTGGCTATTGTAAAGAGTGCTGCAGTGAACGTAGGACTGCATATAGCTTTTCCAGTCAGTGTTTTGGGTGTCTTCAGGTAAATGCCCAGAGAATTGCTGGGCCATGAGGTAGTTCTATTTTAAATTTTTGGAGGAACCTCCATACTGTTTTCCACAGTGGCTAAACCAACTAGTAATCCCATAACAAGGCAGGACAGCTTCCTTCTCTCCACGTCCTCACCTGCACTTGTTGATTTACTCATTCTGACAGTTGTTATGTGATATGTCACTGTGGTTTTTTAGTTTTCATCTCCCTGAGAATTAATGATATTGAGCAATTTTTCATATGCCTACTGGCCATCTATATGTCCTCTTTGGAGAAATTTCTAATCAAGCCCTCTGCCCTTTTTTGGGGGGGTGGTGTTAAATTGTACAAGTTCTTCATAAATTTTGGATATTAAACTCTTATCAGATATATCATTGGCCAATTTCTTCTTCCAATCAGTAGGTTGTCTTTTAGTTTTGTTGATGGTTTCTTTTGCTGATGATGGTGCGTTTTGTTTCAACAAACTAGGAACATGAATTTTTCAGAAAGATGCTTTTTTAAATACTGAATAATATGGAGCTAACAGAAATCAAAGATGTATCTTCTTGGCCTTTTCTCTGCACATACATATAACAAATTCTATTGAGAGACCAAATTTCTGCAGTGCAATATTTTGCAGATACTTCCCCAAAGCAAAATGTTGATTAATGGGATCTAATTAATTTTAATAAGATTTTTTTCCATGATCAAAATATGAACTTAGGCAAGTAAGTACTTGTAGTCTTGAGAAAGTTAACCTCTCTGAGTCCTGGTTTGTTCATCTATCTGTCATCTGCCAAATATACTTGCCAGTGTGTGCCTTACACCACACCAGCTGCTGTAAGAACTACATGCAATCACACATGATAAAGTGGGAGTCAGATGTGTGCTATGGCTATTGTTACTCTTATCAAACAAATTCAGCAGCATCCAGATGAGCTTGCTGCTCTTCTGTGTGGTGTTGGTGGTGACTCGGGACTCAAATGAAAGCAGCATGTGTAGTTACCTACAGCAAAGAGGTCAGTGTCAACAGTATCCCTATTTGAAATAAATCAGCATTTGCATTTTGAGTGTTTAGCAGAAAGTTTCCATCTAAAATAATAAAAGTAGAAAGTTTCTTGACAGCACCAGTTATTGTGTTCCAAACGGTGAAAACACAGGCTGTCAACGAAGCCAGTGCGAGCGGGTTCCCGTCTCCGGGGCCACAGAAAGCACAAAGTTCTGCCTGATGCTGACAGTTCCTCCCGTAATGTGAAGACGTTCCCCTGCACTGTTTGCTTTATTGTCCGGATTTTTTAAAAACAATCTCTGTGGTTGTCCTCATAACTTAGCCCCATTTTTCAAAACAGCTCCTGATGCGTCTATTGATATGCTGACTCCACTCTAACAGAAAGGAGACCTGCCTCAGTAAAAACTTTCCTTTTTTTCCAGCAGTTTTTCCCCCTTCTCTGCTCCCCTTTTGTAGGAGCACCATGTTTCGGAGAGCCCTCTGTTCAATTTGCTGAATGTGAATTTCTGTTCACATTCAAGTGAACTAGAATAAAAATGTAATCCATCATTCCATTGACTGTGTTTAGATATAAGTACAGAACTCTCAAGAAGTCATTAAAGAAGGAAGATTTCAAAACTAATTGGAGAATGCTGGAATCAAGGAAGAAAAAATGTTCTTAAAATCTTACATGTTTGATTTGCTCGTTTTTTCTTTTTTTGAAGATTTTATTTATTTATTTTTAGAGGGAGGGGAAGTGAGGGAGGAAGAGAGAGAGAGAGCAACATCAATGCAAGAGAAAAACATCAATTGGTTGACTCTTGTACTCACCCCAACTGGGGACCAAACCTGCAACCCAGATATGTATCCTGATCGGGAATTGAACCGGTGACCTTTCGGTTTGCAGGATGTTACCCAACCAAGTCACACCAGTCAGGGCCAGGGCTAATTTGCTCATTTTTGACACATTTTTGTACACACTTGAAGTAGAACATGTACATTCTATTATGTCCTGAATCAATGTTGGTCCGGTACCAGTAGAGAGGCACAGGGCCCCTTGTGCTGGCCCTTCTTTTCCCTCTGATGAGCCCCTGACACATTCTCCTCCCCTCCTCCAACACCCACTGTCCCTGAGGGGCCCAGGGCCCTCCCTATTCCCTTTCCAGATCCGCCTCTTATTTGCTGGCATCCTGTGCACAGGCCCCACTCTGGCCCTTTGTGCAATTTAACCGCAGGTGTTTGCACACTGCTACCCTACAGAAGCACTGTGTTGGAAGAGGTCTTACTTGAAAGCACCAGTCCAATTTGCAAGGACGTGTTCCAGGTTATTCAGTTACTCAAACTTGGAACAAACACAACTCAGACTCTCTCTCTCTCTCTCTCTCTCTCTCTCTCTCTCTCTCTCTCTCTCTCTCTCATACACACACACACACTCCCTCACACACACACCTCTGATCAGCCCTGCCCCCTACCTTCAGTGGAGGGGGTGGCAGTCTATCTGGGAGGACACTGACTTAGGAAGTGACAGTGCCTTGCTTTCCCGAATATAGAATCCACCAGCAGACGTGGGGGGTGGAGGCAGAGGTCCAATAGCACCCAGCTAGCTGGGCTGGACCTTAGGTGGGAGGAAAGGAGACAGAGATGCTGTGGGAACCAAGTCACATCAGCATTTTCCAACAAGAAACCAGTAAATACCACTGGTTACACGGGTTTTTTGTTTTCTTCAGGGTGGAGTCACAGGGGCCCTCTGCTTTCTTAGGGAGCACCAGGTAGTGACATCTAGTGGTCCCTATTTAAATTACTCTTGGACTGCGGTGCCATGAAAAAAGAAATGAAACTTAGAGTTAATTTTAAGTGCATCCGTGACAACCATTGCACGTTAGATTTCTGCCACAATCGCCTGGGTTAGCGACTTTCCCCCACAGCACCTCTGTCCCCTTTGCTGTAAACCGGGAATAATGGCACTGAGCATGCTGGGCTGTGAGAGGAATCGAAGCAGACAGCACATGCAAAGTGTTCAGAATGGCACCTGGCATGTAGTGAGTGTTCAATTAGCATTAGCTTTGTGTTATTTTCATTGATATGATGCACTGGAACATAAATATAGGTGCTAACAATTGGTTAGCTACATTAGTATTCTCCATTTATCTTTGTCATAACATAAAAGTAACATTTTAAGTACTTAGTGAAACTGCATTAATTTTCACCCACGATCTTCGAGGACTGCTGACACGGCCAGGAAGACGTGCCTTGTGCAGCACGTGGTCTTACATGCCCTCCGCATCCCTCTGCACACCTCCAGGGACTCGGGGACTTCACACTGAGTTCAGTACTATCTGATGCCTGCTGCACAGGAGCCCAACAGTGGCCCATGCTACTCCAGGCTTATGCATAATATTTGAACGTCTTAGGTGGGATGTGTTCTATTCAGTTGCCATAGTCCCCACCACTCCCTGTCACCTTGCACTAGGCCACTTCTCCCATTAAAGCCACCTTCTGGCTCTGACACTCCCTGCTTAGACACCTCAAGATACAGACCCTGTCAAAGTCCCTGGAATTGAGGGTCTTTCACAGTCTCCCCTTCTAGTCACCACTCAAAGTGCAGTCAGGGGGCTGAACAGCGGTTCCCATCCAGCCCCCGTATCTTTCCCTAGCCAGTCTCCACCATCCATCTGGAATGCCCCCCAGCGTCTTTCCACCAAACTCCTGTCCCTCTCCCAGGTCCACTTTAAATTCCACCGTGGACACTGACCCCTGGCTGTTACAGCCCTCCGCGATGCCTTCCCTCTCATGGTTCTATCATTGACATGTGGGGCTGACAAGCTCCACGGACAGTTGTGGGAGGCTAATGACTCCACAGGCACTTGGTACCCAGTACGTCACACCTGTGCCTTACTTTCGTCATCTTATCCTCCTCACCTGATAGCTCTGTCACCTATTGTACTTTTTGTGCATGTCTCTTTACAAATAATTTAAAAATTATGGTGCAATACGCATAACATAAAATTCACCACTTTGACCATTTCTAAGTGTACAGTTCAGTGGGGTCAGACATGTTCGTGCTGCTGCGCAACCACGACCACCAGCCACCCGCAGAACTTCTCCCAGAACTGAAACTCGGCGCCCACACACTGATGCCCACTCCCTCCGCCCCCAGGCCCTGGAGGCCACCCTTCTACTCTGTCTCTGAATTTGCCTAGTCTTAACTACCTCATAAATGGTATTTGTCCTTTTGTGACTGGCATATGTCACTTACCATAATGTCTTCAAGGTTCATCCAAGTTATAGTTATGTGTTGGAATCTCCTTCTTTATAAGGCTGATTATTCCAGTGTGTGTGTGTATGTACATATGTATACACACACACACACACCACATTTTGTTTATCCATTCATTATGGATGGACACTTGAGCTTCTTCCAACTTTTGCGAATAATATGAACGTGAATTGTGAATAATGCTGCTATGATTATGACTGTACAAATACCTAAGACCCTGCTTTTAATTTTTTTGGGTACATACTCAGAAATGAAATTTCTGGATATGGTAATTCCATGATCAATTTTTTGAGGAACCATTACATAAATTTCCGTAGAAAATGCACCATTTTACACTCCCACCAGCCATGTCGAACACATTATTTTCTGGGGCCTTTAATAATAGCCATCCTGAATGGTGTAAAATGTCCACTACCCGAACTTCTATTCTGCACTTTGCTTTTTGCTCCCTTGTTGCCTTGTCTTCTCTTTCCTAACACAATCACAAACTTCTTGATGACAGAGATTGCCATAGACAATCTGTGTGACTCTCCCTCCCCCTCCCCGGCTCGCACCGGCCCCTGCCATGGAACTCTGCACAAGTACAGGGTCTCGATCCTCACAGTGTGGCCCCTTGCGACATAAGCACACCTGGGAGCTTGTTGAAAATGCAGGTTCTCAGGCCCTGCCCTAGAACTACTGAACCAGAATCTGTATTTTAATAAGACCTCAGGCGGCGGGTGTTGGGGGGGTGGTTTGCGCACAATAATGTGCGGGCACTTTAAGAGTGAGTGGCACTGGGATCGGGAAAGCAACTTACCTTCGTTCTGTCATTAGGTTCTGCCGCCTCCTGTTCTGGGTGTGCTCTATATGTGTTTGGTGATTGAAAGTTAACACCCACTATCCAGCATTTGTCAAAAATATGAAAAAGCATCTCTTAAAAATTAGCTCAAATCAGGCTGAAAGACAGGGCAGAGGAAACCATCATGGCCTGAGGACACACGATGACTGAAGGGCACAGGTGTCCTGGACGGGACCTGGCAGAAGAGGGTCACCACGCAAACATTGAGAGATCTGAATGAAGTGTGACTTCAGTGCATAACGGCGAATGAACAAGGGCGTATGAGCTGTGACGAATGCAGCATACAAATGGAGGGTGCTCATAACAGGGAGAACGGGCTGCGGGAACTCTCTGAACTACCCTCCCAATTTTACTGCTAATCTAAAACTACTCTAAAATAAAAAAAGTTTATTTTTAAAAAGGAGGCAGAGAATAGACAGAGCATCAGAATGACAGCGCCGATGTGTGGGACGTAGCGTTTGCGTCACTAACTTCCCGCTGGGGCGCAGGTTGGTGCCTCCCGGACACCTGTGTAACCCAAGTGACACCTTTGAGGCTGGAGGAAAGATGGCCAGCAGCTGGCTGCCCCTGACCCTGACATCAGTCCAGCCTCCTTCTGCTGGGCCTGAAAGGGGCCCCCGCAATCTAAACGGCTCCTCATCTTTCTCCTTGAGTGGAGCCGCCTGCTAAAAGGGTGCCGAGAATTTGGGGTTAAGGACACAGAACACTAAGAAATGTTCCAGCGCTATGCTGCCTGCCTTCCCTGGGTTGAGATGTATATTTTTGAGATTAAAATTTGCCCAGTCCTGAGCGGCAAGCGCTGGTCTCTCCATGAGACGCTTGTTGCAGACCTTCAGGAGGACAGGAGAGACAAGTTCAACCACAGCACCTGAGGGAGACTTGGGGACCTGAGATCATTTCCAGTTCAGAGGGCGAAGAGTGAAATGGCTACTAAACAGCTGAAATACCATTACCCTGAATTACTAAAAGTTTAATACTCAAAACAACGGGAAAACAAACCAACTGTGAACAGCTTACACGCCACACGCTTCACACGTGTCGTCCTTTTATTGCTCACGATACCTCTTGGATGAAGGGCTGTTGTCCCCGTTTTACAAGATGAAAACACTTGAGACTCCAAGCTTAGAAAACGACACATAGGTCACACGACCAGCACGTGGCAGAGCTGGACTCTGAGCCCAGGTGCTTCCGATGGCCACGCTGGTGCTCCGCCCACTAGGACCAGTCCACCCAGGCCAGGAGGACGATGGCCCCGCACGCCTGGCACTGGCCCAACCCCAGCTGCAGTCCTGCATTTAGTCCAGGCCAACAGACGATACCTTACAATTCAAAAACGTCCTTCTTGGTCCAGTACAGGTCTCTTTCTAGAGCTTTCTTCTTTCTGATAACTTGAGTGCAATCTAAAAAATTATAATTCCCATCAATATGAAAAAAACTACCATTGGGAAAATGTCTTGTTGGGCCATTTGCATTTCTTCAAGTTCCTGTGCTCAGAGAACCAATTAGAAAAGCATTTATGCAGTCGCTCTGTTCCACTATCAGAAATTAAAATGCTTAATTTAATTTAATTATCCAAAGTAACATTAATCAAAAGGACAAAAACAAATGGAAGAGAAAGCACTTTAACCCAAGGCTGAATAGTCTGCTGTCTTGTACAAGGAGCTCATTCGTCAAAGCCATGAGACCAAGCTTCCCAATTTTACAGAGAAAAGAAGGCTAGGTTTGGTGCTAAGGGACCTGGTTTTAGTGCTACTCTGCTACTAAACGGCTGCAGGGACTTTCGGAAGTCACAAAACCCTCACAGACCATTTTCCCAAGCTCTCAAAAATTCTGTAATTCTGCCATTACTCCCCACCACCAACACCCCTTAAAGAAACCTATCATCTCCAAGGTCTGACGTCCCTGCAGTGGTAGACTTCACTACCTTGGGGGTACCGCGTTCACGGCCTTGTGGAGAACGACATGCCCCGAACCTGTGGACTCAGGCCCAAACATGAGATTAGCTATGGACAAAAAATGGTGAGCAGACAATACACTGCATGTGTCACTTCTGGACAGAAGCTTTAGGAGTCGGCAGTCCCCTCGCCACGGTCTCCATTCTCTTTACTCCATAGGACCAGCAATGTTCCGATAGGAGCTGGCGGTCAACCCAAGTCCCAGGACGAGATGGCAGGGAGAGGAGCTACAGAACACGAGCAGGAAGCACAAACGAGAAATAAACTTTTGTTGCCACAAGTTGTGAGACTCTGGGTGTGCTTCTTAGCACAGCAAAACCTAGCCTACCCTCACTCACCACTATACCTGCAATCGCCAAATCACTTAGTCAGTATCTGCAAAAGACGTGGTCTGCGTGATCACAGGCTCCAATTTTGGAACTGTCTCAGACACATACATGCTAAAATACGTCTTTTACACAAATTAAGCATTTACTCAAAAGCTTTTTATTTAAATTACCACTAAAAATAAGTTGACTTGCTAACCTGGAAATTCTGTAGCAGCTGCTCTCTCCTCTTACTAATTACTATGGAATTACTCAGAAAGGCAAAAATACCTAGTGCATCTGTCATGAGCAACAAAGCAAAACACTAGCTATTCGTGGCAAAATGCGTACTTAAGGGAGGCCCAAGATTCTCAGTCAGAGATTCAGAGAAAATTTAGAAATGTAGTACTACAACAACATTAAAATTATTAATGGCAAGATAAGTAAAAAAACTAAAGTTCAATTTAGAAAATGCTTTGCATAAACTATATATTCCATAAATATAGGAGGAATAAAACTTGCTTTTTCTAGTTGAAGAGGCTTCTAAGATCCTATTTGGAATTTGGTTTCCATAGAAACCAGTATAATTCTGGATGGGATTCCATCATAATTGCTGCACAATTTGGTGCACACAGAACGAACCTACCTCACTGTCTCAACTTAAACCAAAGTCATAACTCTGGCTTGAATCCCTCGATGAGTCTCACAATTTGAGGCTTAAGTATCTATAGAAAATTCAGGCTCATCATAGCGATGCTCCTTCAGACTTAGATACCTGGCTGTCCAAGGGACGGAAATAGCTTTCAAAGGAGCGGATGACCTACACTTGTGCTACCTGAAGCCAAGTGATGACTTGTCATTCATTCGGGACCAGGTACGCGTGTCTCTGTATGTATACTCAGGCATGAGAGTGGTTGGGGAAGATTTTCTTACGTATAGTAGCGATCACTGTGCTTTGGATAAACCACAAAAGCTGTGACACAGCCACTATGCAAAAATATGATTGCAGTAACAGCTAACATTTATTGTGTGCTGTTTTTAACTGTTTCTACATTCATGCAACAATCTTATGAGGTAGGTACTATTATCTCCATTTTACAGATGGGGAAATGGGGGCACATTGCGTTTACACAGGTTGCTCAATAAAATGTAGCAGTTAGAGGTAGAACTGGGATTTAAACCTGGGCAGACTGACTCCAGAGCCTTCACTTTTAACCACTAGGCTTTTCTACCTCTTTGAGCATCTCAGAAATTTGCAACTACAAATATAAAATAGGCTTAGCTCAGATTAAAAACACAGGCATTGCACCTATTCCAATAGTTCTCAAGCTCTAGGGCAAAAAAGTAGCTGGGGCTGCTTAATGGAAATGCATGTTCTCAGGCCCTTTACCCAGAAATTCTGATTCAACGAGTCAGGGGTGGGACCCAGGCACCTGCATTTTAACAGCACCTCTAGTGATTCTGATGCAGGTGATCTGCAGGTTACACTTTGGAAGATACAGACCTATCCTATCCCAAATCGGCTGATGAACAGCTGCAGATAGATGGGGCAACTTTCCCTATGCAAAAGAAGGCTGAGACACAGAAGATAGCCTTTTAAAAACCTGAGAGGACAGAAAAGCAGAAACTAAAAGTCTTAAAACAATAAATCTCTTGTACTTTAATCCTTGGACTTCTCCTTGGACCTTCGATCACAGTCAATTTCTTCTAGTTCTGCCCACAGCTCTAAGAAGCAGAGTGATCTAGTCTTCAAGATCACCGAAGATTAGGAACAAAGATAACAGGGGAAACGGGACCTCAGCTGGAAACACCGACAGCAGCAAAGGCAGGTACACCAGGAGCAAGGAAGAAGGCAGCACAGAGAAGTGTTCAAACACAAACGTTCAAAGAAGCACCGAGCCTGCGAGCATCAGCGTTGAGACCATGACCCCTCCACACATCTGCAGAAGGCACGGTTTTTCAAAACACAGTAAAAAAAAATGTTTTTAATGTTGAGCCAAAAACAAAAAGGAGGGGTAGTTCGTGATTTATACTATTCTGTATACTATTTTCAAAAGACAATGATATCAAATATTTAAGGAAATTTTCCACTGAAAACCGTTGAAGTTATAAAAATGTGAGTGCTTATAACCAGTTGGTATGCGACCATTCTCTCTCTTGGGCCAGAGAGACGCAAGCCAGTTTACTGGTGAGGGTGGGTGAAGTCAAGGGGAAAAGGCCTGACTGGCGACTGGGACCTGGGTTTGGAAGAGGGATGTAACCCGCCATAGTGTGGCTTGTCCTGCGCTGCCTGGGAGCCGTGCGTTGCACTGACCTTGGCACAGTGACCAGACTCTCATGGTGAACGAAGATCAGCACTGCATCGGCGCTTGCACCTGGGGAGGATTTGTGATTACCGTGCAGGCATTCGAGGACACGTCTGCCCACGGTCATTTTCACCCAGACTCTTTTCCATCAGTAAAACTGGAGGACAGAAGTCATTTCAGATCACTTCCGGTTACCGCTCTGCCTTGGGAATATCATTCTGTATACCAGCATCTTTTCCATCCTACTTCTACTCCTCATGGACAGTTAGAATTGATTCAAAAAGTTAGATGTATGTATGTATAAGACAAGAGAGATAGTAAAATAAAGGGGGATTACTCTCAGTTTTTGAGTTCCCTCTATCAAGCAGCAATGGCACAACGTAGTTGCTCGGTGCATTTTCAATGGTTGGGTAGGTGGGCAGGAGGGCGTATGGGTAGATGAGTAAATGAACACGTGGGTTACCAAAAGAAGGAGTGGGGGAAAGTGTTGTATACATGAATTATGGGCTTTTCTGATAATACAGAAGATGGTTATCTCCCCAGCAAAAGAATATCAGGAATAATGCTTAAACGGTGTTAAAATGAGACATGGACGAAATACGGTCAGCCAGCCACCACATATGTATGTGTGTGTGCCTGTGGTCACGTGTGTAGGCACTTAGTGTCAAGGAGAGAGCATGGAGGTGCTCCCCAGTAGAGTTGGTGTTCTCCCTCTTTCACCGTCCCGGAAAACTCAAACAACTCACACAGATGCTCCGAGACCAACAGGAGGACCCTGTCACGGAAGTAGGGGCCAAGCCAGCAGGACATGTGTCTGCCCAAAGGCGCAGGAGAGACCTTCAGACTGAGCGGCAGTTGGTGTGGGAGCTGAGTGGGTAAAGAGGGCCCAGGCACTAGGTCAAGCTCTAAAAAACTCAGGAAAAAGTTACTGTGCTTCGATTTTGTCTCCAGCTCAAGGCTTGTAATCCTGTGGCCTGCAGTGCTGACTCATGTCCATCCCCAAGTCAAAGTCCTCAGAGTTTACGGGTCCTGGTTCTGTTTACTATGAGCCCTACTCTCTTTGGAAAAGGGGGTCCTTCTCAGGCTGAGAGTTACCTGAGACAGTCCATGGGAGGTGCTAGGGTCACAATAGCTGAACTGAGAGAGAGTGTCAGGCATTTCTACTTCCATCTGGGCTTTGGTGGGATCAGGTGATGGACGGCATTCTTCTCCTTACCCTTCTAGGGTGTCTATTGTTTGGGGCTCCTGGGTAAGAACTAATCAGGGCTCAGGAACAGAGAGGGAGCTATGTCCCCATTGCTCTGACAAGTTAAAAGAAAGAGAGGCTGTCCTTGTGACTGTAACCTTGTAATGTTATAAGTATTCTGGCTGCCTCTGGTGGATATTCCCGCTGGTTCCAAAGGCAAGGAGAAAGCAGAGTACCTCTCTTTGTGTGTAATAGTAAAGAAATAGGTTAAGCTGTGAGATACACACCATATGACAGAAAACAGAAGCTTGTACAACAGGTCTAACCAAGCAGCAATAAGGAAACAGATATTAAAACACTCAATATAAAAATGGAACTCAGGGGATTACAGGAACTACTTTAAAGGACACATGGACCAAATCAAGGGGGAGGGTGGAGGTGGGGGAGGGAGGGGGGTTTGGCTGGGGTGGGGTGGAGGGCTGGGGAGAAAAGGCATACAACTGTAATTGAATAACAATAAAAAATTAAAAAAAAAATGGAACTCTAAACTTCATCTACGAATAAGGGTAGGAAAGTAAGAATATCAGTTAAACTTAAGGAAAAAAACCATTTGGACATGACATGAAAAAGAGAAGCAAGGTGTACAGATGAAATCTGACCAATGAACTGTCTCAGCAACACCCAGTGACACACGTCTGAGCCACGACAACGCCTGACGTGCAGTGACCGCCTTCCAACGCCAGGCACGGCTGCCTGCTGGACAAGAGCCTTTTCAACGAGGAGAAGGGTCTTGTCTGCAAGGGCATTTCCAAGTGAGCAGTGAGCTGGGATTACTTGGGTGGTGGAATCAAAAGACCATTTTGTCTTCCTTCTCGTGAAGACTATTTGGGGACAGTAAAATCATTGGGGAATATTCAGAAGACGGTTGGATACGTCTGTCAAAGAAATGAAGGCTGAGACTATGATTAAGTCAGGACTCTCTCTGGAGAGCTCTAACAAATAAAAGTCGAGTAGTAAAGAGAAGCCCGCTAAGGAAACAGGACATGCGCAAGGAGGGTGGCACTACAGTCTAGAGACAGAGGTGTGTCCCAGAAGTCAAGGGTAAGGAGAGTTTTCAGAGAGGTGAAATGTTCTGGAGATGATAGGAAGTATTCCACGAAGGCTTGGGAATTGGCAGTGAAGTCTTGGTGGCTTTTCAGAGAGCGTTTCAGAATGGAGCGAAGGGGCAAGAAGCCAAATGTTTCTGTCTGAGAGGTAAATTGGCAATGAGGAAATAAAGGCAGTGAATAAAATGTTGCTCTTCCAAGACCTCTGACAGCAAAGGAATGAGAGAGAGATCCAACAGTATCCTGGGGAAATTGTAAGGAGTTGCTAGTTTTCGTTTTTATTCTTGCTTTGCCCTCAAAACAGGGTATACTTAAGTACCACTGCAGCCAAAGGAGTTCTCAGAGGGTGAGGTGGGGGTGGAGACTGAAGTTCAAGAGCATAATCAAAGTGGTAATTAACAGATGACGAGACAGGTGATGGGGTTGGAGGATCAAGAACGCACCTGGAGCCCTGGCCACTGTGGCTCCATTGGTTGGGCGTCACCCAGCAAAGTGAAAGGTGGCTGGTTTGATTCCCTTTCAGGGCACATGCCTAGGTAGTGGGCCCAGTCTCCAATTGGGGTGCATGCGAGAGGTAACCAATCAGTGTTTCACACATCGATGTTTCTCTCTGTCTCTCCCTCCCTCCCTTCTTCTCTCTCTAAAAATAACTAAATAAAATCTTTCAAAAACAAAACAAAACAAAACAAAACACAACAAGAACACACCTGGAGGAGGAAGCCCTAGAAAGGAAAGCTCAGGTATTTCCTCTCTGAAACAAAGTGGGAGTACGGGAAGGAGAAGAGCTCAAACCAGGGCACCTAGAATGTGCTGTACATAAATACATACATTTAACCTGCCATGTGCATCTGTGACTTGCCCTCAAAATACACAGCACCCTGAGACATTAAAACAATTTTTTCCAAATTTAGTTCTGTACCACCTGTTTCAGTAAGCAGAAAGATACACAATCCAGTTGAGAATGTCCAATAAAATAAAGTTGTAAATCAGCACATACAGAGTTAAAACTTCAAGCAAGGAAAAATGTCACTCCAACAGTGGGGTGATTGCTGGGGGGAGGGGTGTAAGGGGACTAAATGGTAATGGAAAAAATACAATAAAGATTAAATAGAAGGAAGGAAGGAAGTGAGGGAGGGAAGGAGGGAGGGAAAGAAGGGAGAGGGAGAGAGAGGAAATGTCACACTTCTGACAGCCGAAGTTTGACTTAATGAAAACAGGGGTATCATTTGCATCAACCCATCAACCCATCCTCCCTTACCATTTGATTCACCTAGAAATGTCAGTAGGCTATTAGGAAAAGGGAGATGAAAAGTTTCTTAACATGAAAATGTTTTCATTTTGAGAATATTGTCAAAATTTAAAAGAATATTTGACACCCTTTCTAAATATTAAAACACCCTGGCTGGTGTAGCTCAGTGGGTTGAGCACGGGCTGCAAACCAAAGGGTCGCTGGCTCGATTCCCAGTCAGGGCACATGCCTGGGTTGTGTGCCAGGTTCCCAACAACGGACGTGCAAGAGGCAACCACACACTGATATTTCTCTCCCCGTCTTTCTCCTTCCCTTCCCCTCTCTAAAAATAAATAAAATCTTTAAAGAAATATTCTTTCTCTGTAGACATTTCTTTATGATAATTCATTATAAAAATAAATAAATAAATATTAAAACAGTGCCCTTTTTCCTTTTTGCACTTTTATTTGTGAATCAGTGATGTTTATTAAGTGTAAAATGTCAAGTGTAAAAAGTGCACATTTATCAAGTGCAAAAATATCATTTGATTAAAGACTTCACAGAATTAGAGACCACATGCATGGAACTATATACACAGAGCCTTGAAAGGAAGAAAACAAAAAAGCTGAAAGTAGCCCAGTGTTTCTTTTTCACTTTCTTCCTTCAATTCCCTCCTCTTCAGAAGGGGTACAGCTTCTTCTTCACCTTAGTGGGCATGGGGTTTTTACATCTGGTCTTCCTAAAAAGGTTTTCTCTGGTATAATATATATTTAACGTTAAGGCTATGTATGTTCAAGAATTGTAAGCCCCTTGTCATCAAAAGTTACAACAAGTTCCCTCAAAACTGGAGTGACGGCATGTGAGCCACCACACAGGGATCCACGGGGCTCCACTCAGCTCCACTCTTCAGCACTCTGCTTATTACTTGCGTCTCTCCCCTCCAAACACACCTGCATCCTCTCCATCCAAATGTACACCACTCTCGCTTTAACTCTTGCAAGTAAGCCCAGTTTGTTTAGTTTTCAATCTTCATTATATACTGAGTGAAGGGCAGAGACGACCACACAGTCCATAACCATTCAAGACAAGCGGTGGAGGAAATGAGAAACCATCACCAAGTTTACAAAGAACTCCATCGATGGCTCAGCTCATACAAAAGCAAGGTGCTTCAGAGTGCAAAAGCAACAGATTCATCCCAAGTACAACATAAAAATCTGAAGAATAATCAAGAATTGTATCTATTGCTACAAGTTTTCTAAAATCTCCGGTTTTATGTTGAACAAGAAGTTCAATATCCCTTCTCAAAGAGGTGCTGGCATGTCATAGCTCTCTCTCTCCAATATGCTCGACTTGTGTGTGTGAAAGCATGGACTTCATTTTAATGATGTAACCTCTACATTTGTTTCAGTCCTCCCTGCAAAGATACGTGATTAGATGTTCGGTGTGATTTTTCCTTAATGAAATGACATGAAGTCAAAACAACTAGAGAGCTTAATGTTCTGCTGGGACCCACAGCACCCCATAACCTATGACGTTGCTGCCACAGCTCACCTAGCAGATGGTGCACAGACCTCACAACTGTAATCTTCCTAGTGATTTGGGGGCTGTTTTGAGGTTGCTTGAGTTGCTACTTCCCGACAATGCTTGCATTTGGAAAATTTGAGGAGGTTCAAGAACAGAAAGACTGAAATAGGTTTGTACAAAAAAATATCAAAAGAGAATAAACTCAGGATCAAGGCCACAATGGGGATGGAATGGGCATAGTACTCACATTTAATCTTAATCTTGGGATTAACTTTAAATAGCTTTCCCCCAGCAAAGTGGTAGATGGTCTATTTTGAAAAACAACTGAAGGGTACAACTTAGAGAATTGAAAGCATTTCTGTTATCACAAAGCCAAAAAGAGAACCTCTGCAAACACAGACAAATCAGAACTGTGCCCTGGGGACACATGCACCTGGGCGCCATGGTGACGACCGATGTTTCAGATGGATCACAACGAATGGATCAAGACAGAGGTAAATCTCCCTCCTTCTAAACACCTAAGCCTGCACTGAGATGTTAAGATAGGCTGTGGGACGAGAGTCCCCCATCTTCTCAGGTGGCCAGCATTTAAATAAACCGATTTCCTTTTCCACCGGAAAAAAAAAAAAAAGACAGAGGTACATCAAATGTCAAGAAGACACTAATGTGTCTAGTTTAAGGACCACTTGTTTACAAGTCAAAGTTAAATTGAGAAAAACATAAAGTGGTTAAAAATGAATGTTTGTAGCCCATGGTTGTGTAATTATTTAGCTTGCGATGGCTTCTCTTCATCACTTTTGCTTGTATTGTGCTTGTATATTTCTTTCATATTTAAGCAGCTTCCAAAAAGCCTTTACATAAGGGACATTGTAATTTTCTAAGTGGATAGTCCTAAAAATGGCATTAAAAGATTCTATGCTACTTTAGCTTTGAACTGTGAAATAAAGAGGAGAGAAATGCTTACCTCAATTGTTGCTTGTTGATGTAGCACACCAGCTCTGATGGCCACTGTTGAATCTTACCCCCAAGCACACCATTATGTCATTGAGAGTGACCTGACAGTGTAGCAATATGGTAGGCAGCACTCATTTAAAAAGGCGAAACCAGAAATCTAAAACCCAGTACCAACCTCAGACCTACTGGCCATTGTGGCGAACTCATTTGCAACTGCTAGCTTCTCTAGTGCTGGACTGGTGAGGAAATTCTGAATGTTACTGTTCTTCCAGTCCTACCCCACCTCCAAACCTTTATTTTCATCTGTATAAATTAGGAATTATGATTTACTGCCAACAAGAAATGGTCCAAAAGAAGTTTCTCTTTCACACCATACAAAATGCAACAGAGCAAGCTTCACAGCCGAGAGTCTGGGAACAGGGCAGTGGGAATCAAGAAAGACAAGGACCTTCTCCAAATTCTCCCAAACTGCCTACTTCAGTCTACCTGAGTCAAGGTGTGCACACAAACTGGATACCTGGCTAGCCTTCAGCCTGTAAAGCAGATGAAAAAGTAGAAATAAGAAAAAAATAATTCTCAACAAAATATTGGCAAACCGCATCCAGCAATACATTAAAAAGATCATCCACCATGACCAAGTGGGATTCATCCCAGGGATGCAAGGATGGTACAATATTCGCAAATCAATAAACATAATACATCACATATACAACAGCAAAGACAAAAATCACATGATCATATCAATAGATGCAGAAAAAGCCTTTGATAAGATACAGCACCCATTTCTGATAAAAACACTCAGCAAAGTGGGAATAAAGGGAGCATTCCTCAACATAATAAAGGCCATATATGAGAGACCTACAGCCAACATCATACTCAACGGACAAAAACTTAGAGCTTTCCCACTAAGATCAGGAACTAGACAAGGATGCCCTCTCTCACCACTCCTATTCAACATAGTATTGGAAGTCCTAGCCACAGCAATCAGACAAGAAAAAGCAATAAAAGGCATCCACATTGGAAAGGAGGAAATGAAACTGTCACTTTTTGCAGATGACATGATAGTATACATGGAAAATCCTATAGACTCCACCAAAAAACTACTCGACCTAATAAATGAATTTGGCAAAACAGCTGGATACAAAGTCAATACTCAGAAATCAAAGGCATTCCTGTACACCAACAACGAAACTGCAGAAACAGAAATCAGGAAAAAAAATCCCATTTGATATAACAACAAGAAAAATAAAGTACCTAGGAATAAACCTAACCAAGGAGGTAAAAGACCTGTACTCGGAAAACTACACAACATTGAAGAAAGAAATTAAGGAAGACACAAACAAATGGAAGCATGTACCATGCTCATGGATTGGAAGAATTAACATCATCAAAATGGCCATACTACCCAAAGCGAATTATAGATTCAATGCAATCCCTATTAGAGTACCCATGACATATTTCACAGATATAGAACGAACATTTCAGAAATTTATATGGAACCATAAATGACCCCGAATAGCTGCAGCAATTTTGAGAAAGAAGAACAAAGCAGGAGGGATCACAATACCTGATATCAAACTGTATTACAAGGCCACTGTCATCAAAACAGCCTGGTACTGGCATAAAAACAGGCACATAGACCAATGGAACAGAACAGAGAGCCCAGAAATAAACTCAAGTCTTTATGGTCAATTAATATTTGACAAAGGAGGCAGGAGCATAAAATGGAGCAAAAACAGCCTCTTCAACAGATGGTGTTGGGAGATCTGGACAGCTACGTGCAAAAAAATGAAACTTGATCACCAACTTACGCCACACACAAAAATAAACTCAAGATGGATAAAAGACTTAAATATAAGTTGTAACACCATAAAAGTCCTCGAGGAAAACATTGGCAGGAAAATCTCAGACATTCCACGCAGCAACATCCTCACAGACATGTCCCCTAAAGCAAGGGACATAAAGGAAAGAATAAACAAATGGGACCTCATCAAAATAAAAAGCTTCTGCAAGGCTAAAGAAAATAGCACCAAATTACAAAGAGAACCAACAGTATGGGAAAACATATTTGCCAATGATACCTCAGACAAGGGCTTGATCTCCAAAATATATAAGAACTCACACGACTCCACTCCAGGAAGACAAACAACCCAATTAAAAAATGGGCAAAGGACTTGAACAGACACTTCTCCAAGGAAGACATACAGAGGGCCCAGAGACATATGAAAAGATGCTCAGCATCACTAGCCATCAGAGAGATGCAAATTAAAACCACAATGAGTTACCATCTCACACCAGTCAGAGTGGCCAGCATAAACAAATCCACAAACAAATTTTGGAGAGGATGCGGAGAAAAGGGAACCCTAGGGCACTGTTGGTGGGAATGCAGACTGGTGAGGCCACTGTGGAAAACAGTATGGAATTTCCTCAGAAAACTAAAAATGGAACTGCCCTTTGACCCAGCAATTCCGCTGCTGGGATTATACCCTAAGAACCCTGAAACACCAATCCAAAAGAGCCTGTGCACCCCAATGTTCATAGCAGCACAATTTACAATAGCCAAGTACTGGAAGCAACCTAAGTGCCATCAGCAAATGAGTGGATCCAAAAACTATGGTATATTTACACAATGGAATTCTAAGCAGCAGAGAGAAAGAAGGAGCTTATACCCTTTGCAACAGCATGGATGAAACTGGAGAGCATTATGCTAAGTGAAATAAGCCAGGCGGTGAGGGACAAATACCATATGATCTCACCTTTAACTGGAACATAATCAACAAAAGAAAAAAGCAAACAAAATACCACCAGAGACATTGAAGGGGGGAACTGTCTAGCAGTGGCCAGGGGGGAGTGAGGTGGGGACAGTGGGAAGAGGGGATTGCAGGAACTATTATAAAGGACACATGGACAAAATCGGGGGGGATGGTGGGGGTAGGGGAGGGAGGTGGGTTCAGCCGGGGTGGGGGGAGGGAAGGGGAGAAAAGGCATACAACTGTACTTGAATAACAATAAAAAAAAAATAGGCACTGTGCTTTAAGTGCAAAGGAAGTGGCAATAGAAATAAAATAATAATTGCTCAAGAGGCAGATTAAATTAAAAACCCAGGTCTCTGGAACATGTCAAATGCCCCATGAGGTGTAGAAAATATATTTTTATTGTGACACAAGAGCTCCTCATTTCATAGAAAATGAACTTCTGGAATCTGAACTTCAAAGAAGTCACTCCTTCAATCATTAAAATGGGATAAACTGCAGTTTTAAGGGAATAGCGCCCCCAGGTGGTTTTTCACAAGACTTCAGAAAATGTTCAACGTCTCTTGTTATACCATAAAACAGTGCATTTTCCCCTGGGGGCAATTTTGTTTACGTTTCGTTTTAAATGTGACTTTAGCTGACCTTAGATCATTGTAGAAAAAGAAATGTACAAAGGAAGAACTGCATTTACAGCAGGAGGTGTTGCTCCATCTACCTCTGTGCTTGGTAAAGACCAGGCTATGAGGAGGGAACTCACGAAAACCACTCCCAACAGATGCTGAAGAGTCCGCCCAGAGCTCGAATACCCTTCTCCGTGAAAAAATCGGCGGAATGCTGTCCTCCTTCTCCGCAAAAGGCATTTAACTGCGGTGAACCTGGGCCTGGGAAAGCAGGACCAGGAACCATGTAAGCATCGCAGGCAGGCAACAGGAGCCTGTGCAGCCAGGGATGGGGTTTCCCGGGGACTCTTGTGGGGACTAGGCGCCCTCTGTCACCTGGAGAGTGCCGACGCCGAACCTTGACCCCCGTAGGACACCTGAATCCCGCGATAAGCGGCCCTCTGCCTCCACGGGGCTGGGAAACAAGGGGCTGTGGGGCGATCAACGGGCCTACGTGGCGGCAAAACCACAGACCCCTCCGTCACGTCCCCACCACTGCGAAGATCCCCCTGTTCTTCGATCCGTAAAGGGGTCCCCCTTTACGGATGGAAGAACAGGGGGGAGCCCCCCAGGAGATGGCTTTTGTCCGAGCCGCGGCTGGTTAGTTTCGGGCCCAGACGCGGGGCCGCGCACGCGCAGGCAGGCCCCCCCACCACAAGCGTCCCTCCGGGCAACGGGCCCCACCCTTGAGACTTCAGGCCAGGTTCACAGGATCCCTGGGGTCGTGTCCGGGGAAACGGAAGCCTTCCCTGCCACCCAGAGGACCGCGCGTTTTCCCGTGGACCACACTATCCAGCAGCTCTGCCACCCCCGCACAGGCAGAGTGCCCAGGGAAGACCTGCGGACGTGGGGCCTGGGCGGGGGGCCTGCCAAGGTTCCACGCCAGGTGGAGCGGGTCTGGGCGGGCAGGACCATCGCCCTCGGACCCGTTCTTCTCTGGTGTCACAGGCCTGGGCCCAGCCCTGGCGGCTAAGAGTCTTGCTTTGGCTCACACAGCCCACCCTGCCCCGAGGTGGCAATCTTTGCCCGGGAGGCTTCCACTCTAAAGTCTGTGCTACCTACGCGAGTCGGGACTGTGACCCCTGCAACCTCGGTCTCCCAGAGCTCCAACTCCCCTATCTGTGAATGCCGGGGCGGCCTCTTGCCCTTGGTGTCCGCAAAAGGCATTCACCTGCGGCAAACCTGGGCCCGGGTTGGCAGGACCAGGCCCCATGGCAGGAGCCTGGGGAGGCCACTGGAGCCACGGGGGCCGGGGCTGGGGATTTTGCCGGGGGATCTCTCGGGGCCCAGGCCCTCTCTCTCGCCCGGGGAGTGCCCACGCCGTCCCTTGACCCCCGCAGGACACCTGCATCCCGCGATAAGCGGCCCTCTGCCTCCACGGGGCTGGGACACAAGGGGCCGTGGGGCGAGCAACGGGCCTACGTGGCGGCAAACCCGCAGACCCCTCCGTCACGTCCCCACCACTGAGAAGATCCCCCTGTTCTTCCATCCATAAAGGGGTCCCCCTTTACGGATGGAAGAACAGGGGGGAGCCCCCCAGGAGATGGCTTTTGTCCGAGCCGCGGCTGGTTAGTTTCGGGCCCAGACGCGGGGCCGCGCACGCGCAGGCAGGCCCCCCCACCACATGCCTCCCTCCGGGCAACGGGTCCCACCCTTGAGATATCGGGCCAGGTTCACAGGATCCCTGGGGTCGTGTCCGGGGAAACGGAAGCCTTCCCTGCCACCCAGAGGACCGCGCGTTTTCCCGTGGACCACACTATCCAGCAGCTCTGCCACCCCCGCACAGGCAGAGTGCCCAGGGAACACCTGGGGACCTAGGGCCGGGCGGGGGGCATTCCCCTGTTCAGCGCCAGTGGATCCGGCCCGGGTGGGCGGAACACACGCCCACTGACGGGTTCTGCCGGGGGGACTCAGGCCTGAGCCCTGCCTGGGCTGTTAAGACTCTTGCTTTGGCTCAAACTGCCCCACTCTGCCCCCAGGCGGCAAATATGGACTGGCCACTTCCACTCTCTAAAGTCTGGCCTAAACTCCGCCAGAAGCGACTGTGTCCGCTGAGACCTCGGTCCCCCAGAGCTCCAACCCCCCTCGCAGTGAAGGCAAGCGCGGCCTCCGGTCCTTAGTGTCGGCAAAAGGCATTCACCTGCGGCGAACCTGGGCCCGGGTGAGCAGGACCAGGCCCCATGGCAGGAGCCTGGGGAGGCCACTGGAGCCACGGGGGCCGGGGCTGGGGATTTTGCCGGGGGATCTCTCGGGGCCCAGGCCCCCTCTCTCGCCCGGGGAGTGCCCACGCCGTCCCTTGACCCCCGCAGGACACCTGCATCCCGCGATAAGCGGCCCTCTGCCTCCACGGGGCTGGGACACAAGGGGCCGTGGGGCGAGCAACGGGCCTACGTGGCGGCAAACCCGCAGACCCCTCCGTCACGTCCCCACCACTGCGAAGATCCCCCTGTTCTTCCATCCTTAAAGGGGTCCCCCTTTACGGATGGAAGAACAGGGGGGAGCCCCCCAGGAGATGGCTTTTGTCCGAGCCGCGGCTGGTTAGTTTCGGGCCCAGACGGGGGGCCGCGCACGCGCAGGCAGGCCCCCCCACCACATGCCTCCCTCCCGGCAACGGGCCCCAACCTTGAGACATCAGGCCAGGTTCACAGGATCCCTGGGGTCGTGTCCGGGGAAACGGAAGCCTTCCCTGCCACCCAGAGGACCGCGCGTTTTCCCGTGGACCACACTATCTAGCAGCTCTGCCACCCCCGCACAGGCAGAGTGCCCAGGGAAGACCTGCGGACGTGGGGCCTGGGCGGGGGGCCTGCCAAGGTTCCACGCCAGGTGGAGCGGGCCTGGGCGGGCAGGACCATCGCCCTCGGACCCGTTCTTCTGTGGTGTCTCAGGCCTGGGCCCAGCCATGGCGGCTAAGAGTCTTGCTTTGGCTCAAACAGCCCGCCCTGCCCCGAGGTGGCAATCTTGGCCCGGGAGGCTTCCACTCTGAAGTCTGTGCTACCTACGCGAGACGGGACTGTGACCCCTGCAACCTCGGTCTCCCAGAGCTCCAACCCCCCTATCTGTGAATGCCGGGGCGGCCTCTTGCCCTTGGTGTCCGCAAAAGGCATTCACCTGCGGCAAACCTGGGCCCGGGTTGGCAGGACCAGGCCCCATGGCAGGAGCCTGGGGAGGCCATTGGAGCCACGGGGGCCGGGGCTGGGGATTTTGCCGGGGGATCTCTCGGGGCCCAGGTCCCCTCTCTCGCCCGGGGGTTGCCCACGCCGTCCCTTGACCCCCGCAGGACACCTGCATCCCGCGATAAGCGGCCCTCTGCCTCCACGGGGCTGGGACACAAGGGGCCGTGGGGCGAGCAACGGGCCTACGTGGCGGCAAACCCGCAGACCCCTCCGTCACGTCCCCACCACTGCGAAGATCCCCCTGTTCTTCCATCCGTAAAGGGGTCCCCCTTTACGGATGGAAGAACAGGGGGAGCCCCCCAGGAGATGGCTTTTGTCCGAGCCGCGGCTGGTTAGTATCGGGTCCAGACGCGGGGCCGCGCATGCGCACGCAGGACCCCCCACCACAAGCCCCCTCCGGGCAACGGGCCCCACCCTTGAGACTTCAGGCCAGGTTCACAGGATCCCTGGGGTCGTGTTCGGGGAAACGGAAGTCTTCCCTGCCACCCAGAGGACCGCGCGTTTTCCCGTGGACCAAGCTATCCAGCAGCTCTGCCACCCCCGCACAGGCAGAGTGCCCAGGGAAGACCTGCGGACGTGGGGCCTGGGCGGGGGGCCTGCCAAGGTTCCACGCCAGGTGGAGCGGGTCTGGGCGGGCAGGACCATCGCCCTCGGACCCGTTCTTCTGTGGTGTCTCAGGCCTGGGCCCAGCCCTGGCGGCTAAGAGTCTTGCTTTGGCTCAAACAGCCCGCCCTGCCCCGAGGTGGCAATCTTGGCCCGGGAGGCTTCCACTCTAACGTCTGTGCTACCTACGCGAGACGGGACTGTGACCCCTGCAACCTCGGTCTTCCAGAGCTCCAACCCCCCTATCTGTGAATGCCGGGGCGGCCTCTTGCCCTTGGTGTCCGCAAAAAGCATTCACCTGCGGCAAACCTGGGCCCGGGTTGGCAGGACCAGGCCCCATGGCAGGAGCCTGGGGAGGCCATTGGAGCCACGGGGGCCGGGGCTGGGGATTTTGCCGGGGGATCTCTCGGGGCCCAGGTCCCCTCTCTCGCCCGGGGGTTGCCCACGCCGTCCCTTGACCCCCGCAGGACACCTGCATCCCGCGATAAGCGGCCCTCTGCCTCCACGGGGCTGGGACACAAGGGGCCGTGGGGCGAGCAACGGGCCTACGTGGCGGCAAATCCGCAGACGCCTCCGTCACGTCCCAACCACTGCGAAGATCCCCCCAGGAGATGGCTTTTGTCCGAGCCGCGGCTGGTTAGTATCGGGTCCAGACGCGGGGCCGCGCATGCGCACGCAGGCCCCCCCACCACAAGCCCCCTCCGGGCAACGGGCCCCACCCTTGAGACTTCAGGCCAGGTTCACAGGATCCCTGGGGTCGTGTCCGGGGAAACGGAAGCCTTCCCTGCCACCCAGAGGACCGCGCGTTTTCCCGTGGACCACACTTCCCAGCATCTCTGCCACCCCCGCAGAGGCAGAGTGCCCAGGGAACACCTGGGGACCTAGGGCCGGGCGGGGGGCATTCCCCTGTTCAGCGCCAGTGGATCCGGCCCGGGTGGGCGGAACACACGCCCACTGACGGGTTCTGCCGGGGGGACTCAGGCCTGAGCCCTACCTGGGCTGTTAAGACTCTTGCTTTGGCTCAAACTGCCCCACCCTGCCCCCAGGCGGCAAACATGGACCTGGCCACTTCCACTCTCTAAAGTCTGGCCTACACTCCTCCAGAAGCGACTGTGACCGCTGAGACCTCGGTCCCCCAGAGCTCCAACCCCCCTCCCAGTGAAGGCAAGCGCGGCCTCCGGTCCTTCGTGTCGGCAAAAGGCATTCACCTGCGGCGAACCTGGGCCCGGGTGAGCAGGACAAGGCCCCATGGCAGGAGCCTGGGGAGGCCACTGGAGCCACGGGGGCCGGGGCTGGGGATTTTGCCGGGGGATCTCTCGGGGCCCAGGCCCCCTCTCTCGCCCGGGGAGTGCCCATGCCGTCCCTTGACCCCCGCAGGACACCTGCATCCCGCGATAAGCGGCCCTCTGCCTCCACGGGGCTGGGACACAAGGGGCCGTGGGGCGAGCAACGGGCCTACGTGGCGGCAAACCCGCAGACCCCTCCGTCACGTCCCCACCACTGCGAAGATCCCCCTGTTCTTCCATCCGTAAAGGGGTCCCCCTTTACGGATGGAAGAACAGGGGGGAGCCCCCCAGGAGATGGCTTTTGTCCGAGCCGCGGCGGGTTAGTTTCGGGCCCAGACGCGGGGCCGCGCACGCGCAGGCAGGCCCCCCCACCACATGCCTCCCTCCGGGCAACGGGCCCCACCCTTGAGACATCAGGCCAGGTTCACAGGATCCCTGGGGTCGTGTCCGGGGAAACGGGAGCCTTCCCTGCCACCCAGAGGACCCCGCGTTTTCCCGTGGACCACACTATCCAGCAGCTCTGCCACCCCCGCACAGGCAGAGTGCCCAGGGAAGACCGGCGGACGTAGGGCCTGGGCGGGGGGCCTGCCAAGGTTCCTCGCCAGGTGGAGCGGGTCTGGGCAGGCAGGACCATCGCCCTCGGACCCGTTCTTCTCTGGTGTCTCAGGTCTGGGCCCAGCCCTGGCGGCTAAGAGTCTTGCTTTGGCTCAAACAGCCCGCCCTGCCCCGAGGTGGCAATCTTGGCCCGGGAGGCTTCCACTCTAACGTCTGTGCTACCTACGCGAGACGGGACTGTGACCCCTGCAACCTCGGTCTCCCAGAGCTCCAACCCCCCTATCTGTGAATGCCGGGGCGGCCTCTTGCCCTTGGTGTCCGCAAAAGGCATTCACCTGCGGCAAACCTGGGCCCGGGTTGGCAGGACCAGGCCCCATGGCAGGAGCCTGGGGAGGCCATTGGAGACACGGGGGCCGGGGCTGGGGATTTTGCCGGGGGATCTCTCGGGGCCCAGGTCCCCTCTCTCGCCCGGGGGTTGCCCACGCCGTCCCTTGACCCCCGCAGGACACCTGCATCCCGCGATAAGCGGCCCTCTGCCTCCACGGGGCTGGGACACAAGGGGCCGTGGGGCGAGCAACGGGCCTACGTGGCGGCAAACCCGCAGACCCCTCCGTCACGTCCCCACCACTGCGAAGATCCCCCTGTTCTTCCATCCGTAAAGGGGTCCCCCTTTACGGATGGAAGAACAGGGGGGAGCCCCCCAGGAGATGGCTTTTGTCCGAGCCGCGCCTGGTTAGTTTCGGGCTCAGACGCGGGGCCGCGCATGCGCAGGCAGGCCCCCCCACCACAAGCGTCCCTCCGGCAAGGGGCCCCACCCTTGAGACTTCAGGCCAGGTTCACAGGATCCCTGGGGTCGTGTCCGGGGAAACGGAAGCCTTCCCTGCCACCCAGAGGACCGCGCGTTTTCCCGTGGACCACACTTCCCAGCATCTCTGCCACCCCCGCAGAGGCAGAGTGCCCAGGGAACACCTGGGGACCTAGGGCCGGGCGGGGGGCATTCCCCTGTTCAGCGCCAGTGGATCCGGCCCGGGTGGGCCGAACACACGCCCACTGACGGGTTCTGCCGGGGGGACTCAGGCCTGAGCCCTGCCTGGGCTGTTAAGACTCTTGCTTTGGCTCAAACTGCCCCACCCTGCCCCCAGGCGGCAAACATGGACCTGGCCACTTCCACTCTCTAAAGTCTGGCCTAAACTCCGCCAGAAGCGACTGTGACCGCTGAGACCTCGGTCCCCCAGAGCTCCAACCCCCCTCGCAGTGAAGGCAAGCGCGGCCTCCGGTCCTTCGTGTGGGCAAAAGGCATTCACCTGCGGCGAACCTGGGCCCGGGTGAGCAGGACCAGGCCCCATGGCAGGAGCCTGGGGAGGCCACTGGAGCCACGGGGGCCGGGGATGGGGATTTTGCCGGGGGATCTCTCGGGGCCCAGGCCCCCTCTCTCGCCCGGGGAGTGCCCACGCCGTCCCTTGACCCCCGCAGGACACCTGCATCCCGCGATAAGCGGCCCTCTGCCTCCACGGGGCTGGGACACAAGGGGCCGTGGGGCGAGCAACGGGCCTACGTGGCGGCAAACCCGCAGACCCCTCCGTCACGTCCCCACCACTGCGAAGATCCCCCTGTTCTTCCATCCGTAAAGGGGTCCCCCTTTACGGATGGAAGAACAGGCGGGAGCCCCCCAGGAGATGGCTTTTGTCCGAGCCGCGGCTGGTTAGTATCGGGTCCAGACGCGGGGCCGCGCATGCGCACGCAGGCCCCCCCACCACAAGCCCCCTCCGGGCAACGGGCCCCACCCTTGAGACTTCAGGCCAGGTTCACAGGATCCCTGGGGTCGTGTCCGGGGAAACGGAAGCCTTCCCTGCCACCCAGAGGACCGCGCGTTTTCCCGTGGACCACACTTCCCAGCATCTCTGCCACCCCCGCAGAGGCAGAGTGCCCAGGGAACACCTGGGGACCTAGGGCCGGGCGGGGGGCATTCCCCTGTTCAGCGCCAGTGGATCCGGCCCGGGTGGGCGGAACACACGCCCACTGACGGGTTCTGCCGGGGGGACTCAGGCCTGAGCCCTACCTGGGCTGTTAAGACTCTTGCTTTGGCTCAAACTGCCCCACCCTGCCCCCAGGCGGCAAACATGGACCTGGCCACTTCCACTCTCTAAAGTCTGGCCTACACTCCTCCAGAAGCGACTGTGACCGCTGAGACCTCGGTCCCCCAGAGCTCCAACCCCCCTCCCAGTGAAGGCAAGCGCGGCCTCCGGTCCTTCGTGTCGGCAAAAGGCATTCACCTGCGGCGAACCTGGGCCCGGGTGAGCAGGACAAGGCCCCATGGCAGGAGCCTGGGGAGGCCACTGGAGCCACGGGGGCCGGGGCTGGGGATTTTGCCGGGGGATCTCTCGGGGCCCAGGCCCCCTCTCTCGCCCGGGGAGTGCCCATGCCGTCCCTTGACCCCCGCAGGACACCTGCATCCCGCGATAAGCGGCCCTCTGCCTCCACGGGGCTGGGACACAAGGGGCCGTGGGGCGAGCAACGGGCCTACGTGGCGGCAAACCCGCAGACCCCTCCGTCACGTCCCCACCACTGCGAAGATCCCCCTGTTCTTCCATCCGTAAAGGGGTCCCCCTTTACGGATGGAAGAACAGGGGGGAGCCCCCCAGGAGATGGCTTTTGTCCGAGCCGCGGCGGGTTAGTTTCGGGCCCAGACGCGGGGCCGCGCACTCGCAGGCAGGCCCCCCCACCACATGCCTCCCTCCGGGCAACGGGCCCCACCCTTGAGACATCAGGCCAGGTTCACAGGATCCCTGGGGTCGTGTCCGGGGAAACGGGAGCCTTCCCTGCCACCCAGAGGACCCCGCGTTTTCCCGTGGACCACACTATCCAGCAGCTCTGCCACCCCCGCACAGGCAGAGTGCCCAGGGAAGACCGGCGGACGTAGGGCCTGGGCGGGGGGCCTGCCAAGGTTCCTCGCCAGGTGGAGCGGGTCTGGGCAGGCAGGACCATCGCCCTCGGACCCGTTCTTCTCTGGTGTCTCAGGTCTGGGCCCAGCCCTGGCGGCTAAGAGGCTTGCTTTGGCTCAAACAGCCCGCCCTGCCCCGAGGTGGCAATCTTGGCCCGGGAGGCTTCCACTCTAACGTCTGTGCTACCTACGCGAGACGGGACTGTGACCCCTGCAACCTCGGTCTTCCAGAGCTCCAACCCCCCTATCTGTGAATGCCGGGGCGGCCTCTTGCCCTTGGTGTCCGCAAAAAGCATTCACCTGCGGCAAACCTGGGCCCGGGTTGGCAGGACCAGGCCCCATGGCAGGAGCCTGGGGAGGCCATTGGAGCCACGGGGGCCGGGGCTGGGGATTTTGCCGGGGGATCTCTCGGGGCCCAGGTCCCCTCTCTCGCCCGGGGGTTGCCCACGCCGTCCCTTGACCCCCGCAGGACACCTGCATCCCGCGATAAGCGGCCCTCTGCCTCCACGGGGCTGGGACACAAGGGGCCGTGGGGCGAGCAACGGGCCTACGTGGCGGCAAATCCGCAGACGCCTCCGTCACGTCCCAACCACTGCGAAGATCCCCCCAGGAGATGGCTTTTGTCCGAGCCGCGGCTGGTTAGTATCGGGTCCAGACGCGGGGCCGCGCATGCGCACGCAGGCCCCCCCACCACAAGCCCCCTCCGGGCAACGGGCCCCACCCTTGAGACTTCAGGCCAGGTTCACAGGATCCCTGGGGTCGTGTCCGGGGAAACGGAAGCCTTCCCTGCCACCCAGAGGACCGCGCGTTTTCCCGTGGACCACACTTCCCAGCATCTCTGCCACCCCCGCAGAGGCAGAGTGCCCAGGGAACACCTGGGGACCTAGGGCCGGGCGGGGGGCATTCCCCTGTTCAGCGCCAGTGGATCCGGCCCGGGTGGGCGGAACACACGCCCACTGACGGGTTCTGCCGGGGGGACTCAGGCCTGAGCCCTACCTGGGCTGTTAAGACTCTTGCTTTGGCTCAAACTGCCCCACCCTGCCCCCAGGCGGCAAACATGGACCTGGCCACTTCCACTCTCTAAAGTCTGGCCTACACTCCTCCAGAAGCGACTGTGACCGCTGAGACCTCGGTCCCCCAGAGCTCCAACCCCCCTCCCAGTGAAGGCAAGCGCGGCCTCCGGTCCTTCGTGTCAGCAAAAGGCATTCACCTGCGGCGAACCTGGGCCCGGGTGAGCAGGACAAGGCCCCATGGCAGGAGCCTGGGGAGGCCACTGGAGCCACGGGGGCCGGGGCTGGGGATTTTGCCGGGGGATCTCTCGGGGCCCAGGCCCCCTCTCTCGCCCGGGGAGTGCCCATGCCGTCCCTTGACCCCCGCAGGACACCTGCATCCCGCGATAAGCGGCCCTCTGCCTCCACGGGGCTGGGACACAAGGGGCCGTGGGGCGAGCAACGGGCCTACGTGGCGGCAAACCCGCAGACCCCTCCGTCACGTCCCCACCACTGCGAAGATCCCCCTGTTCTTCCATCCGTAAAGGGGTCCCCCTTTACGGATGGAAGAACAGGGGGGAGCCCCCCAGGAGATGGCTTTTGTCCGAGCCGCGGCGGGTTAGTTTCGGGCCCAGACGCGGGGCCGCGCACGCGCAGGCAGGCCCCCCCACCACATGCCTCCCTCCGGGCAACGGGCCCCACCCTTGAGACATCAGGCCAGGTTCACAGGATCCCTGGGGTCGTGTCCGGGGAAACGGGAGCCTTCCCTGCCACCCAGAGGACCCCGCGTTTTCCCGTGGACCACACTATCCAGCAGCTCTGCCACCCCCGCACAGGCAGAGTGCCCAGGGAAGACCGGCGGACGTAGGGCCTGGGCGGGGGGCCTGCCAAGGTTCCTCGCCAGGTGGAGCGGGTCTGGGCAGGCAGGACCATCGCCCTCGGACCCGTTCTTCTCTGGTGTCTCAGGTCTGGGCCCAGCCCTGGCGGCTAAGAGTCTTGCTTTGGCTCAAACAGCCCGCCCTGCCCCGAGGTGGCAATCTTGGCCCGGGAGGCTTCCACTCTAACGTCTGTGCTACCTACGCGAGACGGGACTGTGACCCCTGCAACCTCGGTCTCCCAGAGCTCCAACCCCCCTATCTGTGAATGCCGGGGCGGCCTCTTGCCCTTGGTGTCCGCAAAAGGCATTCACCTGCGGCAAACCTGGGCCCGGGTTGGCAGGACCAGGCCCCATGGCAGGAGCCTGGGGAGGCCATTGGAGCCACGGGGGCCGGGGCTGGGGATTTTGCCGGGGGATCTCTCGGGGCCCAGGTCCCCTCTCTCGCCCGGGTGTTGCCCACGCCGTCCCTTGACCCCCGCAGGACACCTGCATCCCGCGATAAGCGGCCCTCTGCCTCCACGGGGCTGGGACACAAGGGGCCGTGGGGCGAGCAACGGGCCTACGTGGCGGCAAACCCGCAGACCCCTCCGTCACGTCCCCACCACTGCGAAGATCCCCCTGTTCTTCCATCCGTAAAGGGGTCCCCCTTTACGGATGGAAGAACAGGGGGGAGCCCCCCAGGAGATGGCTTTTGTCCGAGCCGCGCCTGGTTAGTTTCGGGCTCAGACGCGGGGCCGCGCATGCGCAGGCAGGCCCCCCCACCACAAGCGTCCCTCCGGCAAGGGGCCCCACCCTTGAGACTTCAGGCCAGGTTCACAGGATCCCTGGGGTCGTGTCCGGGGAAACGGAAGCCTTCCCTGCCACCCAGAGGACCGCGCGTTTTCCCGTGGACCACACTTCCCAGCATCTCTGCCACCCCCGCAGAGGCAGAGTGCCCAGGGAACACCTGGGGACCTAGGGCCGGGCGGGGGGCATTCCCCTGTTCAGCGCCAGTGGATCCGGCCCGGGTGGGCGGAACACACGCCCACTGACGGGTTCTGCCGGGGGGACTCAGGCCTGAGCCCTGCCTGGGCTGTTAAGACTCTTGCTTTGGCTCAAACTGCCCCACCCTGCCCCCAGGCGGCAAACATGGACCTGGCCACTTCCACTCTCTAAAGTCTGGCCTAAACTCCGCCAGAAGCGACTGTGACCGCTGAGACCTCGGTCCCCCAGAGCTCCAACCCCCCTCGCAGTGAAGGCAAGCGCGGCCTCCGGTCCTTCGTGTGGGCAAAAGGCATTCACCTGCGGCGAACCTGGGCCCGGGTGAGCAGGACCAGGCCCCATGGCAGGAGCCTGGGGAGGCCACTGGAGCCACGGGGGCCGGGGATGGGGATTTTGCCGGGGGATCTCTCGGGGCCCAGGCCCCCTCTCTCGCCCGGGGAGTGCCCACGCCGTCCCTTGACCCCCGCAGGACACCTGCATCCCGCGATAAGCGGCCCTCTGCCTCCACGGGGCTGGGACACAAGGGGCCGTGGGGCGAGCAACGGGCCTACGTGGCGGCAAACCCGCAGACCCCTCCGTCACGTCCCCACCACTGCGAAGATCCCCCTGTTCTTCCATCCGTAAAGGGGTCCCCCTTTACGGATGGAAGAACAGGCGGGAGCCCCCCAGGAGATGGCTTTTGTCCGAGCCGCGGCTGGTTAGTATCGGGTCCAGACGCGGGGCCGCGCATGCGCACGCAGGCCCCCCCACCACAAGCCCCCTCCGGGCAACGGGCCCCACCCTTGAGACTTCAGGCCAGGTTCACAGGATCCCTGGGGTCGTGTCCGGGGAAACGGAAGCCTTCCCTGCCACCCAGAGGACCGCGCGTTTTCCCGTGGACCACACTTCCCAGCATCTCTGCCACCCCCGCAGAGGCAGAGTGCCCAGGGAACACCTGGGGACCTAGGGCCGGGCGGGGGGCATTCCCCTGTTCAGCGCCAGTGGATCCGGCCCGGGTGGGCGGAACACACGCCCACTGACGGGTTCTGCCGGGGGGACTCAGGCCTGAGCCCTACCTGGGCTGTTAAGACTCTTGCTTTGGCTCAAACTGCCCCACCCTGCCCCCAGGCGGCAAACATGGACCTGGCCACTTCCACTCTCTA